>NC_050466.1:47453738-47770464 GCF_903995425.1 Onychomys torridus
TGTGGGTGTCCTTGTGTTTGGGGCATAAATGTTCAGAATTGAAACTTCATCTTGGTGGATCTTTCCTGTGATGACTATGTGATGTCATTCATCATCTCTTTTGATTGACTTTAGTTTGAAGTCTATTTTGCTGGATATTAGGATGGCTACACCTGCTTGCTTCTTAAGACCATTTGATTAGAAAGTTTTTTCCCAGCCTTTTATTCTTAGGAGGTGTCTGTCTTTGAATTTGAGGTGTGTTTCTTTGTATGCAGCAGAAAGTTGGGTCCTGTTTTCATATCCATTCTGTTAGTCTGTGTCTTTTTATAGGTGAATTAAGTCCATTGATATTAAGGGATATTAATGACCAGTGATTGTTCGTTGCTGTTATTTTTTTTTTTATTTTTTTGGTGATAGTGTGTGTGTACTTCTCTTCTTTGGGGTTTACTGCTGTGGTGTTATCCATTGCCTGTGTTTTCATGGGTATATCTGCCTTCCTTAGGTTGGAATTTTCCTTCTAATGCTTTCTGTAGGGGTGGGTTTGTGGATAAGTGTTGCTTAAATTTGGTTTTGACTTGGAAGGTCTTGTTCACTCCATTATTAATGATTGAAAGTTTTGCTGGGTATATTAGTCTAGACTGACATCCATGGTCTCTTAGTGTCTGCATTACATCTGTCCAGGTCCTTCTGGCTTTCAATGTCTCCATTGAGAAATCGGGTGTTATTCTGATGGGTTTGCCTTTATAAGTCACTTGGCCTTTTTCCTTTGCTGCCCTTAATATTCTTTCTTTATTCTGTACATTTAGTTGTTTAATTATTATGTGGCAAGCGGACTTTTTTGGAGGGTCTAGTCTGTTTGCTGTTCTATAGGCTTCTTGTATCTTCATAGGCATTTCCTTCTTTAAGTTGGGAAAGTTTTCTTCTATGATCTTGTTAAATATATTTTCTGTGCCTTTCAGTTGGTATTCTTCTCATTCCTCTATCCCTATTATTTGTAGGTTTGGTATTTTCATGCTGTCCCATATTTCTTGGACATTTTGGGGCATGACTTTGTTGGTTTTAGTGTTTTGTTTGACTGATGAACCTATTTCTTCTACTGTATCTTCAACACCAGGGATCCTCTCTTCCATCTCTTGCATTCTATTGGTTATACTTGCCTCTGAAGTTCCTGTTTGTTTACTCAGATTTTTTATTTCCAGCATTCCTTCTGCTAGTGTCTTCTTCATTTTTTCTATTTCCCTCTTCAGGTCTTGGACTGTCTCCCTTGCTTTTCATGATTTTCTTTCAAGGACTTATTGTTTTCTTCTGCTTTAATTGTTCTTTCCTCTAGTTTTTTATAGCATTCTTCCCATTTTTTGTTTGTCTGTTCCTCTACTTTATTTTTGATTTCTTCTATATAAGGCTCTAGCCTCTTCATGATGTTACTTATAAGGTTGTTTTCTTCTTCTTCTTCTTCTTCTTCTTCTTCTTCTTCTTCTTCTTCTTCTTCTGCTTCTGCTTCTGCTTCTGCTTCTGCTTCTGCTTCTGCTTCTGCTTCTGCTTCTTCTTCTGCTGCTGCTTCTTCTTCTTCTTCTTCTTCTTCTTCTTCTTCTTCTTCTTCTTCTTCTTCTTCTTCTTCTTCTTCTTCCATTCTGTGATGTTCAGGTCTAGCTGTTGGAGAAGGGCTAGTTTCTGGTGATGCTGTATTGCTCTTTATTTTGGTGTATGTACTTCTGCCTTGACGTCTGCCTATCTCCTCTTGGGTTCGTCCTTGGTCTTATCAATGTACTTGGTCCAGAGAGAGTTGACAGATTTAGGGAGCCTCTCTCTGGTCCAGATGAAAGCTCTGGGCCAGATTGGAGTGCTGGTACAGATGAGAATGCTGGCTGGATAGGAGCTGGTGTGCTGGACTCTGAGTCTCAGGAAGTCCCTGGTGTCTCCTTATTTTGTCCAGATGGGAGCTCCTTGTAGTTAGAGTTTTCCTGCCTGGCCCACAGTCAGGACAAATCTCTCTTACCCGCCAGTCCCACAGTCACTCAGACCCAACCAAGAAAGTACACAGAAACTTATATTGCTTACAAACTGTATGGCCATGGCAGGCTGCTTGTTATCTACCTTTTCTATCTTAAATTAACCCATTTATGTTAGTCTATACTTTGCCACATGGCTTGTGGCTTACCAGTATCTTTACATGTTGCTTCTCATGGCGGTGGCTGGCGGTGTCTCTCCAGCCTTCTACTTCCCAGAATTCTCTACTCTCTTGTCCTGCCTATACTTCCTGCCTGGCCACTGGCCAATCAGAACTTTATTTACACAGAGCGATATCCACAGCAGCTCCTCTTGTCCACATGGGAGTTCCTCTGGTCTCTGGTCCAGATGTGAGTTCCAGGGCAAGATGGAAACTAGGGGCTGGTCTCTGATCCTCTGGAAGTGGCTGGGGTCTCTGGCAGAAGGGTGTGGGGGCAGGTTGTAGAGACTGCAGTGTCTGCCTGCAGTCTTGGAAAAGGGGAGCCTTCCCACAGGGCCTGCCAGTTGGCCAGAAACTGGGGCCAAGTTGGGCAGTTCCTCTAGGGATGTCCTGTGTCCAGTGGTGGGACCCAGGGGCAGTGGTCTCTCTGACTATAACCCCAGGCACTCAACTCTGGTCCACATGGGAGCTCCCCAGGTAGAATTTTTAGGGTCATCTATGTGTACTAGCTTATCATCTACAAATACCAAAATTTTGACTTCTTCCTTTCCAATTTACATCCCCTTAATTTCATTTTTTTCTTATTGATCTAACTAGAACTTAAATTACTATCTTGAATAGATATGAGGAGAATGGCTAGCCTTGTCTTGTTTCTGATTTTAGAGGAATCATTTTGAGTTTCACTCTATTTAATTTGATGTTGGCTGTTGGCCTGCTGTAAATTGCCTTTATTATGTTTAGGTATGTTCCCTGTATTCCTGATCACTCCAAGACCTTTACCATGAAGGCCTGCTGGATTTTTGTCAAAGGTTTTTGCAGCTCTAATGAGATGTTCATATGGCTTTTTTCTTTCTGTTTGTTTATATGGTGGATTACACTGACAGATTTTTGTATGTTGAACCATCCTTGCAACTCTAGGATGAAGCATACTTGGTCATGGTGGACAATTTATTTGATGTATTCTTGGATTTAGTTTGTGAGTATTTTATTGAGTAATGTTGCATCGATGTTCATGAAAAAGGTTGGTCTATAATTCTCTTTCTTTGTTGCATCTTTGTGTGGTCTGTGTATCGGGGTAACTGTAACCTCATAAAAAGTTTTTCAATATTCCTTTTGTTTCTATTGTATGGAACAATTTGAGGAGTATTTGAATTAGCTCTTCTTTGAAATTTAGTTCAAAATCTAGTCCTTGATACTTTTTGGTTGGGAGACTTTTAATGAGTGATTCTATTTCCTTTGGAAGTATACATCTATTTAAATTGTTTATCTGATCTTTACTTAATTTTGGCATGTTGTACCTATCCAGAAAATTGTCCATTTCCTTTAGATTTTCCAATTTTGTTGAGTGCAGGTTTTTGAAGTATGACCTAATGATTCTCTTGATTTCCTCTTTGTTGATTGTTATGTATCCCCTTTCATTTCTGATTTTGTTAATTCAGATGTTCTCTCTTTCCTTTTTTGATAAAGGCTTGTCTCTTTTTTATTTTCTCAAAGAAGCAACTCTTTGTTTCATTGATTTTTTGTATTTTTCTGTTTGCTTCCATTTTATTCATTTGAGCCGCAATTTATATTATTTCCTGGCATCCATTCCTCCTAGGTGAGTTTGCTTCTTTTTGTTCCAGAGTTTAAGGTATGCTATTAAATCACTAGTGTGAGATTTCTCCAACTTCTTTTTGTGGGGATTTAGTGCTATGAATTTTCCTCTTAGCACTGCTTTCATAGTGTCCCATAAGTTTGGGTATGTTGTACATTCATTCATTTTCATTGAATTCTAGGAAGTCTTTAATTTCTTTCTTTATTACTTCTTTGACCCATTGGTGATTCAGTTGAGCAATATTTAGTTTCTATGTGATGGTAGGCTTTCTGTAATTTTTGTTGTTGATGAATTCTAACTTTAAGCCATGGTGGTCTGATAAAATACAGGCTGCATGTCCATCTTTTTGTATCTGAGGAGATTTGCTTTGTGACCCAAGTATGTGGTCAATTTTGGAGAAGGTTTCATGGAGTTCTGAGAAATATGTATATTCTTTTGGGTTAGAGCAGAATGTTCTGTAAATATCTATTAAGTCCATTTAAATCTGTTAGGTCCCTTATTTTTCTGTTAAGTTTCTGTCTGGCAGACCTGTCCATTGAGAGTAGGGTGTTGAAATCTCCCACTATTAGTGTGTGGGTTTTGATGTGTGATTTAAGCTTTAGTAATGTTTCTTTTACATATGTGAGTTCCCTGGTATTTGGAACATAAATGTTCAGAATTGAGACTTCATCTAGTTGATTTTTCCTGGTTATGAATATGTAATATCTTTCCTGATATATTTTGATTGATTTTGGTTTGCAGTCTATTTTGTTAGATATTAGGGTTGCTACACCAGCTTGCTTCTTAAGTCCATTTGATAGGAATGTTTTTTTCCCAGACTTTTACTCTGAGGTAGTGTCTATCTTTGAAGTTGAGGTATGTTTCTTATATGCAGCAGAAGGATGGATCCTGTTTTCATATCCATTATGTTAGCTTGTTTCCAGGGAGGCTAGCTAGAAAACAGGACCCTTGGAAAGACACAGGGATTGCCCAATGACAGAGAAAGGGATGAGATCTACATGAACAACTTGGACAACAGTGGGAGTAATTAAGGGCAAGGTTAGAGGGAAAGAAAGCTTAGGGGAGCAGGAGATCCATCTGAATCAAGAACAGAAAGAGAGAACAAGGAATAACAGACCATGATAAATGAGAATAGGAATAGAAAGAGGGCTGGAGAGGTCCCCAGAAATCCACAATGATACATCCTCTGTAGGGTGCTGGCAATGGTCAAGAGAAAGCCTGATCTGACCTAGTCCAGTGATCAGATGGCCAAACACCCTAATGGTCATGCTGGAACTCTCATCCAATAACTGATGGAAGTGGATGCAGAGATCCTCAGGTGGAGCCCCAGGAGTCCAATTGTCTAGAAAGAGGAGGGACTGTAAGAGTGTGAAATGTTGAGACCAAGATTGGAGAGGCACAGGGACAAATAGCCAAATGGATGGAAGCAGATCCACTATGTTCTAATGGTGCCATATTGCTCTTTTGTTGTTGTTGTTGTTGTTATATGTACTTTTGCACTGGCATCTGTAGCAGGAATCTTAAAAGTTCTTATTAATGAAATTAAACCTGAGGCCAGTTATTGGGGTGAATTCTGGAAGATGAGAGAAGCAGAACAAACCACAGCTACCTCATCTCACCAGTTCCTCAGCTGGTCTTGTTTCCTCAGAGTGGAAGCTTATGAGTCCTCATACAAATGAATCTCAGCTGAACTGTACTGCTCCACAGCCCAAAATCTTAACCAGCCAAATGCTTAATGAGTCAAATGCTGCTAGTTTCTGTTCTTCACACTTTATATATCTTTCTACATTCTGCTGTCACTCCCTGGTATTAAAGACTGGATTTCTGGGATTAAAGGCATGTGTCAACATGCCTGGCTGTTTCTAATGTGGCCTTGAACTCACAGAGATCCACAGGGATTTCTGTCTCTGGAATGCTAGGATTAAAGTTGTGTGCTACCACTGCCTATCCTGTTTAATATTGTGGCCATCCTGTTCTCTGACCCCAGATAAGTTTATTTTGGGGAACACACAATATTTCAGGGAACACAATACCACCACAGGCACCTACCCATCTCTTCCTCCAATAGGTGCAAGTGGTGTGTGTCTGTGTCTGAAGGAGCTGCTCTTGGTCCAATCTGTGCTTGCTGTGTCTGTGTCTCAGGGGACTACTATTGGTACAGTTGTAGCTCTTGGTGTAATTGGAGTTGGCAGATTCTCTGTCTTAGGGATATCCTCTTGCTCCAATAAGACCTGTTATATTCTATGTCTCAGGGAGCCACTGAGGTTGCAAAGAGATGGGTTGGTTTGGGGTAGGGAGTGAGTTTTGTAGATTGCAGAGTCTGATGGGGAATGTTGATGGGGAAGCCTATCAGCAGGAATCTTCCCTGCTGGCCAGTAACTGGGGCAGTGATGGGTGGGGGTTCCAGGACACATGTTGTGCCTCAGGACCTAGGTCCTAGAGGCAGGACTCTCTGGGTAGAAGAGTCTCTAGTTTCATTTTTGTTACTGTGATGAAATATCCCTGCCAAAAGCAACTTGGGGGAGGAAAGGGATTATTCTGCTTATAATTCCAGATCACTTAGGGTAGTCAAGGCAGGGACACAATGAAGAAACTTGAAGGTAGGTCTTTTATCTGACAAAGCATTAACTCTGACCAAGTAACTCACCTCATACAACAGGAACCATGGAGGATGCTATTTGTTAGCTTGCTCATAGACTAAGGCTTAGCTAGCTTTCTTTGATAGCCCAGTATCATATGCTTAGGGATGGTAATGCCCATGGTGGGCCAGGCCCTCCTGGATCAATTAATAAGGCAGTCCTCACAGACACACCCACTGGCCCATCTGATCTAGAAAATCCCCCAACTGAGGCTTTCATCCAGGTTGGGGATTTAGCTCAGTGGTAGGGTGCTTGCCTAGCAAGCACAAGGCCCTGGGTTTGGTCCTCAGGTCAAAAAACAAAACAAAACAAAGCTTTCATCTCATATGACTCTAGTTATGTCAAATTGACAGTTATCACTAATAGGAACAGTGAATAAATGAATTGTGATACCACAATTCAGCATAATATATTCAGCAGTAAAAATAAATGAACTCCTGTTATAGAATCACTTCGCCTGAATCTTAAAAAAAAGATTATGCTAAATCAAAGGATCTATTCTCAAGTTACATATCCTCCATTCATATGCCTTAATTAGCAAATGGACAACTTAATGGTAAAAATAATACAGGATTGCATCAGTTTCTATACTCCAGTTCTATTACCATAGGTAGATCATAGGTGCACACATATAGTCTATAATGTTAAATGATGAACTTCTGAAACAAATCAATTTGTCTTTGAACTTTCTAATCTATTCTTCACAGGAGGCAAAGCTTACCATAGTCTGCTAAATTCATGTATAAAGATAATCATGAACAAAATCAGAAGCAGAATGCAGGTATGCCCTTTCACATTTGTGTATTTCATCAGTTCCCAGAAATAGTAATTTTTCCAGCACATCTTCTCTGAGAAGATTAAGCTTTCTTTCAGCTCCCACACATTCTAAATGCTGTATACATCAGCCAAACTAAAGGACAACACCATCTCAGAAGTGGCCTGGCTCCAAGAAATTCTAAATCTTGCTGATATGGTCAAGGGGGTTTTCATTGGTTCATCAGGCTTTTTGACTGAAAAAATGTGTGGTAAGTTGACAAGGCACTCTAAACCAGATTATAGAGCTTTAAGAGAGCTGCCAATAGCAGTTTTTAGATGGGTCTCCTATTATTTCAGATTCTGATGGTTCCAGGCCAAATCCTTAGAATAATTTTGTAGAAGCCATGCTGTCAAATCTGTGAATCTTGGCAAGTCGTATGTTGTTTTTCCCTCCGCTTAGCAAGTTGCTATGTTTTATGCTTTGTAGCTTTGAGGCCAGAATGCAGCCCTAGTCCATTTGCTAATTTTCTTGAAACTAAAAGCTGATTGCTGGACACACATATTTTTTTTCTTAATTTGTGAAGATTGAAGCATTCAGATGAACGCACATTATCCCATTTCAACCAATCAAACTCACTTGAACCTCCAAATAAATTATACATCTCATAAATTATAGCAGGTCTTGATTCTAGTCTTATCTGTCATAAACACATTCAAACATTGTGAAGGCAAACCATATAAAATAAATGAATTCAGCTAAACAAATCCTTTTGCAAATTAGCTTTGAGCATCCTTTATTTACTCTTACAGGTGACTAATTCTGTAAATTAATGTTTCCATAAAAGGAGCTACCAGGAACATGCTCTCTGCTGGGAGTATACACAACAAATTCCCACACTTTCATATTCCGTATACAATCAGAGGCTCATGTGTGAAGATTTCTGTCTATCTAGGTATCTAAGATGGCTTTAACCCTCCTCTAGGGTACTGTCCTACATGTCACAAAAGAATAATGAAAGTGAGGAAAAATGGAGAATACATGCTACTTGTCGGCTTAGTATAGGTCATCTGCATTTGTTTTACTAGTGATTTTAACTTAGCAGTTTTCAATCTTATTTATAGATCAAGGTATTTTTAAATGCAATAAATGTTAGTTTACTAAAGCTACACATGACTACACATGATGATCAGCATTCATGGCAGAACAATTAAATCAAAATCTATAATCATATTAATATACATTTATACTCATTTAAACACATTTGAGACTGTCATATTCCATAAGAACTTGATGAATATAGACTTACATTCTTAGAGGAACATGGCTAGGAATATCCAGATCACACAGAATCACTTTCTTCTCCTACTCATAGATCTTCTTTTCTTGTTTCCACTGACTTTGATCTCTAGCTTTGGTTCCTGTTCCCTGCCTTTGCCCTTAAACATGTTGCCATGTTTTAGACTTGTTTTCTGCCTTGACATTGAACCTCTGCTTTCAGAAATGCCCTTTAGTTCCTAAACCTTACAAGAACAACAAATGGTACCTAGCACCAATGCTACTCATTGACATCTGTCCCAGTATCCTTTATGTTCTATGATAAAAATGTTCTAACAAAGCAGCTGAGGGATCATGACATGTTTCAGGAGATAAAGGCTTTTGCTGCCAAGCCTAATGACCACAATTTGATCTCCAGGATCCGCATGGTAGAAGAAAACTTGCTTCCACAAATTGTCCTTGGACCTTGACATGTATTCACACACACACACACACACACACACACACACACACACACACACACACACACACACACACACACACACACACACAAATAGATAGACAGACAGATAAATGTAATATAAAAATTTAAAGTAACTAGAGGAAGAAATGATTTATTTTAGTTCACCAAGTCAGGTTGTAATCCATCATTATGGGGGAAATCACAGTGCAAGAGCTTGAAGCAGCTAGTCACATGTACAGTCAAGAGAAAAGAATACCTGAATGCTTAGCTACTGGCTTGCTTGTGTTCAGCTCCATTCATTATGCACGTATATGCCATGTTTACTTTATCCATTTATCTTCTGATGGACATTTAGGTTGATCCCATATTCTGGTTATCATAAATAGCACTGAGAATAATCCAAGAGTGCAAGTGTTTTTTCAGTGTGTTGATTTTGTATTCGTTGATTGCGTATGTAGCAGGGAGCTTCATTTTTCACTTTTTGATAAACTGTTATACTCTCTTACAATGGCTATATGTATTAATTAACATTCCCACCACCAGTACACAAAGATCCTCTTTGTCTACATCAGTATCACTTCTGGTTATATTGTATTTGCCATTCTAATTGTGGAAACTCATATTTTATTTGCACATCTTTAATGATTAATGATACTGAGCATTGTCCACATATGTGTTGGCCATTTGCATATCTATTTTAAGAAATGTCTACACAGATCTTTAGCATATTTTAAAATCAGATATCCTTTTACTATTAAGGTATTTGAATTAAAATACTTTTAAGCTAATCATAGTATGTTTGTTTTTGAAAAAAAAACATTGATTTCTGTTACTATTGATTCATAATATACTTTAAAATCATCAAATGTGATTTCTTTAATGGAATTAATATGTACATGACATTGACACTACTGTTTTTTACTATATTTTGGATACATGTCATATTTTGTCCAAATACACAGAATAAATATTAAAAAGAATTAACCCTAATATAAATAATAATAGTGATACATCGTTTTGGTAAATGATCAGTTGTGCAAATGCACACTCTGATGTACAATGTTGATAGTGAGAAGGGCAGCACATGTGTCCTGTGAATCTAAAACTGAAACTTGAAATATAATCAAAGCTGCCTTTGAACTTTTATTTCCCTTCCTGCTTTCTTCCTTGAGTTCTGAGATTATAGATGCATGCAACTAACCCTGGCAATGTTTATTTAACTTTTTGAAGAACTATAGCTCTATCAAGCTATACCATTTACCCATCTTCACACAGGATTCCTTTAGGTCTGAGGGGAGGGATTTGATGGAGACCTCCAATTTAGACTGTCTATAAAATGTTGTCTGGATGTGGGTCTCTATATCTGTTTATATGTGCTGCCAGAGGAAGCCTCTCTGATGATGATTCAATAAGGTATTAATCTATGAGTACAAAAGAATCATTTTATTGATTATTTTGACCTGTCATATTTAGTTTTACCCTAGTTCTCTGGGCTATCTGGTCTCTGGATCTTGTTTACTAAGCAGTGTTGGGTATGGGTTCTTTCTCGTGGAGTGGGCCTTAAGTCAAATCAGACATTGGTTGGCTATTCCCACAATGGGCCACCATTGCCCTGGCATATTTTGCATGCAGGACAGAATGTAAGGCAAAGGTTTTGTGGATGATTTGGTGTCCACATTTCTCTTTCATAAGCATTCAGAGTACCTTCCTGCACCAAAGACACTACAGCATAGGGAGTGAAGGCTCCATGTAGGCGACAGCTCAAATTTACCATGTTCAATGATTAGTGTGGATGTTATCCTTACAATGGAGCCCACTGTCAGTTTTCAGAGAACAATCCTTTGTCTTAGTATCTGTGTTAGTTGTTTGGGAATATCCATGGGATCCCCTTGGCCAATGACTCAATTGAATGTCACTCAGTCCCCCCAATGGAAGCCTTGCCTGGCTAAAAGAGATGGCCAGTTGAGACTCCAAATCCCTCTATAGCAGGGATATTAAAGAGTCTTATTAATAAAAAAAACAGATATAGTGATATTTTATTTGTATTGAAATGTGATTTTATTTGTATGTTAATAAAGTTGCCTTGGGGTCAGAGCAAGCCAGAGCAGAAGCTGGGTGGTAGTGGTGCATGCCTTTAATCCCAGCACTTGGGAGGCAGAGCTAGGTAGATCTCTGTGTGCTCAAGGATACAGCCAGCATGGCAACACACGCCTTTAATCTTAATACAAACCATAGAAGACCTGGTGGTCTGTACAGACAGGCAGTGATGAGGAGGTCATGTGGCTGGGTTTACAACCAATGAGAAAGCAGAACAGAAAGTCTATAAAAAAGAAAAGACACACAGAAGTAGCTCTCTTCCTGAGAGATTAGACAGTAGAAGCAGTGAAGGGTAAGGTTTTCAGCTCTCAGCTATTGCTCTGACCTCTTGGCTTTTAACTCTACTATTGGATCTCTGTTTCTTATTTAACAAGATGGTTACATCTATATTTGGCACCCAACATAGCAAGAATTCATTAAAAAACCGCTTGGCTTGGAAGTGGATCCCACTTCCCTCCTGGGAGGGCCAGCCTCCCTAGCTCGGGCCTAGTTCAGCTTAGGACTCAGGCCCAACTTACCTTAGCTACAAGTTGTTACCCCCACAGCTGGAGTTACTTGCTTAAAAAGCCAGTGCTAGGAACAACTCAGGCCTGCAGGAGCTACTGCTAATTGCAGTAGCTATGTGCAACTGCAGATAGGCTGCTTTTGGCTGAAACGCCAGGGCACATGGTCAGTTCTAACTTTAAGGAAGCCAGAGCCGAGGCTCAACTTGTCTCAAGCAGGAACATGTGGTTGGAATCAAGCTTATAGTCAGAGTGTGGCTATGCTTTCTCTCTCTCTCTCTGGATTCCTACCTCAGACACTAGGTAGTTGTTTTGAAATTCCCTCTGATTGCTACTGTTCTATGCAGAATTGGTAACTCAATAATATCAGATATTTTAAAGGAAACTATTTAAAGGAGATTTTTTCCACATTAAAAAAATGGGGTTTTATGTGTACATTGGAAGAAAATTGGGCTTTGTTTGAAATTTTAGGCACTCTGAAAATGGAACAACTATATGAGAAGATTAATATTCATCGAATTATGTACATTATTATTCTTCTTATCCTTATTTTACAATTTATAAAGATAGTCTATTTAAGTGCCAGGATAAAAATTTTAGAAAAATCTGTTAAACCTGTTAAAAGGAATTATAGAGAAATTCAGATTCAAGCAGAAGAAATTAACAGTGAAGTGTTTCAGGATTGGATTATAAGGTTACACAAAGAAAGCCTGTTTTGACACAATCACCCTTGATTTATCCAGAAACCATAAAACAGCTACCTGATCAAGTGAATACACAAAATATTTGGACTCCAGTTGAAATGTTGGACTTACAAAAGTTTAAGGAGGCAATAGTATCTTTTGACATGCATTCCCCATATGTAAAGGAAATGTTAAACTCCTGGTCAACTTATAATAGGATTATACCACAGGACTGGTGGGAGCTGGCACATGCTGTTGTGGAACCCGAACAGCAAGCTCCAGTGGCAAATATGGTTCAAAGAGGAAGCTAAAAACATAGCAAAACAATGTAGGGATAAAGGTATACAAGTCTTCCAGGATCAGCTTGTTGGAGAAGGCCAATATGCTGCAGCACAAACACAATATATGATATCCAAACACTAATTAAATGCCGAATGGTAGCCTTGAATGTGTGGGACAGATTTGAGGAACCAGGAAAGAAAACTGAGTCATTTACAAAGGTTTTACAGGGCTCAAAAGAATCTTTCACAGATTTCTTACGAAGACTGACTTCAGAAGTAAATAGAATGGTCCCAAATTCAGAAGCTAGCCAGATAATAATTGAATCTTTGGCTTTTGCAAATGCAAATGCAGCATGCAAGAGAATAATCAGGCCACTAAAGGCAAGATCTGCACCCTTGGAAGTTTGGATTAGAGGCATGGTTAATGTTGAGGCTCATGACCATGAAAATATATTGGTAGGAGAAGCAATTTCAAGAGGTTTGAGGAATGTCAGATGTTTTGGGTGTGGAAAGCAAGGACATTTGAAAAAGGACTGTAACCAGGGCACTTCTAGAAACAATATTTCTTCAAGGAACAATGGCAACAGAATGCCCCTTCCTTCTGGAGTATGTAGAAGGTGTTTTAAGGGAAAACACTGGACCAATGAATGTAGATCGACAAGGTAATACTTTGCCTAAGTCTTCGGGAAACTCCCAGAGGGTCCTCAGGCAGTCCCCCACAGTGAATCCAATTCAGACCTTTCCTGCAATTGTAGAGGAGACCCCTACTCAGAGCAATTAAATAACCAAATGCCTATTGGAATAAACCAGGCAACTCAGAGTAATGGAACTACTGAGACAGAAAAAACAGAAAATTCAGAAGAAACCATAAAGAAAAAATTTTGGCAAACTTCTATAAATGAACAAAGACCAAAATTAACAATAAAAATAAATGGTGTTTTGTTGTCTGGTCTGGTAGACACAGGTGCTAACATGACCATAATTGCACCAGAATTTTGCCATCCAACTTGGCCTCTTCAAGAAGTAAATGTTCAACTGTTAGGAATTGGAACATTATCTCAAGTGAAACAGAGTGCAAGATGGCTTGAATGTATAGGTCCAGAAGGACAGAGAGGCAAATTAAATCCATATGTGGCTAACATAGCTATGAACCTGTGGGGTCGAGACCTGTTGCAACAATGGAATAATCAGATTAACATCCCTCCAACCTCAGAAACAAATCATAAACTAGCACATGTTTCTGAGAGAAATATTAGAAGATATTATTCTAATGAGTGGTCACCAGCCATCCATATTATACAAGAACAGGGCACAACAACTGATGATCTTCCAAAGACACCAACAGCTCTACCTTTAAAATGGTTAACAGACAAGCCTGTATGGGTTCATCAATGGCCTTTAACAATAGAGAAACACCAGGCTTTAGAAGAGCTGGTAGAAGAACAGTTGAATGCTGAGCACATTGAAGAATCTACCAGCCCTTGGAATTCTCCTGTATTTGTTATTCAAAAGAAATATGGCAAATGGAGAATTAGTACTCTATCTGACCATTATTGTCTTAACCAAATTAATCAAGGGACTATTCTATTTCTAATATCAATTATTTAATTCTATTCTGATTCTTTAAACTCTTCTTAAAGTATGAATTTTATATCAAAATTTCCAATATATATATATTAAACTTTGTTAAGATAATAATGTTCATATAGAGTACTAATTACTTCTAGAGAAAAGGCTTCAATTAGCTGCCTATACATGTCTTTGTGTTCGACTCTCTTATCAGTTTTAAGCAGGAAATCACAGCCAGGTCTAACATCAACTGAAATCTCCAGGAAGGAGTTGGGGCCCCAAAATGACAATTCCACATGGACAACAGTAATATCACTAAGCTAACAAACATCATCTACAGATCAGCTTTGGACTACAAAGTGCTTAGAGCAATTCTGAGATGGCTAGCTGAGATGATCCAGTTTCAAAGACTACTTGAATAAGGACTTTAAATAAACCCTCAACTTTGGCTTTATGGATAACAAAGAATATAGGTACCTTTCCTAGAATTTGACAATTTTCCAATTTTTTTTTCTTTTCAGAATAAAGATACCTTCACCCACACCCAGCAGGAAGCGATTTTAAGAATGAGATGCCCATATTCCCAAAGAGGTGGTGGTTTCTTTGGTCTTTTAATGAGGTTTTGGTCTGGGATAGTTTTCATTGTTTAGGAGTGTTGGTTAAAAGTTGTTGTTAAGGGTTAGGAAAAGGGCTAGGCAAAGGAGATTAGATTTAAGGTGCTTTTTAAACAAAAGAGAAAAAAGAAAAAGACAATTACTAGTTTTAAATACTTTACATTGGATTGGATTGTTTTCTATTATATACAATATTATATATATATACAGAGAGAGAGAGAGAGATTGTTAGAATATGCCATACACATATTTCTAATCTTGCTCAAGATATTGTACTTATACCATTCATTTAACAATGTAATGCAATTTGCTGATCCTTGAATGTTATTATTACCAACTATTAGGATATAGAGAAATGAAAGTTAGTTGTTAGACATTACAATCAAACTTGTAGTCATATTAGGTGTGTTTTTAAGATTGAACAGATATATTTTAGATAGATGGGTCATCTTCAAACCCTTTAGATATCTACAGAATTTGGCATTTAAAATGTTTTAATAACTTAGGAATTTTTCTTTTTTGCTATGACTATGAGACATGTTGGTTCCTGGCAGTACCAATCTACTTCAGAAAAAATATGGGCACTGAAGAAACTGCTTATGGAATTAACTTTCATTTTGGCAAAAGTTAGCCACTGGACAACAAAGTATCCTTGTATCAACTGCTGACAAACAGGACAGACAGGACATGAAACAGAGGACTCCTGATTCTTGCCAAAACAAGTGTGGTTGTGGCTTTAACAAAAGGCATCTTCTGAAGCCAGGACAATATGGCACCATCCCTCAAGTGAGTGGCCTTTGCAATCTGGAAAATGTACTGTGCCCTTTTCTTCAAAGGCAGCTGAACATGGAGTGGGCTGATGGCTTCTGATGTGCAATGGAACAGCAGATGAAACAGTTATTCTTGAAGAATTAACTAAGCTCTCCCCTCTCAATAGTAGACTGGCATTTCATGGAGGGATGTGGAGAAGAACAGGATGCTGAGATGAAGCTACATATACACAGCCAAGAAAAATGGACAGCTGAACTAAAACAAAAAAAAAATTCCAAAATTTAAAATCCTGAATCATGACATGACACTAATGGAATTCAGGTGTTTCTGGTACATGGACTGCTCTCACCAAATCTGAGGTCAAACTATTGACCTTATATACATCCCAGATCACAACTGAGTCTGTCAGATACGCTAAGCCTGTAGGCTGTAGATGATGTCCCAACACTGCAGAGAAACCTCAAGTGACTGTCCAGGCAGCTGGCTGTTTCTGTCAACTTACATTTTTTTTTTGGAAGCTGCTTCCATGCACTTCCTGTTTTTATTTTTTATTATGTAGTATTATTTCCTTCTTGGGTCTCTGAGGGAGTTGAAGATCAGTTAGTTATAGTTTTCCTTGTAAAGAATTTCAGAAATGAAACTCACTAAGAGGTGTAAGTGTATAAATTTGAAAGATGTTATAAGACAGTTCTGTTTGTAATATAAGTTAAGATAGAAAGTTAATCAGGTACATTTTGGACTTACCAAAACAGGATAGATAATGGAATTATTTTCTCTGAATTTGTCAAATGCAAATGGACTAGATATTGTTTAGGTATTTATTGCTTGTATATATGGTATATAGTCATTGTACTTTTGTATGTAGTTTTTCTTATATTAGTTAAATTTTTTTTCTTTTTATTAAAATAGAAAGGGGAAATATAATGATATTTTATTTGTATTGAAAGGTAACTTTATTTGTATGTTAATAAAGTTGCCTTGGGTTCAGAGCAAGCAAGCCATAGCAGAAGCTGGGTGGTGGTGGTGCACGCCTTTAATCCCAGCATTTGGGAGGCAGAGGTAGCGGGATCTCTGTGTGTTCAAGGATACAGCCAGTATGGCGACACACGCCTTTACACTGTGTAGTTGGAGACCTTCTGTCCAGCCCCCACCAAGCCCTGTTAGTCCAACAACCCACTTATAAAATAAACACACAGACACTTATATTATTTAAACTGCTTGGCCATTAGCTCAGGCCTTCCATTATCTAGCTCTTACTCTTATATTTAGCCCATTTCTATTAATCTATACTTTGCCACGTGGCTCATGGCTTACCAGTACCTTACATCTTTCTTGTCATGGTAGCATGGTAGCAACTCTCAGTGTCTCTCCTTCCTCCTTCCTGTTCCCCGAATTCTCTTCTTCCTTGTCACAACTATTCTATCCTTCCTGCTGGCTACTGGCCAATCAGCACTTTATTTATTTTACCAAATCAGAGCAACATTTTTAACATATGGAACTTCCCACAGCAACACTGCACTAGGTTTCCACACCATACCCCGAAAGCTATCCAATTCTAGCCATTTCTTTCCACATACTCTCCACCTATCCTATCTCCCAACCCACCCTATCCCTCCTGCTCCTGTCCTCACCTGCTCTCAGTCTACCCATAAAATCTATTCTATTTCCTCTTTCCAGACAGATCTATGTATTCCCCCCTACACCCCTCCCCTTTATCTAAACTCTCTGAGTCTACAGATTGTAGCTTGGTTATCATTTACATTAGTGGATAATATCCACTTACAAGTGAATACATACCATATTTGTCTTTCTTGATCTGGGATTCTTCACTCATGATGATTACTTTGTAGTTCTGTCAATTTGCCTGAAAATTTCATGATGCCATTTTTAATAGCTGACTAATAATCCATTATGTAAATATACCATATTTTCTTACCCATTCTTCAGTTGAGGAATATCTAGATTGTTTCCAGTTTCTGGTTATTATTAATAAAGCCACAGTTAACAAGACTGAGCAAGTCTCCTTGTAGTAGGATGAAGTGTCCTTTGGGTATACGCTCAAAAGTGTTATAGCTGGATCTTCACATAGATCCACTATTAACTTTCTGAAGGAACCATCATATTGATTTCCATAGTGGTTGTACAAGTTTTCACTCCCATCAACAATGGAGGAATGTTCCCCTTGTTTCACATCTTTGCCAGCATGAGCTGTCACTTGTGTCATTGAACTTATCCATTTTTATAGGTATAAGATGGAATCTCAGAGCAGTTTTTATGTGCATTTCCCTTTCATAATCCACTGTTGAGAACTCTGTGTTTAGGTTTGTACCCATTTATAAAATTGGATTACTGGGGGGGTTGATGTTTAGTTTCTTGAATTTATTACATATTTTGGAAATTAGTCCTCTATTTGATATGGAGTTGTTAAAAATACTTTACCATTCTGTAGGTTGCTGGTTTGTCCACCTGACTGTGTCCTTTACTTGTCAGAAGCTTTTCAGTTTCATGAGGTCTCATTTATTTAGTATTGATCTTAGTGCCTGCACCATTGGTGTTCTATTCAGGAAGATTTCTCCTGTGAGAATGTGTTCAATGATATTCCCTACTTTCTCTTATATCAGGTTCAGTGTGTTTGGTTTTATGTTGAGTTCTTTGACCCATTTGTACTTGAGTTTTGTTCAGGGTGATAAGTTTGAATCTATTTGCATTCTTATACATGCAGACATCCATTTTGACCAGCATTGTTTGTTGAAGATGCTTTATTTTTTCCAGTATGTCTTATTGGCTTCTTTATCAAATATAAAGTATCTATAGTGGATTTATGTTTGGATCTTAAATTCAATTCCATTGATTAAGATGTTTGTTTTTATGCTAATATCATGCTCTTTTTATTACTATACCTCTGTAATACAACTTGAAATCAGGAATGGTAATGCCTTTAGCAGTTCTTTCATTATTCAGGATATTATGCGCTATCATGGTTTTTTGTTTGTTTGTTTGTTTGTTTTTAATTTTGCTTTTTCATATGTATTTGAGAATTGTCCTTTTAAGGTCTGGAAGAACTATGTTGGAACTTTTAATGGGGATTATGTAGATTATTTTAGTAGGATGGCCATTTTTACTATGTTAATCCCACTGATTCATATTGGAGATCTGCAGAATGAATCTTAAAATATATTATTAATAAGAAACAAACCCAAAGCCAGGTATCTGGGTGAATGCTGCAAGATCAGAGAAGCAGAACAAGCCACAGCTACCTCACCTCACCAGTTCCTCAGCTGATCCTGTTTTCTCAGACTGGAAGCTTCTGAGTCCTCATTCAGGATGAATCTCAGCTGAACTGTTGCTCAAAAGCCTAAAAGCCTAACCAGTGAAAAGCTTCTAGTTTCTGGTCTTCACATCTTATATATTTTCTGCTTTCTGCCATCACTCCCTGGGATTAAAGGCTCACTTTCTGAGATTAAAGGTATGAGTCACTATCCTGGCTATTTCCAATGTGGCCTTGAGCTCACAGAGATCTGCCTGACTCTGCCTCCCGGGTGCTACAATTAAAGTCGTGTGCTACCACTGCCTAACCTCTATGTTTAATATTGTGGCTGTTCTATTCTCTGAACCCAGATAAGCTTATTAAAGTCATGATATTTGGGGGAGCACAATACCACCACAGAAATTTTTCCATCTTCTGCTATCATCTTTGTTTTTTGGTTTTTTTTTCAAATACTTGAAAATTTTATCCTGCAAGTATTTCACTTGTTTGGTTATAGTTACCCCAAGATAATTTATATTATTTGAGGCTGTTGTGAAAGGTTTTTCCCCCTGATTTCTTTCTCAGTCCATTTATCATTTATATGTAGGAAGGATACTGATATTTTTAGTTAATCTTGCATCCAGCCATTTTTCTGAAAGTGTGTATCAGATGTTGGAGTTCTGTGGTGAAAGTTTTAGGGTCAATTATGATCATGTATTTTTTTTTCTTTCAGGTTGTTTACTAGGTGGATTACATTTATAGGTTTTCATATACTAAACCATCACTGTATCCTTGGGAAGAATCCTGCTTGATCATGTGCTGATCATCATGTCCTTGATGTGTTCTTGGATACCATTCGAAAGTGTTTTGTTGAGTATATTTGCATCTATGGCAATAAAGGAAATTGGTCTGTAATTCTTTTCCTTTTGGTTTCAAATCAGGGTAAATGTAGCCTCATAAAATGAAATGTCCAATGTACCTTTTGTTTTTAATTTGTGGAATAATTTGAGAAATATTGTCATTAATTCTTCTTTGAAAATCTGGTAGAATTTTTTGTTAAAACCATCTGGCCCTGGGATTTTTTTTTAATTTAACTTTGGTAAGTGGTACCTACTGAGAAAATTATCCATTTCTTTAAGGTTTTCCAATTTGGGGAGTACAGGTTTTCAAAGTATGTCCTTATGATTCTCTGGATTTTTTCAGTGTCTGTTGTTACATTCCCCCTTTTGTTTCTGATTTTGTTCATCTGGATAGGCTCTCTCTGTCTTTTAGTATTTAAGAAGGGTTTGTCTACCTTATTGATTTTCTCAAATAACCAACTCTTTGTTTCATTGATTCTTTGCATTGTTCTCTTTGTTTCTATTTTATTGATTTCAGCCCTCAGTTTGATTATTTCTTTCCATCAATGTAGCTGGAGTTTTTCTGGTCCTGCCTGGCTCACAATCAGGACAAATCTCTCTCACCCACCAGTCCCACAGCTGCTCAGACCCAATCAAGTAAACAAACAGAGACTTATATTGCTTACAAACTGTATGGCCATGGCAGGCTTCTTGTTAACTACTTCTTCTATCTTAAATTAACTCATTTCTATTAATCTATACTTTGCCACGTGCCTTATGGCTTACCAGTACCTTACATCTTGCTTGTCATGGCGGTGGCTGGCAGGTCTCCCCCCTCAGCCTTCCACTTCCCAGCATTCTCTTCTCTGCTTGTCCTGCCTATACTTCCTGCCTGGCTACTAGTCAATCAGCATTTTATTTATACATAGTGATATCTACAGCACTTCCCTTTTTCTCATTTTCAAAGAGGAAAGTTTTAACTTTCACAGGGTAAATTTGCAGATAACAAAACAATTATCAAGCAAGAATTATAGTTATAACATCTAGTCTATTTATAATAACTAGTCTATTTGGCAAAATTAAAGAAGATATTCTATTTTATATTTGTGAGTCTGAGGTTTCCTATCTAACTTATATTTTATCATAACTAAGGAAAATTGTAACTCTAGTATTCAACTACATCAAAGACCTCAAAAGTATATAATATTACCTGAGAAATGGGAGAAGGATGCAAGCAACTTTTGGGAATCTTCTGACAGTAGACAGAGACAGTTGATAGCCTGGATAGTCATCCAAAGTTCTTTTGTAAAGTTGGGGCATCTGTCTTCAGCCCACAGGTCTAGAGTCTCTCAGTCACTTTTCTCAGTGTCCTGTAGAATGTCTGGCAGTTTCCTCTGCAAATCAGGAATCTGAAGGACCATTTTGCCAAGTAAAGTTCGGTGGTCACGTCCCTATGGGTCCTGCATGTCCAGTTGATCAAGGAGTCCAGGCAAGAACAGTTTCTTGCCTAAATGGCTATTTTTACCAATGTGAAGATAAATTCCATATGGAGTATCTTTAACGCCCATCCTCCTCTCTGAAGTAAATCAGTTCTGCCAGGAGTAGACATGTTTCACTCTCCAGAAAATCTAAATTTTTAAAAATATTTTAAATGCCATATTATGTAGGTCTTTGAAGTGTTAGAAGATTTCCTGTCTATCTGAAATATTATAATGTATACCTAGAAAACTTAACATAACTATAAGTTTGACTATCATAGAAGACTAATTGATCTGTATTTCTTAATTATCCATTACAATCTAAATGAGTTACATTAACATAATACCTCAAACAAGAGTAGAAATATGTATACAATATAAAAAAATTAAGTTTAAACTTGTATCCATAAACTAAAATCTATACCAATGTAAAACATTTCAAACAAGTTGTTGCTTTTTAAATGTAGGTTCATTAATCTACCCTTTCATGCTATCATAACTATATCATTTCCCTTTTCTTCTTTAGAAAGCAATTGCATTTATAATCAACTTGTTTTAAAAAATATTGGTTTTTCTCTGTCCCACACCAGAGAGCTCTTCTGATTTGTAACACAAGAATCTCTTAACCATTTTTTCAGCAATATGCCTGGGTTTAGAGAAGTAGTGAGCCAAGTCCATCTCCAAAGCCAGCTTGGTATATTTGGGAATTTGGGCATAGCTTCTCTTACTACTTCCTGCTGGAGGGGGCATTAAATCTTATGGGGACACAAAGAAAATTTTAGAATTATTAAGTAGTCCATGTGGGTGTATCATCTGAGCCAGTTGCCTTGAAACTGGTTTAGATGTTGGATAATCTGGGCCATGGTGTCATTGGAAACCTTTCTGGGGGTCTTGGTTGGTCAAACCTGATGTATCTTAATCTGAAACAAATCCATAGCCTCTGGCTTTCTGTGGAAACAAAATCAGAGCCTCCTTTCCAAAGCAACATAGCCTTAGATCCAAATTTTGAAGTCAAGGTACCTTTAAAATATACATATTTGTTTAATAGCTTTTATGATCAAATGTTTTTCTCCAGTTAAAAATCCAAAAGACAAAATAATCCAGATTCTCTGTGTAGTATCCATCTTTACATGGCTTATTTCTTATACTATCTTTACTGTCTCTTTAAAGACTTTATTTTTAAAAGTTTTAAAATCTATCTATTTCTTTATATAACTGTATATATTCCTTTTTCTCTCTCTTCCAAGCCTATGTACATTTTTACACACATTGTAAAGCATTAAAAGTCTTGTTTCATCTAAATCTGCCTTATTGTGTAACTATTGCTTTAAACTGCAGCATTTGTAAGACCAAATGGCCACTGTGGCTGGTGGCTTCAGCTTTCCAACATAGTGGTGGTACATTTATCCCAAGCTCTGGGAGCCATCAACTCTTTGAAACAGTGGGTCTATGCTTTTATGAAAGCAGCATGTAGCCCAGAATGCTCTTTTTTTGTATTAACAAAGGCTAAATCCACCATGCAGCATAATGTGCTGCTTGCAGACACCTCATTCCCGCCATACTGCTGGTCAACGGAACATGCCAGAACATGCCAAATTGATAGAGACAACTAGGAAGCTGTTTGTAGCTCCGTTTTGAATTGCTTATTAAGTATTCTCAGGTTTAAGGTGGAAACTTGAGACATTTGGGCACCATTTGTGCCTAGAGTTTTTCTGGTCCTGCCTGGCTCACAGTCAGGACAAATCTCTCTCACCTGCCAGTCTCACAGCCACTCAGACCCAACCAAGTAGACACACAGAGACTTATATTGCCTAAAACAGTATGTCCATGGTAGGCTTCTTGTTATCTTCTTCTTATATCTTAAATTAACCCTTTCCTATTAATCTATACTTTGCCACTTGGCTCATGGCTTACCAGTACCTTATATATTGCTTGTCATGGCAGCAGTTGGCAGTGTCTCCCTGCCTCAGCCTTTCACTTTCCAGAATTCCCTTCTCTGCTTGTCCTACCTATATTTCCTGCCTGGCTACTGGCCAATCACCATTTTATTTGTACATAGGGATATCCACAGCACTACTCCTCTTGGGTTGCTTACTTATTTTTGTTCTAGAACTTTTAATCTATGCTGTTAAGGTGCTAGTAGGAGATCGCTCCAATTTTTTTTTTTTATTTAGGGACTTATTCCTACGAATGTTCCTCTTAGCATCACTTTCATTGTGTCACATAAGCTTGGGTATGCTGTGTATAAATTTCCATTGAATTCTAGAAAGTCTTTTCTTTCTTTATTTCTGTCTTGACTAATCTTTCATTCAGTAGAGAGTTGTTCAGGTTCCATTAGTTTGTAAGCTTTCTGTTGTTTCCATGATTGACATCCAGGATTGAGAGAGTTGTTCCAATGTTCTTATATCTGTTAAGACTTGCTTTGTGTCTAAGTATGTGGTCAATTTTGGAGAAAGTTCCATGAGGTACAGAGAAATATGTATATTCTTTTGTGTTTGGGAAAAATGTTCTGTAATTATCTGTTTGGTCGACCTGGTTTATAACATGTTAGCTCCAGTATTTCTCTATTTAATTTTTGTCTGGATGACTTGTCCATTGGTGAGAGTGGGGTATTGAAGTCTCTCACTATCAGTGTATGAGGGTCAATATGTTTTTTAAGTCATAGTAGTGTTCCTTTTATAAACATGTGTTTCCTAGTGTTTTGGTCATAGAGTTAAGAACTGAAAGTCATGTTGGTAGATTATTCCTTTGATGAATATGTAGTATACTTCACTATCTCTTTTGACTAGTTTTGTTTTGAATCATTTTTGTTTGATAACAAAATGGATACACCAACTTGCTTCTTAGGTTCACATGCTTAGAATAACTTTTAACAACCCTTTACCCTGAGGTAATGTTTTTTTTTTTTCATGTGGAGGTGTTTTTCTTGTATGAAGCAGGAGGATGGATCCTGTTTTCTCATATGTTCTGTGGTGATATTTTATTTGTACTGAAATGTGATTTTATTTGTGTATTAATAAAGTTGCCTTGAGGTCAGAGCAAGCCATAGCAGAAGCTGGGTGGTGGTGGTGCATACCTTTTTAATCCCAGCACTTGGGAGGCAGAGCTAGGCAGGATCTCTGTGTGTTCAAGGGTACAGCCATCATGGCAACACACACCTTTAATCTCAATACCAACCATAGAAGACCTGGAGGTCTGTACAGACAGGCAGTGGTGAGGAGGTCATAAGGCTGGGTTTACAACCAATGAGAAGGCAGAACAGAAAGTCTATATAAAAGACAGGACACAGGAAGTATTTTTATTGGGGATTGAGAACATTTATATTAAGAGATATTAATGACCAATATTTGTTGGTTCTTGCTATTTTGTTGTTGATGTTGTTGTTATTGTTGTTGTTAGTGGTGGTGGTGTGTGTGTGTTTCCTTTCTTTTGGTTTTGCTTGTGTAAGATTATTTATTTCCTTTGTTTTCATGAGAGTAGTTGAGTTTTGGTTGGAGTTTGGCTCCTAGTATCTCCTGTAGCGCTGGATTTACAGACATTTATTGTTTAAATTTGACTCTATCTTTGACTATCTCATATTCTCCATCTATGGTGACTGAAAGTGTTGCTGGATAGCAGGCTGGCATCTATGGTTTCTCAGAGTCTGCAGCATATCTGTCCAGGCCCTTCTGGCTGGACATTAAGAAGTCACGTGTTATTCTATTAAGTCTGCCTTTATATATTACTTGGTCTTTTCCTCTTGCAGCTTTTAATATTCTTTCTTTTTCTGTATGTTTATTATTTTGATTTTTACATATCTAGGGGACTTTATTTTCTGGTCCACACTATTAAGTGTTCTGTGTGCTCCTGGTACCTTTATAAACATCTCCTTTTTAAGATTAGGAAAATTTTTTGTATGATTTTGTTGAAGACATTTTCTGGGCCTTTGAGCTGGGTTTCTTCCTTTTCCTCTATACTTATTATTCTTAGGTTTGGATTTTTCATAGTGTCTGAGATTTAATGGATGTTTTGTGTCAGAAGTTTGGGGAATTTAATATTTTCTTTGATTGATATATCCATTTCTTCTGTTATATCTTCAATGGCTGAGATACTCTCTTTCATCTTTTGCATTCTATTGGTGAAGTTTGCATAGGTACTTCTTGTTCAAATTCCTAAATTTTTCATTTCCAGAATGCCCACAGTTTTTCTTTCTTGAGTCTACTTCAATTTTCAGGTTTTGAACAGTTTTATTCTTTACATTCAACTGTTTGTTTATGTTTTCTTTTAAGAGCTTTATTCATGTCTTCCAAATTTTTGTTTGTGATTTCATAGCTTTCTTTAAGGGATTTATACTTTTCTTCTTTAAGGACCTCTACCATCTTCATATTGTTAGTTTTAGGATATTTTTCTGTACTTCATTTATGTTGGAATATTCAGGGCCTGCTGTCATAGGGTTGTTGAGTTCTCATGGAGCCATATTGCCCTGGCTATTATTGACTATGTTCTTATGCTATCATGTAGGCATCTGGGTTTGGGATGATTATAGGTCTAGGTATTGATTTCTGCATTTGACTGTGTTTAGTGTTTTTCCCCTTTGCTTTTGTTTCTGCTCTAGATTTTCAGAGTGTGATGGCTGTGTTGCCTATTTTCCTGGCTTGCCCATCTGTTGTGTTCACAGGGAATGCCTGGTGATGTTGAAGGTTTGGAATAATGGGATGAGTTGTGGGAAGGAAGGTTGGAGGAGAAGGTCTTTGTACTACATTGGAGATGTGGTCAGTGAAGAAATGGAGTGCACAGCCTGTTTCCTGCTACAGAGCTGGGAATGAGACTGGGGGATTGGATCTCAGGAGCAGTAGGAGAAGTGTGACTCTGCCTTCAGCCTACTTGTTGCCCTGGGAGGAGTGTCCCTTTTGTTAGCAGGGAATGCCTGTGGAAGTTGGGGGCTAGGATACATTAATGAATTGGGAGGGGGTTAGAAGGGAGTATCATGTGGGATTCACAGGAAATGTGGGCAGGGTGGGAAGACAGGGTAAAGTTGGTGATCTGTTGCAGTGTTAGGGATGAGATTGAAAGATTGGGTCTTGAAGATTGAAGACAGAGAAGGACTTAGAGCAGCTTACCTGGTTTTCTAGCCTCTAGACAGAGGAAGGTTATGATTGGTTGAAAAGATTTAATAAAGAGAATATTTCCACAGAAAGCCATTCCTGATCCACAAATGAGGAGAATTTTGTTCATTGTTGGAAGGCTATAAGCCTTTCATTTAGAGTTCTTGTCATTGTAACTTTATAATAATTAATATAACACAAATCTTTCCCCAGGAATACTGTAATTTTTTTCAGATAAGCACCTTACTGAGAATATAGAGTATAGAATATATAGAAAGGACTCCATCTCACTTTGATATGGAAGAACAAGCTATCAATCAAGTCCCTTCATCTCAGAAAAAAAAAAGATGAACCTGACTTGGAAATAGGTCCTATGACTGAGCTTCACTGGCATTCAGGGAATATGACCTATAACAACCACAAAAGGACATGCTTCTATCCACTCATAGCAGGTTTCCCAGTAGCTGGCAGTGCCACTTGAGTTCCAGCCACCTTACATACCCTACTGTGATTGGCCAATATTAAAGATGCTCAGGAGAATTTGCTGTTTTCCAGCTCCCAAGTAGCATAGAGAAGGGAGACTGGAACTCCTGTTAGAGAAAAAAAGAGTGCTACAGATTGTGAAGGCACAGTGTAGAGATAAGATGATTCCCTTAGAACAGAGAGTGAACCAAAGATAGCACCTCTAACCGTATTGGCACAGAATATAAACTAAGGATAATTGTTGTATCATAAAGATCAATGCATTTGTCAAAAGGCATAACTGATGATTCTTATCCTAGTTCTGTAGACTAGAAGTAGGCTTCAGGATTACCTAGGATGTACTTAACAATCATCAATGTATCCCTCCCTTTCCCACTAAAGACATATCTCAGTGATTAATCTGAGTAACATAATACACATTCCTTCTTATTGGTTGTAGTATTAAGGCAACTCCATGTAGTTAAAAAGGAGGTTTATTTTGTGCGCTAACTTACAAGTAAAGGGATAGTTTACAAGGTCCAGGAAAGGTTTATCACAGTCCAGTGGTGTTCTCTGGAAAACTCTGCTCCATCTACCTCCACCGTCTAGGATCCAGGAATCAAGAGAGCAGCACATCCAGATCTTGGGTCTCAAGGGGTCCTGTCTCAGTCCTGCCTTGTAGGCACCACTGTTATTGAAGCATCAATGAGGGTAGTACTTCCAGGTCAAAGCTGGAACAGCTAACCACTATATCTCCCCCATTTGTCTAAATAAGAAGGCTCTAACCTAATAAAAGACTATATACAATAGGAATGATTATCAAATATTGTCCAGGAGTAATAAGGGATAATGACCTAGATAAGATGGAACTATAACCAACACAAACAATATCAAACAAGAGACACATACTAAAAGCCAGAGAAGTCTTGTGCGTAGGTAAATGGCATGTTACAAAGATCATTCTATTTCCAGCATTCCTTCTGCTAGTGTCTTCATTTTTTCTATTTCCCTCTTCAGGTCTTAGACTGTTTCCCTTGCTTTTTCATGATTTTCTTTCAGGGACTTATTGTTTTCTTCTGCTTTAATTGTCCTTTCCTCTAGTTTTTTATAGCATTCTTCTCATTTTTTGTTTGTCTGTTCCTCTACTTTATTTTTGATTTCTTCTATATAAGGCTCTAGCCTCTTCATGATGTTACTTATAAGGTTGTTTTCTTCTTCTTCTTCTTCTTCTTCTTCTTCTTCTTCTTCTTCTTCTTCTTCTTCTTCTTCCATTCTGTGATGTTCAGGTCTAGCTGTTGGAGAAGGGCTAGGTTCTGGTGAAGCTGTATTGCTCTTTATTTTGTTGTATTACTTCTGCCTTGACATCTGCCCATCTCCTCTTGGGTTCATTCTTGGTCTTATCAATGTACTTGGTCTAGACAGAGCTGACAGATTTAGGGAGCCTCTCTCTGGTCCCAATGGAAGCTCTGGGCCATATGGGAGCTCTGGTCCAGATGAGAGTGCTGGCCAGATTGGAGCAGGGGGGCTGGACTCTGAGTCTCAGGAAGTCCCTGGGATCTCCTTATCTTGTCCAGATGGGAGCTCCTCTTGTCCAGATTGGAGCTCCGGAACAGGATGGAAGTTCTGATCCAGATGGGAGTTCTGGGGCGGATGGTAGCTGGGGTTGGTCTCTGATTCTAAGAAAGTGGCTGGGATCTTGGTCAAATGGGTGTGGGGGCAGGTTGTGGAGACCGTAGGGTGTGCCTGCAGTCTTGGAAATGGAGAGCCTTCCTGCAGGGCCTGCTGATTGGCCAGAATCTGTGGTCAAGTTGGGCAGGTCATCCTGGGATGGCTGGTGCCCAGAGGTGGGACCCAGAGGTGGTTGCCTCTCTGATTACAACCCCAGGCTCTCACCTCTGGTCCAGAAGGCAGTTCCAGGGCAGGATGGAACCTGGGAGCTGGTTTCTAAGTCTCAGGAAAGGCTGGGGTCTTGGGCAGATGGGTGTGGGGGCAGGGCATGACGGTTGTAGGGTTCACCAGAGGGTTTTGGAGAGGGGGAACCTTCCCAATGGGGGTGGGTGGTCCTTCCCTATGGCCAGAACCTGGGGCCCAATTAGGCAGGTCTTCCCCAGAGTGGCTGGTGCCCCGGGCTGTGTCCCAGGTGCAGGCCTCTCTGGGTGTGACCCCAGGCACTCACCTCTGGTCCAGACAGGAGTTCCGGGGCAGATGGGAGCCCATAATAACTTATACCTATTCTTCTAAAAAGAATACCAAGTCTAATATTTTTTGCACCTCCAACCCTATAACCATCATCCATAACCCAGAGAAACATGAAACCTTTGGGAGAAAGGGCAAAATTTTTTTTAAAAAAATTGTTTCCTGCTGTTTAGGGGGTGATGGTATCTTTGCTGGGTTCTGTAAGAATGCTCAGATAAGTTTCAGTTATGCTAACTGTTGATTCTGCAGCAAGTCTCAGAGTAATGGGTAAGATTGTCTGAAATTCTGGCTAGAAGTGTAGTATGAAGATGAGTACGATGACATCATTCTGGACTGGGTAGATTTGTTGTTGAGGCCCCATCTTCCTTCTAGAGATTTGAGAGATTGCTATTGGAAAAACATATTTTTTTACCATGAAAAACTTGAACATTATTAATATATCAAAATGGAAAGTTTGGAGTAAAAGATGACATGGCATGTAAGAAAGGATTCCAAGAAGTCAAGAATAAGCATGGAAAGAATTAGAATCATGAAGAAAATGGTATCTTTTTATTTCTTTTCTTCTGTCCCACACCAGTGGGCTCTTCTGTTATGGGACAGGAGAAGCTCTAAACTATTTTGTAGTGGGTAGCCATCCCAGCATTGGGCTGGAAGTTCCAACCCCCATTGAGGCTTCAGTAATGGTCATGCCCACAAGGCAGAGCAGAGGGAGGAAGCAGAAGACCCAGAATGGAGAGGAGAGGTCTTTCTTGGTTCTTGGACCCTGGACACTGGAGGTAGACTGAGCAGATTTCTCCAGAGAACACCAACAGACTGTGCCATACCTGTGCCAGACCCTACAACCTATCCCTTCATTTGTAAGTTACCACACAAAATAATCCTCCCTTTTAACTACGTGAAGTGGAATGGCTACCCACTACACTATTTCTTTAACAACATGCTTGGGTTTAGAGAAGGAGTGAGCCAATTACATCTCCAAAGCAAGCTTGGTATATAATTAAATTGGAACCACAACTTTTCTAGATTGAAAGAGATAGAGATGTTAGGGAGTTAGATTTAACCCTGTGTAGATTCTTTCTTTCAGCTATAAACATGTGGATATCCAAGGCCTTATGATTTCTGGAAGATGGGTATTTCCATTATCCTGGAAAGACAAAAACAGCACCCTACCCCAACCCTAGATTGTTAAATTTTTCTTACAACTTGTAGAAATGTCACATTGGTGGATGAGCTTTTACTTCTCATCAAAGGGTTTCTCCTGTTCAAAACGAATTTTTATTAATTTTGTTGGTATCCATAGCTTTTCTTCTGCAGAAACAAAAGCAAAACCATTTCCCTAATGTAGGATATATCCAGGTTTCCATTCTGAGGTCAACACGTCTTTGAAATAAACCAGTTGGTTTAGCTCAGGAGTTTTGTTTGTCATCTAATGTCTCTCCACATCTGTTGTTGCTTTCTCATCAGTATTGAGAAAATTCAAGGTTAATAAAGCACTATGCAATCTATTTCTAGAAGTCATTGTTACCTGTTGCTGTTTATTTAGCATATCCTTTAAAGTTCGATTGGATCTTTCTATAACAGCTTACCCTGTGGGATTGTGTGGTATACCTGTAACATGCTTTATATGGTAATAAGCACAAAAAAAAACCACAACACAACTTTTCCAGTTTATTGGAGACGTATGCTGGGGCATTGTCTTCTTAATTTTTACAGTTGCTCCAATAATGGCCATAATTTCTAATAGGTGTGTAATCACAGAATCAGCTTTTTTGGAACTCATAGGAGTTGCCCATTGAAATCCTGAATAGGTGGCAATGGCATGGTGTACATATTTTAATCTTCCAAATTTTGCAAAATGAAACACATCCATATATCAAAATTCATTTTTCGCATACCTTTTGGATTGCTCCCTGCAGGTAACAGAGTTTGGTTATAGAAGAAACAAGAAGGATTTTTATTTTACAATATCCTTGGCTTATTTCCAAGTGATGGAAAATTCTTCAGTCCTTTACAATTTACTTGCTGTTTCTTATGAAATTTTGAGTCTTTTATCACATTACCTATTAGTAATTGATCAATCTCATCATTACCTTGTGCTAGAGGTCCTAGAACACCTGTATGGGATCTGATATATATAAGAATGATGTTCCCTATTTCTGATGATTTCCTGAAATTGTATGAATAATAGATTTATTTCTGTATTATCAGGAATAAATTCAGCAGTTTCAATATGTAAAACAACTCTCTCTGCATATTGAAAGTCAGTGACTATATTGAGGGGATCTCTGAAGTCCATCAGTACCATAAGAATGGCATATAGTTCTGCTTTTTGTAAAGAGCTGTATGGACTTTGAACCACTTTTCTTAAGTCTGCTGATTTGTATCCTGCTTTCCCTGATTTATTTGCATCAGTATAGAATGTGAGGACTCCAGAATTAGGCTTTTGTCATACAATGTGAAGAAGGACCCATTCAGTCTTCTGTATGAATTCTATTCTCTTGCATTAGGATAATGGTTGTTAATCTCTCCCACAAAGTCATTGCAGGCTCTCTGTCAGTATTCATTATCTTTCCATAGTAATGAAATTTCCTCATTAGTTAAAGGTACTAAAATTTCTGCTGGGTCATTTCCTATCAACTGGTGAACTCTTAATTTACTTTTTAAATCAAATCAGAGATCTTCTCTATATAAGTCTTTAACTTCTTATTTGGTTTATGTGGTAGGAATATCCATTCCAATATAATATCTTCCCTCTGCATTAAAATGCCTATGGGGGAGTGTCTGGAGGGGAGTATGACAAGAATGCATTTAAGTTCTGGATTCACATGATCCACATGTGCTTCTCAAATTGTCTTTTCTACTAGAGCCAATTCCTTCTCAGTTTTGGCTGATAATTCTCTTGGTCTATTTAATTCTTTGTCCCCTTCTAGAATATTGGCCAAATTTTTAGTCCATCTTTGGGTATTCCTATGATACCCAGTGAGTTGGAAATGCTTCCTAACAACTTTTGAAAATCATTAGGTGTCTTCAATTGATCTCTCCTTAGTTGTACCATTGGGGGTCTAATTTTTGTAGCTCTATCTTATATCCTAAGTAATTAATAGAATCTCCTCTTTGTATTTTTTTCAGAAGCAATTTGCAGTCCTCAGCAAGACAAAACTTTTTTGTTTTTACTTCTTCAAACATGCTTTCTATTGTGTCTAACTTTGGATCAGCTAATAGGATATCATCCATATAGTGATAAATTATGGATTGTGGAAACTATATATGAATTGTCTCCAATGGTTTTTGCACAAAGTATTGGCACAAGGTAGGGCTGTTTAACATTCCCTGTTAGAGCATCTTCCATTGATATCTCTTGACTGGCTGAGAACTGCTATAATTAGGTACTGTAAAGGCAATTTTTTTCTCTATCATTTTATTGTAACAGTATGGTAAAGAAACAGTCTTTTAAGTCAATAACTATTATAGGCCATTCTTTGGGTAGAGGGCAAGGGCATCCCAGTCTGTAGGAAGCCCATTGGCTGAATTACTTTATTAATAGCTCTCAGATCTGTCAGCATTCTCCAGTTACCAGACATTTTTTTTTTTTGAGACAGGGTTTCTCTTTGTAGCTTTGTGCCTTTCCTAGGGCTCTCTCTGTAGACCAGGATGGCCTCAAACTCACAAAGATGTGCATGCCTCTGCCTCCCGAGTACTGGGACTAAAAGTGTGTGCCACTACGGCCCAGCCCCAGACTTTTTAAAATAACAAATATAGGAGAATCCCAACGAGTGGTAGATTCTTCATTGTTTTGAGAATTTATCTGCTCTTGATCCAGCTGTTCCAAAATTTGTAGTTTCTCTTTTGTCAAAGACTACTGTCCAATCCAGACAGGTTTATTAGTTAGCTGTTTTTAAGGTAAGGCAGTTGGTACTTCTGAGAGTTCAACAGCAGTTGTGCTCTATTTATGTACAGCCTGAATAGTGGGTGCATGTTTTTTATTGCATGTTATGATATTATTCCTAGAAACATGCTTTGGTCTGTATTCCTTTTCTGAGAATGGAGGAATTTTAATCTGGGTATTCCACTATTGTAACAGGTCTCAGAGCCAAAGATTTACTACTTCATTTGGTGCATATGGCTTCAGTCTTCCTCTCTGTCCTTCTGGCCCTATATATTCAACCCATTTCAAACTCTGTTTTATCTGAAATAGGGTTACAATATCCTAGAAAGTGGACATCTAACTCTTGAAGGGGCCAGTTCAGATGTCATGAATTTGGTGTAATTATAGTCACATTCACACCTATGTCTACCAGGTCCTCCAGGACAATGCCATTAATGTGAATTCTAAGCTTTGGTCTTTGTTCATTTATGGAAGTCTGCCAAAATATTCATTTTATTGTGTTCTTTCAAAATTTTGATTGGTGTATCAGAGGTGTTCTATCATCCATTTCAGTATTGGTCTTTACATTAGGCATTGGTTTATTCAATTTTCCTAGATGGGAATTTTCTCCACAATAGCTGTAAATGTTTGGACCTTGTTTGATTTGGGGCCCTGCAAGAGGTCCCCTGAGGTGTTTCCTGCCAGTAAAACATTGCCTCATATATCTATTATTGATCTGTACTCACTGATTCAATGTTGGCCTTTGCCACATCTTCTACACAATCCAGGAGGTTCAGGTCTCCTGTTTGGGTTATTTCTAGAAGGAGTATTACTTCTAGGAACACCCTATGTACAGTTTTTACTTATTTGACCTGCTGTACCACATTTAAAACATTTGGTACCACAGACCCTTCTTTCACCTCTGGGATTTGCCTCTCCTGTCCAAGCTTCATTACTGTAGTTAAGAGACTCAACATCATTAGTATACTGAATCCATTCTTCCCAAGGAGCTGATCTGACCTTTAATGGCATTAGTATTCTTTTGCATTCTGTATTAGTATTGGTGAATGCCAAGGACTCAGTTAATACTTTTCTTAACTCTTTATCTGACACAGCTTTTGTTATAGCTGTGTTTGGCCTTTGTAAAAAAAAATCAGTGAAGGGTTCCTGTGGTCCCTGAAATCTTTGTGTATACCTCAGTTGGTTTTCCTAGTTCTGGAATTTTTTCCCAAGCATTTAGAACTGCTCTTTGGCATAGGCATATTGTATGCTCATCATAACTGGCTTGTACATTCCTGTTAGTGCAACATCCCTCACCAAGTATTTGATCTTGGGAAGTCTCAAAACCTCTGAGTTCACCTTGTTCTTCTAAATTTCTTACCTCTTCTCTCAACCAGCTTTTCCTCGGTAACTGGTGGCTATATTCTAGAACAGCTGAAATTAACAGATGCCAGTCATCTGGAATGACTCTATGCGAGGTTGACCATGAATTTAACATCTGTCTTACATATGTGGAGTGTATCCCATACATAACTATGGCTTCCTTTATATTTTTTAAGTCTCTTGTTGAAATTTGTTGTAATGTATATGTCATATATGTCTCAGGGTGTATAATATCTTTTAGCTTCTCATAGATGATGACAGGATAAGCCAATGTGTGAGAGCCATTTGGAGCTTTTACAAGGTGTATGGTCTTGCCCTTCTACTCATTAGTTCCCTTGTCATGTTTACTGAGAGTTTCTTCCAGGGCTTTCAAATGAGCACCTAGGGTCTGTTCTAAGGAGTGAACCTCCTCTCTTGCAAGGGATTCCAGATTTCTCATGGAATCATGGAACATTTTATGTTCTTCTGGTACACATAATTCCATAGACCTTATCTTATCAGTTAATGATAATCTTTCTTCCTTATATAGTGTCTGAGTAGGTACAACTTCACCCTGGAGAGTTAGTGTTCTATCCATTAAATATTCACATTTATTATCAATAAAATCAATTTTGACTATACATTTATTATTAATGGACTAAAGTTCTTATATTAAGTTAGCAGAATCCAAACTAAGAAGCTTGTTTTGTAAATCTTGGTTAGGAGATTCCAAAGAAAGAATCTTTTTTATGTAAGTCTTCATTGCTATCTTTTAAAGCCTGTATCAGTCCCAATAATGAGTCATCTTTCTTATTATTATTAAACTAGTATTTTAACACTGTGTGAATTATTACAGTAAATGTCAAAATGGTACAGACCAGATACACCTTAGGAAAGTCGTATATTTCCAAGAAAATGCCATTCATAATAGAAGCAAAAAAGTTTTTAGATTCTTGTGAGGTAACATTGTTGGTCATATTACAAGAATTATACAAAATTTCTTAGTCAGTTTTAAGGTGTAAAATTATCAAGTACTCTTACTTGAAATAAAATGCTGGCTTGGCTATCTTACCTTCCTTTCGATGGTTTTGGGGGTGTAGTAGCACTTTTCAGCTAGCAGGAGGTGCCTTGGCTGATGGCAGCTGCTTACAGGTGCCATGTGAGCACAGAAAGGAGGCAACAGTTGGTAGTTCTTCCTGTGACTCCCTGGAGCTTCAGCACATGGAGAACTCCAGGCCACTTCAAGCCCCTCTCAGTGTCTCTACAAATAGGAGGTCTGCCGGCAGGCATCTCAGTTCCACCACAAGGTTCTAAGACTGTGGAAGCCTCAGAGAGCCCAGAGAGCCCAGAGAGCAGGCACTCAGGGAAGGAGGAGAATGCCTCCCTCACAGTGGTTATTTCACAATTCTGGTGGCTAAGCTTGCCAGAGAACTGCTGCTGGACTCAGCTGCTCCCTTTCTTCCAGAATGGAACTGTGGAGGTTCTCCCTGGTTATATGGAACTCTGCAGGTGGGTTTAGGTGCCTGCCAGCTGGGGAGGATGATGCTAAGGAAAGGAAGAAAGAGTACCAGGAGGTTAAGGACTGAATGGATAAATGTTTGGTCTCAGGAGGGAGAGGAATTTTAAAACAGACAGGAAAGAATAGACAGGGAAGTGTATTAAGTGTGGAAAGCATGCCACAGCACCCACAGAGGAGGCTGGGAGTGGAAGCCACCCAGGCCTTTGGAATTTGCCTCACATGAGTGCCAGATATTAGTTGTAGTATTAAGGCAACTCCACATAGTTAAAAGGGAGGTTTATTTTGTGGGGTAACTAACAAGTAAAGGGATATGTTACAGGGTCCAGGAAAGGTGTAGTACAGTCCAGCGATGTTCTCTGGAAAACTCTGCTCTATCTACCTCCAGCATCCAGGATCCAGGAACCAAGAGAGCCTCAGGTCTTAAGGGCTCCTGTCTGGGACCTGCCTTGTAGGTGTAACAGTTATTGAAGCCTCAATGGGGTAGTAATTCCAGGTCAAAGCTGGAACAGCTACACACTACACCTTCTGGTGTTATTGCTTGAGAATGGTGCCTTTTCAGCAATTGAGCTATCAGTCTAATGGACATGCCTTCCATTTGCAAATACCAAGAGCAGAGGAAAATAAACGACAAGTGAACATTGTACATCACCTCTGCAATTGGGTAGATTAATGGCAGGGGTGGATTTCAGTACATTTTTTATAAAATAAGAATGAATTGTATCTGTTTTGCACCTGCTCTGGAATTTAAAATTGTCTCAGCAATCTTGTCCCATATCAACTACTTCAGAGAACAAGCCACTTGTTGATATATTAGTGAAAAAATAAAGTAAGTCTAAAAATTCACACTTCCTAAACAGTTCTTCCACCTTTCACTAAGAAAGCCAATCATAACTAGATGTAAAGCAAAGGATAACCAGACTGCAACCCTCAGCTCCAGGGAGGCTAGCTAACTAGGAGGACCCTAGTAGGGATGCGTGGATTGCCTATTGAAGGAGAAATAGATGAAATCTATATAAGCAAACTGGAGATGATGGGGGTTAATGGAGTGCAAGGGATGTGGGATGAGAACATAGGGGAATGGGAGGTTCAAGCTGAAACAGGGACAGAATGGGAAATCAAGGAAAGAGATACCATGATAAATGAAGACATCATGGGAATAGGGAGAAACAGAGTGCTAGGGAAGTCCCCAGGAATCCACAAGGATGACTCTACCTTAGACTACTGGCAATACCTGAGAGGGTGCCTGAACTGGCCCACTCTGGTGATCAGATGGCTGAACACCCTAATTGTCATCATAGAGCCTTCATCCAGTGACTGATGGAAGCAGATGCAGAAATCCACAGCTGGGTGCCAGGCCAAGCTCCAGGAGTCTAATCTTTGAGAGAGAAGAAGAATTCTATGAGCAAGGAACATCTAGATCATGATGAGAAAACATACGGCCAGCCAAACTAGTAGAAACACATGAACTGTAGACCAACAACTGTGGATCTCCCATAATACTGGACTAGACCCTCCAGAGAGGCTAGACAATTGTTTAGCTTCAACTATTTAGAGGGCCCCCAGGCAGTGGGATTAGGATCTGTCCCTGTTGCATGAGCCAGTTTTTTGGAGCCTAGTGCCTATGGTGGGACACCTTGCACAGCCTTGGTGCAGGGAGGAGGGACTTGGACATGCCTCAACTGAATGTACCATGCTCTTCTGACTACCCATGGGAGACTTTGCCATGGAGGAGGTGGGAAGGAGGGGTGGTTTTGGGGGGAGAAGGCTGGGGGCAGAAGGAGGGAGGAGAGGGCTATCTGTGGATGGCATGTAAAATGAATAAAAAAATTCTTAATTAAAAATGAAAAGCAATCATAGCTCATCATCAGCAATACTTTCTCATTTTTATAGAGAGGAAAGAAGTACTGGAGGCACTGGACAGAGCTAGGGGCAAACCATTCATTGCAATCCCTTGAGGTTGCACCCCCATAATTTTTTTTTCTCCACTGATACAATAACTGTTTTCTGTACCCAGAGTAACAGACAAACTTGTAACCTGCTGGGTAGTGCTGTGGATAAGACTCTGTATAAATAAAATGCTGATTGGCCAGTAGCCAAGCAGGAAGTATAGGCAGGAACAGGAAGGCAGAGAGTGAGGAGACACTGCCAGCCACCACCATGAGAAGATGTTAAGGTACTGGTAAGCCATGAGCCATGTGGCAACTTTTAGATTAATAGAAATGGGTTAATTTAAGATGTAAGAACTAGATAACTAGAATCCTGAGCCATTAGGCAAAATAGTTTAAGTAATATAAACATCTGTGTGTTTATTTTATAAGTGGGCTGTCGGACTGCCAGGGCTTGGCAGGACCTGGAGACAAAACTCCAGCTACAGAGTAGAAGCCATGAATTCTTGATTTAATAATTAGGACCATAATAAAGCACAATTTAGGATTCAGTGTTGTCTCTCAATGTGATCTTAGGACAACAGAGAGACAAACAGCTACACCAATTTGAAGTTCCTTATAACAAGTGTGGTGAGAGAGGTAGGCACAGGTTGTGTGCTAATACATGAGACAGTGTAAGAATGGTACCAGGCTCCCTAGGTAAATTGGAATGTATGATGAAATCAAAGAAATGCTTAGTTATGATGCTGATTGAGAAATGATATTGTGGGATGTTCTGCCAGGATTTACTACCAAACACAGCTTCTCTCAGATAAAACCCCCATCTTCCCAAAGATGGGCTAAGAAAAATAAAAACACTAAACATCATCTTCAGGCAATTCACCTAAATGATTATTAGTAAAGTGACCTTTTAGAATGTGGCAGTGGTCCTAACAAAGGATCATGAGGGAAAATCACATTCTACTTAGGTACTCCATGATGAGAGTTAGACTTTGGTGTAGTTAGAGTTTTCCTGCCTGGCCCAGACAGGACAAATCTCTCTTACCCGCCAGTCCCACAGTCGCTCAGACCCAACCAAGAAAGCACACAGAAACTTACATTGTTTAGAAACTGTATGGCCATGGCAGGCTACTTGTTATCTACTTCGTCTATCTTAAAATAAGCCATTTATGTTAGTCTATACTTTGCCACATAGCTTGTGGCTTACCAGTGTCTTTACATGTTGCTTTTCATGGTGGCAGCTGGTGGTATCTCTCTCCAACCTTCTATTTCCCAGAATTCTCTTCACTCTTGTTCTGCCTATACTTCCTACCTGGCCACTGGCCAATCAGAACTTTATTTACACAGAGCAATATCCATCGCACTTCCCCTTTTCTTTCTTTTTTTTTTTTTAGGAAGGTTTTAACTTTTACATAGTACAATTACATATAACAAAACAATTATCAAGCAAGAATTACAGTTACAATATTAAAGAAGATATCCTATCTTATATTTGTGAGTCTAAGCATTTATATCTAACTTATCTTTTATCATAACTGAGGAAATTATAACTATCTAGCCTTCAACCACATCAAAGACCTCAGAAGGATATAGTATTACCTGAGAACTGGGAGAAGGATGCAAACATTTTTCGGGAGTCTTGCAGGGTAGACAGAGACAGCTGGCAGCCTGGACAGTCACCTAATATTCCTTTGTAAAGTTGGGGCATTTGTCTTCAGCCCACAGGGCTAGAGTCTCTTGGTCACTTCTCTCAGTGTCCTGTAGAATGTCTGGCAGTTTCCTCTGCGAAGCAGGAACCTGAAGGACCAGTTTGTCAAGCAAAGTTCAGTGGTCACCCTTCTATGGGTCCTGCATGTCCAGTTGATCAAGGAGTCCAGGCAAGAACAGTTTCTTGCCCAAATGGCTGTTTTTGCCAAGGTGAAGATAAACTCCATATGGAGTGTCTTCAATGCCCATCCTCCTCTCTGAAATAAATCGGTGCTGCCAGGAGCAGACATGTCTCACTGTCCAGAAAGTCTAAATTTTAAAAGTATTTAAAATGCTATATTCTGTACAGCTTTGAAGTATTTGAAGATTACCTATCTATCTGAAATATCTCTGTGTATATCTAGAAGATCTAACTAGCATGGCTATGAGTATGATTATCATAGATGGCTAATTATTAATCTATTTTTAATTATCCATTTCAATTTAAAATGAGCTATACAAACATAATACCTTAAACACGAGTAGAAATAAACACACAGTATAACAAAATTAACTTTAAGTTTGTATCAATAGACTAAAATCTATACCAGTGTAAAACATTTTAAACAAGTTGTTGCTCTTTAGAAGTAAGTTCCATAATCTACCCTTTCATCCTATTATATCTATATCATATCCCCTTTTCTTCTTTAGAAAGATTGTATTTATAATCAACCTGCTTTAAATAAAAATATTGTTTTTTTTGTTCTGTCCCACACCAGAGGGCTCTTCTGATTGGGAACACAAAAATCTCTTAACCTTTTCTTTTAGCAATATGTCTGGGTTTAGAGAAGGAGTGAGCCAATTCCATCTCCAAAGCCAGCTTGATAATTTTGGGAAATTGGGCGTAGTTTTTCTTACTACTTCCTGCTGGAGGGGGGCGCTGTATTTTATGGGGACATAAAGAAAATTTTAGGATTATGGAGTAGTTTTTGAGGACAAACCTCTGAGCCAGTTGCCTTGAAACCATTCTGGATGTTGGATCATCTGGGCCATTGTGTCATTGGAGACCTTTCAGGTGGTCTTGGCTGATCAAACCTGATGTATCTTAATCTGGAACAAATCCACAGCCTCTGGTTTTCTGTGGAAACAAAAGCAGATACTCTTTTCCAAAGCAACATATCCTTATATCCAAATTTTGAAGTCAACGTACCTTTAAAATTTACATATTTGTTTAACTCAACAGGTTTTACGATCAAATCTTTTTCTGCAGTTAAAAATCCCAAAGACAAGGCAAACCAGATTCTCTGTGTAATATCCATCTTTGTAAGACTGAAACACCACTGTGGCTGCTGGCTCCATCCACCTCAGCTTCCCAACATGGCGGTGGTACAGTTTACTGCCAGCTCTGGGTCTAGAGCCATGTGTACCATCAACTATCAGAAGCAGTTCTACCAAAGCAGTGCATAGCCCAGAAACTTTTTTTTTTACTAGCAAAGGCTAAATCTACCACGCAGCAGAGTAAAGTGCCACTTGTAGACTCCTCATTCCCGCCACACTGCAGGTCAGACACACATGGCAGGACCCCGCCATAGTAGCTCAAACCAGCAGGCTGCCACTAACTTGAGAGAGACAACTAGGAAGCTGTTTTTAGCTCCATTTTATAATCTTTTTTCTCAGGTTTTAGGTGGAAACTCTTGCCAACACGTTGGGTGCCATTTGTAGTTAGAGTTTTCCTGCCTGGCCCAGACAGGACAAATCTCTCTTACCCACCAGTCCCACAGTTGCTCAGACCCAACCAAGAAAGCACACGGAAACTTGCATTGTTTAGAAACTGTGTGGCCGTGGCAGGCTTCTTGTTACCTACTTCTTCTATCTTAAATTAACCCATATCTGTTAGTCTATACTTTGCCACATGGCTTGTGGCTTACCAGTGTCTTTACATGTTGCTTTTCAAGGCGGCGGCTAGCAGTGTCTCTCTCCAACCATCTATTTCCCAGAATTATCTTCTCTCTTGTCCTGCCTATATTTCCTGCCTGGCCACTGGCCAATCAGAACTTTATTTACACAGAGCGATATCCACAGCACTTTGGAGTTCAATATGACAGTTTAAGAAATGTATTTCAGGGCTGGAGAGATGGCTCAGCGGTTAAGAGCACTGGCTGTTCTTTCAGAAGTCCTGAGTTCAATTACCACCATCCACATGGTGGCTCACAACCATCCGTAATGAGATCTGGTGCCCTCTTCTGGCCTGCATGCATACATTCAGGCAGAACACTGTATACATAATAAATAAATAAATATAAAAAAAGAAATGTATTTCAGGGATGAGGCTATTTTCCATATGTATATAAACATATTTAAACTTTCAGTGTTTTGAGCAAAACCTAAATAGTTGTTTCTGAGTCTAGACTCAAGTCATGTCTTCATCTTAAAGTCAAGACTTTGAGAAATAGCATGGAGTAGTCCATTACAAAGAACAATAAAGACACTATTTCTTGACAAAGACAAGAGATGAAGTAGAGGAAACCTGGATAGTCTGCACAAGCACAACGCATGCTTAAAAGCTTGGAGATAGGTAAGAATTGGACATGCTCATGCTTAATCTGTTTGGAAATTCAAGTGTATCACAAAATGAGGCTACAGAAACGGCCAGCAAATTAACAGTGAAACCATGCAAGACATTTGAATTATCATCAGAGTAATAAATAGTTATTGAAATATTTCATTCAATCAATGCAGTAAGTGGTTAGATATCCATTCTAGAAACAACCCTCAAGCTACAGAATGGAAGGTGGAATTATGGATCAAAGATGATGTTCATGTAATAATAGTAGAAATAATTGAGGCAACTGAACTTAGGAATGGAAATATTTTAAGAGCTATAAGCCGCAGCACATGCAGGAAAAACAATAGCTATGTATATCTCCATTCATCAAGGTTTAATGAGAGATTGGAAATTCTTTCTAGAATGGGAATATATTAGATATGAGTCAGGAAATTGCAGTTGGCAAGAGTTCCAAGGAGGCAAAGGCTAGCAACAGGACCTGCAAGAACAAGCCATCCTTAGTGACTGGGAAGCTGTGGCTAAAAATTGAAGCTCATGATCTCACTGGAAGGAACTTAGTGGGGTCAAAAACTACTTAAAAATAACTACTTCCTATAGCCTAAGGGACAGGACCCAATCTAAACATCATGAGGTATTTCTAGTTGTCTGTTCCAGTCAATATAATCTTGGGGATAGGAGCAAATGGGAACCTAAAATTCATATGTAGCAGTAGATTCCATTGCAGGGACAAAGGGAGGACAATTCTGTCATTATATGTACATGCACAATACTGGCAAGGTTCAATTGAGAGACTGTTCCACAGTGGGTAAAAAAAGAATCAAAATCAACCCACGGCATACTATGTATTTTAAATGAGTTTCCTAGAGCCTGTGATCTACAAATTATCATGCCAGACCCATACACAAACTCAGATTGTTAAACCTCCTGGTACCACAAGGTCAAATGCTACAAATGGTGAATGTGCTCTTTAAGAAAATTGTCCAAATGCTTCCTTGAAAATCCCAACTCAACTGAAAGAGACAAAGTTGTCAACAATGATATATTAGAGAGACATTTCAAGCACCTGCTATTTGTATTTTATTTTTAGACATATTTGTTTTTTTTCTTTCAGACTGACAACAATTCTATAATATTTTCCTTCTTCTGGGTCAAACAACATCTGCTGCATAAAAAAGAAAATGAAATAATTCTCATTGTCAAGATTACAACTTATATTTTTATTGTGCTGCAGAAATATCACAGTAATTTTACCTCCTTTCAGAAGTCATTATTGTCAGTGATGTCAATGTCCCTTGGATTTAGGGTTCTTAAAGTAGATTGTGGCACACGGTTGAGGCTTTTAGTATCAATAATCATCAGGCAGGCTCTGATATAACAAACTACAATAGTTCCAAAGTAAGAGTTTCTGTTCATTATTAATATGGTGCCCTGGTTTTGACAAGAGATAATTTCAGAAAGCTCCACCTCACCACATTTGTGTTTCTTCCTGACTTATAATCTCTGTAATATGAAATGTGGGTAAAGCCACTTCAGCAGCTTGTCCATAATAGGTGTAGGAGATACTATTTTTAAAAGAGAGAAAGTTTTCAACTAATGAGGTGTTTACTATAGCTCAAAAATTTCTAACATCTACCCCCGCCTCACTTCAGTTTGAGATATATGCTGTTTGTTCCTTTCTGGAAGTCTCTTCTCCCTGCACTCCCATACTTACTTACCAATGTCTACACATACTTGATGTTTCAACTCAGCCATCATCATCCATTTAAGCTTTACATCACTATAATCAAGCACTTGAAGCTTATTTTTTTTTAAAAAAAATTAGTCTTTTTTAGCTCATACTTTTGGAAGCTCCAGTTTAAACAGTGTTGTACAGGCTCTAAAGTGAGGGCCACCCTTTGGTTGCATTATCTTCTTATATAACTATGGTCAGAGTACATACACAGGTAGAAGTAAGTTGTAGCTCAATGAAAAGAAGCACAGAATGAATCCAGGTTTGCTCACTGTATAAAAATCCTCTATCTCCCCCAAAAAACAGACTGAAGTTATATTTAGGAATACATGTGTATATACACATATGCATGTAATAACAATTAGTGAATAAAGAGGCCATGAATACAAATAAGAGTAGAAGAGTACATCAAGGGATTTGGAGGGAACAGAGGAAAGGGAGAAATGTTAATAATGTCAAAAATAAAATTAAAAAAATAAATAATCCATTGAGTTGCTGGAGACCTACCAAAAGTTCTTACAAAAGTTAGCTCAAACCAGGTGGTGGTGGTGCATGCCTTTAATCCCAGCACTCGGGAGGCAGAAGCAGGCAGATCTCTGTGAGTTCGAGGCCAGCCTAGTCTCCAAAGTGAGTTCCAGGAAAGGCACAAAGCTACACAGAGAAATTCTGTCTCAAAAAACAAAAACAAAAAAATTAAAAATAAAAATAAAAGTTAGTTCATACACATCGATGACCCCCGCATTAAACTATACTTCTTAAAGATTGTACTACTTTATAAAACTACTCTGGGTACCAATCCTCCAACACACAAACTGTGGGGGAGGCACAAACAATAACACTATCTTTTGGTGAAACTATTAAGGCCACTCCACATAGTTAATAGGGAGGTTTATTTTGTGGGGTAACTTACAAATGAAGGGATAGTTTGCAGGGTCTGGAAAAGGTATGACACAGTCTGGCAGTGTTCTCTGGAGAAGTCTGCTTGTTCTACCTCCAGCATCCAGGGTCCTGGAACCAAGAGAAGCCTCTCCTTTTGATCCTGGGTCTTCAGCATCCTCTCTCAGCCCCACCTTGTAGATGTGAACATTATCGAAGCCTCAATGGAGATTGGAACTTCCAGACCAAGGCTGGAATGGCTATCCACATAAACCCTTCATCTACAGAATAGATCACAACCTTATCATACCATGTGCTTTTCAGTCTTGTTGATTGCCAGAGTTGAAATTTTCTTTAGATTTGTGCAGTCATATACTTACTGTTTATGTTCTTCACCATACTGCCATTATGAATATAGGAGCTATGCCTGATTTACTTCATTGCTTCATATATCTGGAACTAGACAACAATTCTAGGAGGGCAGTAAACACTCGGTAATTATCAGATGCTGCAGTCTTCCAGATGTAGCCTTCATGGTCTCTAAAGAAGAAGAAACAGCTTGGAGAGTAATGCAAAGGATGTCATATCCAGACTTAGAAGTGGCATGCTGTCACTTCTGCTCTGATTTAATCACCTGGAAACTAGCTATATCAAAACAGTCAGGACAGAAATGTAATCTTTCAGTAAGCATAGGTAAAGGAAACAGGATAAACAAATAGCCAGTCTACCTTTTCTACACACTCTTCAACAAGTTACCATCTTCTATATGTAGAAAAGGGGAGTCAGAAACAAATTAACTCTTCTACTATGATTTAAAAAGAGAAGTTTTTATACACTTACTTGAAAAATTCATAATTTCTTTTAACTTTACATCTGAATCATATTCAGTTATGTATGCCACATTTTCATTATCCACTCATCAAGTGAAGGACATTTAGGATTTTTCAATTTCCTAGTAAATGTGAATGAAACATGCCAGAGCAAGTACCTGTGGATCAGGATGGCAAGTATTTTGGGCACATGCCAAGGAATGGTATAGCTGGGTGATATGGTAGATAATACTTTAAGTATTTTGAGAATACTCCATAGTGATTTTGAGAATGGCTGTACCAGTTTGCACTCTCACAAGAATGAGGGTTCTCTTTTCCCTGAATCCTCACCAGCATTTATTGTCAGTTGTTTGTGTATTTCTGAATTCTGTTTAAGCTTAACCATTCTGACTGATGTGAAATAAATCTCAAAAGCTTTTACTTGCATTTTCGTAAGTGCTATGTGAGTTCAGATTGTTTTGACATAGTTCTTAGCATTTTCTTTCTTCTTTTGAGAACTCTCTGTTCAGATTCAAAGTCAATTTTTAATTGAATCATTTGTTTTCCTGATTCTTATATCAAAAAAATGTGCCTCAAACCCAGGAAGACAAATATCCCATGTTCTATTTTATTTGTGGATCTTAGGACTAAATTTTAGATATAATTATATTACCTGAGGTAGCTGAAGAAACAAGAAAAATATAAAAGGACCATAGTGAGGAGGAGAAGGCAAAAGGCTCCGCAGAAGGGGATAACAGACACAGGTACCATGAAGAGGGAAATGGAAAGGGGGAGAAACTTGGAAGAGGGAAGGAGGAGGCATAAATAAGACTTTGAAAAAGCCATAAAGAAATGTTTGTTTAAAATGCTATGCCATACACACACACACACACACACACACACACACACACACACACACACATACACACACATATATATATATACATATATACATATATATGAGGGATTTGCTTGAAATCCTCTAACCAACACTTGAAATTACACCACTTAGGATGTGGTGATAATGCTCCCTCCAAGACTATCTAACAAAACCCTAGTGCCAGCCATGAGGAGTAGGCATGGGAAAACTCCCTTCAAGCTTTTGGTCAGAGCAGTTCAAAAAACTCCCCAAACAACACAGTATATTTCCATTGCCTTTGCTTGCCTCCCAGAACTTAAAGGTAAGATCCTATTGCTTAAGACAGCACACACTTTGGATACAGGACTTGAAGAATCCAAAATGGAACTGGCCTAGAAGCATTTTCCCTGAAGAATAGCTTTCCTAGTGTAAGAAATGCTATGAAAGCTGTCAAGAAATAAAGGCCATCATAAGCCTATAAGCTACAACAATAACCGGCATTGCAAGATGTCCACAAGGGTGAAACAGTGGCACTTATATCTTTGAGGTAACTAATAGCTATCTAATTGGACTTAAGATCCATTCAACAGGAGGGGAATTATGCTTAGTACAGGAAATCTAGCCAACTACCCTTGGCTGGTGAAGTCATGGACACTAGAGAAGAACCTATGCCTGCCACTTTCCTAAACAACTATAATTTCTAACTGTATTCTAATACTTGTCCTTATACCCACAGATACCCTCTTCCTTTTGTAGCAGACAAAGACCATCACAAAAATCTACAGTTAGTCAAAATGCAGAGAACAAATGACCAAAGGTTTCCCAGCCCCATTTGTTACATCTACAAACAATCCCTATACCTGAAACTCAGGGAACATTGTAGAAGAGGAAGAAGAGAAATTTTAAGAGCCAGAAGACTAGGATCTCTGCTGTAAGTTAGATGACAGAGGTGGGGATAGAGTTGTACTCATGAAATCTCAAAAACACAGTCACTTAAATAAAACCTACACAATGACAACAACAGTTGGCATGCCAATGTAGATGGGAAAAAAATCTCACAATGCTTTGCCTCTAGATGAAGAGCTATAGGAAATTAGTGGCTTCTGAGAGAGAGAGAAATGGTCTGTTCTAAGGATGAACCTCCTGATAGGTTATCCCATCACAAGTGGTCAAACCTAAACATATAGAACAAAACTAAATGGACTTAGCAGGCTGCATTTATATATACACATATATGTACATATATAACAGTAATAATTAAATAAGAGGCCATGGATTTGAAGGGAAGTGTGGGTATTCACGGGAGACAGAAACAATATAAATTCCATACTAAAATTGTTTGAAAAAATTACATTTCTTTTTATTTACTTAAAGTTATACATAATGCATATAACTGTTAATCTAGTTTAAATGAAGTTTTGCCACTTGGGCTGGCAAAGTTCTTCTTACAAGCCAAAGACTATCTAACAAAACAATAGTATCAGAAATGAGGAACTATCTTTCAAGTTGTTGATCAGGGAAGTCTAAGAGACTTGCAAAACAAAATAGGATATTGCCATTGCTTTGGTTGACCCCCACAGGTTGAAAGTGGGACCTACTGCTGAAGACACCATGCATTTTGGACACAAGACTCAGGATCCAAGCAGATCTGTTCCAAAATTCTCTTCTGTGTAAACTAGTTTTTATGGTACTGGAAGACTCTATAGAAGCTGCAAAGGAGGGAAGTAATCAACAGTCCTATCCATCTGTGATTCCTGTGAACCACAGCAATGACAGCATAGTAAAATATCCTTTAAGGGTACAATAGTGAAACTCACATATTGGGGGCAATCAACAGCTATCTAATTGGACTTAAGGCCAAGAGAAGGGAAATCACACCTGGTACTGATAATCTACCCAATTAACTAGGGCTAGTGATGTTATGGATCTTAGAAAAGAGCCCACTACCACCACTCTAATGAACACTTACCAACCCATAACTGCTTTCAAAATACTTACCCATATGCCCACAGAGAAGTGTAGTTTTTACCCCTCATCAGGAAAGCTCTTTGCAACAGACAGAGACCATTACAGAAAAACTAGAATTGGCCAAGATGTAATGAACTACAGATCATGGGATGCCCCGCTCCATGGATACTTCTAGCACATAACTCATACACCTCAGATTTAGGGACCATTATGCAAGAGGTAGGAGTGAGGAACTGTAAGAGTCAGAGGACTAGGGAAGTTGCTGTGACATTATGTTTAATTGAAATGACAGGGATGTCTCAAACATAACTCAACAATATGATTGCCTAAAAGTGAACAGAACAAAGACAATACCAATAGATACGCTAATGTGAAAGTGGGTTCCCCATCCTTAGAAAAGAAGCAATTAAAGAATATTGAGATCTGGGAAAATTAGTCATACCCAGGTTTGAGCCTCTTAATTGGTAATTCAATACCAAATGGTCAGTCTGATATCCAATATTTACAAATGTAGCCAGACAAAAAGTGCAGGCTGGACAAAAAGAGAGAGGAGAATTCTGGGAACAGAAAAGCTGAGCCTGGAGTCAAAAGCCAGACTCAGTAAAAGCAAGATGTAAAAGTACCTGTAAGCCACAAGCTGTGTGGCAACTTATAGATTAGTAAAAATGGCTTAATTCAAGATGTAAGAGCTAGTCAATAGTTAGCCTGAGCTAATATCTAAACAATTTTAATTAATATGAGCTTCTGAGTGATTATTATATAAGTGGGCTGCAAAATTGTGGGGGCTTGAGAGTGACTGCAGAAAACTCCAGCTACATACACACAACACTATAAGGACACAGCAAGTTGTATTCATAAATTTGTGTATATATGTGTGTGTGTTTGTGTGTATGTATAACAATAACAAAGAATAGAGGCCATAAATTTGAGTGGAGAACACATAGGAGGGCTTAAAGGAAGAAAGGAAGAGAAATGATATAATTATATACTTATTTTTTATTCAGAATTTCATCATACAACATATTTCCATCATTTCCCCATAACTGATCTGCTCCCACTAAATGATATTTTTGAGGACTTTTTGTTGCATTTTGCTTAGTTTCAGCATTTGTTTGCTTTATTGGCTTTATTGTTTGTTTGTTCTGATTTTCACTTTTATAAGTTTTTGTGAGTGTTTCTTGTAATTATATTCTAATTAAAATAAAAATAATTTTTAAATTAAGAAGAGGTAGTTAGGGGATAGGAAACAAACTAAATAATGAAGAAATCCAAAAACAATTTACTCCCTGTCTCTACTTTCTTACCTTACATCAGTCATTCTTTACAGCAATTGAAGTTGAAGATTTTTTACTATTTTATCTTCATTAAATCTTTCCTTTCATATATATCTAATTAACTGCAGGACATACTGCAGGCAACGTTCCCTGATATAAAGCCTTTGATAGAGTGTCATTACCTACCATAAATTACAAGCTTTATCATGACTTAGTCTTTAATACCTTTCCATAGCAGGCAACAGATCTGCTCTGAAGGATGACTTAACTTCTTTTAAGTATTCACACAGAATTTTGCATTTGGTTTCAAAATATATCTATAGATGTTTTAAATTTAAACTCCTTCCCCAGAAAATTCTAAATACAGGTAGTATTCCAGGATAACATCCTGTCTTTATTTAACAGTTTTAGATACTTCTTCACATAAGTGTAAACATAAGCCCTTTAGCCCTAAGAATTAGTATTTTAAAAAGAATCTACTTGCTTTAAAAGGTTTATTGTGTGTCAAGGTGCAATTTTCTACTTATAGATGTATTATGATAAGAAACCAGGAAGCTCCACATAGTTATCTACAAAGCATTCCTGGACATTTTTTTCTCTGAACTCCCTATATATGGATGGTGCAGACAACCAAATCTATACCCTTGACCAATGTACTAGATGTTATAAAAAATACATCTTATCTTTATGACTATATAGACATTATGTTCTATTATTTGCATAGCTTGCAGTTCTAAATAAATAATATGCACATATACTTTATGGATGATTTTTTTCTCTCCTTATTCTCTATTTCTCCTTTAGAGAAATATAAAATAGAAATGTACTCAATGTTAACATATATGTAAATGTGTATGTGTACAAATGCACATGTGTGTATTATACTGGAAACAGAATAAATATGTTCAAAATGTACATGAATATCTTTAATAATCATATAAAATTATATTACATAAAAAGAACTCTACAAGAAAGAGGCCAAAAGAGTGGCCCTTGTCACCTAGGGCCATGTCTCAGTGACTTGGACTGCCATAACAAAGTTCTACCTACTGGGTGGCTCAGGCAACAGACATTCATTTTTCTCCCAATTCTCAAAACTAGAAGTCTCAAAGTGAGTTTGTCTGAGATCTTTCTCCTTGGATTTGAGGCAACCTGTTCTCCCTACATCCACATATGTTTTTCCTCTCTCTGTGCATTTCTTTGAGCAAAGTTCTCAGAAGGGTACCAGTAAGATTCAATTAAAGCTTGCTCATATGACCTAATTTCACTTTTTCAAAGGCACTGTCTCCAAATGGTCACTTTATGACAAATACAGACAGTTAAGACTTCAGCATGTGAAAGAAGAGGGGGCCACAATTCAGTCTGTAACAGATCACCAAGGTAATCTAAAGGGCAGAACAGTCAAAGTACTGCAGGAAAGAAAAATTCCCTAGTGAATGAACCACTGGAAACAAATAGCCCTTTCCTCAACACACACACACACACACACACACACACACACACACACACACACACACACCCCTGGAGTTTGCCTGCCTGGCCCACAGTCAGGACAAAACTCTGCCACCCGCCAGTCCCACAGCTGCTCAGTCCCAACCAAGTAAGCACACAGAGACTTATATTGCTTACAAACTGTATGGCTGTGGCAGGCTTCTTGCTAACTTGCTAACTGTCCTTTCTTTCTTTTCTTTTTTTTTTTTTTTTTTTTTTTTTTTGGTTTTTGGAGAGAGTGTTTCTCTGTGTAGCTTTGCGCCTTTCCTGGAACTCACTTGGTAGCCCAGGCTGGCCTCAAACTCACAGAGACCTGCCTGCCTCTGCCTTCGGAGTGCTGGGATTAAAGGTGTGCACCACCAATGCCCGGCTGCTAACTGTTCTTATATCTTAAATCAACCCATTTCTATTAATCTGTAAGTTGCCATGTAGCTAATGGCTCACCAGTATCTTAACATCTTCTCATGGCAGCAGCTGGCGGTGTCTCTCTCTGACTCAGCCTTCCACTCTCCAGAATTCTCCTCTCTCCTTGTCCAACCTACACTTCCTGCCTGGCTACTGGCCAGTCAGTGTTTTATTTATTAACCAATCAGACCAACACATTTAACATACAGAACATCCTATAACACACACACACACACACATACACACACACACACACACACACACACACACACACACAAACATCCAGCCAGCCATATTTTGGCAGGTTTGAATTCAGAGCACTTTGATTTAAAGGATCTTTGCATCTGCCTACTTACTGTGAGTTTTGTGGCATTGTTTTAGGGTTGTTTTTCCACTGACTGCTGCACATCTCAAGCAATAAAAGGGATTTGAATTGTAATAATTTGGCTTCTCTCTGTCATTCACATTTTCTTAGCTTGCTTGTCATGCTTTGGAGGGAAATAATAATTAAACACACACTTTTTGTGCTGAACCTGCTATGCTTCAATTTGTTTCCTGATAAATATGGCCTTTTCTTTGATTCTATTCAAATGCTAGCCTATGATCAATTCTGGTGCCTGTCTTGTCCCTGTGTTATATGACAGCCCTGCCTGCATAGAGGGCCTTGCCCCTTCAGAGAGACATGTTCAGAACTTAGTCTGCCCACTCCTCCCCCAGCCAGCTTTCAGCAGCTGCTGAGCAGAAATGGATTTGGGGAATGCCAATGTGACAATTACACAGGTACCCAGAGGACCTGAGGCTCTGGTTTCAGCAGTGTGGCAGCTATAGGGAAATTAAATGCAAGCTGTTTGGAGAATATTTCTCCTTAGGACATTATGAAATCTCTGAGGTGGGGTACATGGACAATGTCTGCCTTCCCCACTCCTGCCATCTTCGAAAAGGAAAGAAAGAGAAAAGCTACAGCTTACTATTTGATATTTAGAATTAATTAGAGCCCTCAAATCCCACACCAACCTTCAGGCTTCTTAATGAGGCCAACATACTCATCTTCTTTAGGAATCATTACAGTATCTCATGATGCCCAATGGGTTTCAAAGCTTGGCTGCCTGCTGGCATTTCAACTGGGTAGGTGGTCAAGAAAGAAGGTGATCTCTCCAATTTCTAGATGAGTTTTCTGGGACGTTGAACCACTTTACCAAGGTCATACAACCAATAAGCAGTGGAAATTAGATTTGAATTCAACTGATGCAACACCAGGCAGAGCTCACGCAGTTAAACTGTACTATTTCAAACTGTCCCTCCCTAAAGATGCATGCCTGGTTTCATGTCTAGTGACAGAGTTACTCAGGATTCAGGAACAAAACATATAAGAGAAAAACTGAATTGTAGATGAACAACAAATAATAGATCAGTGTAAGTATAGCCCATAATTATACTTCTTCTAACTCTTAGAGAAATTATTTTACATTATCTGAAATTTAAGTGGATATCCCATTTTGTACATGCTAAGTCAGTCCATGCCATACCCAGCACTGTTCTAATAAAACTTGTTAACTATGTGACCCTCTGATTATTTCTACTCAAGCCCTCCGCATGCCTAAAATATTTTATTACATGATTTTTCACTAGATTTAAAAACAACCAGTCCCATCTTCCCTTTCCTCTTGACTTATGCCTGTTTGACTGTCATTGAGTCCTAAAGAAGTATAATGACATTATGCTGCCCCATCTGTTCCTTGCTCCCACTTCCCAACCACTACTCTGATTCAGATACCTATTATCTCTCACCCAGATCATAACTCTAATTCTGCCACAGTTGAAGGATAATTTCCAAATATTTTCTGACCAAAACGCAGGTCATTCTATTTATATATTTTCAAAAAACCCTCTGGAGGCATTCTAAGCTTGTCACTGTGGTCTTCAAAGTTTTTTGGATGACAATACTACTTAATTTTACAAACAATATACATTAACACAGTTGAGTATTGACTCTAGGCCTTAACCATGCTAGGGATCCAGATTCCTAGACACACTCTTACCTGTTTATATGACTCTATTGACTTTGAATCTCATGACTCTAACTATCCCTAAGTCAAACTGAACTACTACTGTCTCCAGAAGATGTTGTATGCTCTCCTTGCTCACAGCCATGTAATCATTTTGCCTTTGCTGGAAACTCCACTGCATTATCTAACCCTGTTAGGTACATGTCACAGTATGGTTATGTACTTGCTATTTGGGCTCTTGCCTTGGCTTCTTTTTCCATTGTCTTACATTCCTAGGGGACAAGAGGTGTTTCTGTGACCTTTGTTTCCCCTGTAAATGGCTTAGCACAACTTCTGGCACATGGTAGGTGTTCCACAGTAATGTTTGGATATAAGTGAATAGTGAAACATTCTCAATAACATCTATTCTATGACATACTAGGTAAAACCATGGGAATGGATCAGTAGCTAACTTCTGATTCTCAAGGCAAACTGAGAAAACTGAGTACTCTACAAATAGAATAAAGTCAGATCACACTGAATCCTATATAAGTCTGTGATGTTTCTGTGAAAGGAGAACACATCCTACCTAGTCCAGAATGTTTTTAAAGAGTGAAACAAGATTTAAGAATGTTGAATAGGGTCCAAATTCAGAAGGAGGAAAATATATCCTATCACATTCAGTAAACTACCTTCAAGAACATAATTTTACATCCCATCCTAAACTGACTCTTTCAGGTAAAGAGTTCTCCAATTTCTTCCTTCTAAAACATAAAGAAGCTCTCAGTCATCTTTGATAGGGCTCCATCTTCATTCCTGTCCTCTCTTGAAATGTCAATTTAATTTTTGAAGAATACTATTCATTTTTCTCATAATAAGCCAGTATGTTCTTATAATAGAATATTATTTTAAGGTGTGTTACTTTTGTGTATGTTGCATTTGTTGAACTCTGTGAAGCTGTTTTACTGTGCTATGTAAAACATCTGATGGTCTAATAAAGGAGTGAATGGCCAATAGCAAGACAGGAAAAAGGATAGGCAGGCCTGGCAGGAAGAGATTATATATAGAAGGAGAAAATTGGGAGGACAGATCTAGGAGCTGGAGAAGGAGCAGGACTCCAGGGGCCAGCCACCCAACTAAATAGCAAACCAGAGAGAGTAAGATTTACAGAAGAAAAGGAAAAAGCCCAGAGACAAAAGGTAGATTGGATAATTTATGTTAAGAAAAGCTGACTAAAAACTAAGCCAAGCTAAGGCCAGGTATTCCTAATTAAGAATAAGCTCTGTGTGACTTACTTGGGAGCTGGGTGGCAGGCCCTCTAAAAAGAGTAAAAAACAAAACAAAACAACAACAACAAAAAAACATTCCTCTCTTGTTTTCTATAACTATGTGGTGGTTGAATGACAATGGCTCCCATAGGCTCATTTTGTCCCCACTTGTTGGAGCTGTTTAGGAAGGATTAGGAGATGTGACCCTGTAGGAAAAGGTGCATCACTGGGCGTGCCCCACCCCCAGCCTCTGCCTTGTACTTGAAGATAAGGATTTAATATCTCAGCTACTGCTCCAGCACAATGCTTAACTACCTGCCTGCTGTTATATACCCTGTTATACTAATCACAAAATCAACCTCTGAAACTGAAAACCACCATTAAACTATTTCTTCTATAAGTTACCTTGGTCATAGTGTCTCTTCAGAGCAATAGAAAAGTAACTAAGATAAGCACTCTGCACTGAAAAAACTTTCTGAATAGATTAAAATAATTATTTCTGTGTTCTCATGTGGCAGGTATTGTGTTCCCTGAAATATTGTGTGTTCCCTGAAATAAACATATCTGGGGTCAGAGAACAGACAGCCACTAGAACAAAGCCAAAAATGGTGGCTAGAAAATGGGAAGAGTAAGCCATAACAGAAGTTGGGCGGTGGTGGTACACAGCTTTAATCCCAGCACTTGGGAGACAGAGCCAGGTGGATCTATGTGTGTTCAAGGCCACTTTAGGAACAGCTAAGCATGGTGACCCATACCTTTAATCCCAGAAACCCAACCTTTAATCCCAGGGAGAGGGAGCAAAAAGAGAAAGGTATATAAGGTGTGAGGACCAGGAACTAAGTGAGAAAAAGCATGTAGTTATTTAAGCATTTGGTTGGTTAAGCTTTCAGGCTTTGGAGCAACACAGTTCAGCTGAGATTCATGTGGAGGAGGACTCAGAAGCTTCCAGCCTGAGGAAAAAGGATCACCTGGGGAACTAGCAAGGTGAGATAGCTGTGGCTTGTTCTGTGTCTCTGATCTTCCAGCATTCACCCCAATAACTGGCCTCAGGTTTGTTGTTACTAACAAGACTTCTTAGATTCATACTATATTCTCATAAATAAATCAATGGACTTTTGGTGAATGAAGAGAAGTTCTGGAGAGAAGAAAGGAGAAAAGGAAGAAAATTCAGAAGAGGGATCTACAAAACTTTATTTCTCCTCTACCTTTGAAAGTACTTCTCCTTTCCAGGCCTTCTTGAAGATTATAGCAAAGAAAATACAAATTGACCTCCAAGATGGTTCCCTATATGATCTCTTAATAGCAATGCCCTTTTATAGTTCCACCCTCATAGACTCAGGTAATTTTCTAACACCCATTTCCTATGGTCCTTGTCAGTTAGGCCTTGAGATGGCTACAACTCCAGCTGATGTTATGATTATAAATTTTTGAAAACATTGAACTATAATTCCCAAGATATCCATATCCCTGACCCATATATACAAACTGAGATAAGGCACTGAGTTTGGAGGTGAGTTTTTATGTAGCAGTGGATAACAGCTGAAGCTTCTACATGTTTCTTTTTAACTCAAGAGACATATGATGCAGCTAGCTTTGCGGATCCAGCAAGTGCATATTAAAGATGAATGCAGGAAGCACACTAATCATACTCATTATCCAAATATCATTTTCTAATGCTCCTTTCAAAATGATAGAGCCATTCATCACCAGAGACAGTTATGAGACTTTATAGCTTTTACTGATCCTCTTTCATGAATCCCAGGGCCATATGCAAATGTAAAAGTGAACCTTTGATAAACCACTTGATTTCCATTTTAGTTAATGAACTGAAAATACACCATTTTACACTAAAATTAAATTACTAAAATGTCCCCACTTAGTTGAAATTAAAAATAGAAATGTAAGAACATGGCAAGTTATTCCCTCTTCTAGTGTCCTAAAGCAAGGAAGAAGGGAAACTTGGAAACAAAGAAGCAATTTCTAAGTGAAGTGGAAGGGTGAGAAGGAGAGAGGACAGTCTTCAAGATCTAACCTTTATTTTCAATGATATGTCATATGGCTCCATCTCCAACAGCAGGCTGCATGAAAAACAAAATCACCTGTGCTTTCTAAGGAGGAAAGAGAAAGACAGGGAAGTTCCAGTTTTTCACTACCTGCAAAACACTATGCTCCTCAGCTTGGAGCCCACAAACATCCAAGGAAGACAAGAGTGACTTTTGTGGGGTGTGGGAAAATTCATTACACATATTAAAAACACAAATGTATATAAAATGTATATGCATTTGTATATGACTGTAGGTAGGAGATGTGTATAACTACAAATATATCTGAGAAAAAACAAAATAGAATCTGTGATTGTATGGTGTATTTACTTGTGCATGTATTTGTGAGTGAGAGTCTGTGTGTGTATGAGTGAGAAAGAATGTGTACAGAAAGTGTATGTATGAAAGGATGTGTGTGTGTGCGTGTGTGTGTGTATGTATGTATGTATGTTTGTGAGAAATAGTTGGCTGTGGTGATGCATATGAATGTGTACTCACATGTGCACATGTGTTGGTATCATACAATTATATGAATAAGGATATATAAATGTATGCTGTTAGTATGTTTATATTGATAGGAGTATATATATGTGTGTGTGTGTGTGTGTGTATACACATATATATATATATGGGGGGTATGTATGTATTTGTCACTATGTTAAAGTGGCTGTGTGTGTATATATATATATGTATATATATATATATATATATATATGAATAAGTGAGGTATATACGCATATGTATATAAGTACAAGATAAAGAAGAATATGTTCCTCTCTTTGTATGTCTGTATGTGTATTTGAGTACATGATGATGTCATATTTTAATGTATGAATGGTAGGTGTGTATGTATACATTTTTAGGTATTTGTGCTAGAATAAAATGAGTCTGTGCAAGTATATGTGTTTGAGTATATAGACGAGGGAAGTGTATATGTTCATTTGTATGTTAATTTTGATTAATGGAAATACATATAAATTTTTGTGATGAATATTGTGCGGTGTTCAATTTGTGTTGAGTATATGGCTAAAATAATGTAAAATATGTGTTTGATTGTTGGAAAGTATAGCTATGAGAGAACATATACATATATGTGTTTGAGGATTTCAGTAAAGAGCTACACTTACATGTATGTATGTATATTGAACATAGTATACAAATTACACACACACACACACACTCACACATAATTGGTGTAGTAAATATATGTTTTTGAATATATGAGTGATAGTCCATACATATATGGTATGATTATACATATATAGGTGAAATATATATGTATGTATGTATGAGTGTATAAATCAGCACATTAGTGAGATAGGTTTCCATGTGGTAATACATATATGCATGCTATTATAGCAGAAATAAATATGTGCATGTATATATAACTATATGTATATGCTTTCCTGTAACTTTTTGGGTGAGCTGATATACATGAGTATAGTATGACATGAAAAGTTTTATACTTCCATGAGTGTGTACATTTATATATATATATATATATATATATATATATATATATATATGCTATCCATAAAGTAATCATATGTATGTTGCTGTATATGTTCATATATAATCAAGAATGAGATTTGATCCCTGGATTCACAGATTAATCACAGATAAAAAAAACTAGAAAACACCTACTGTACATGGAACATGTACATATTTTTGTCAATTCCCTAAACAATGTTCTACAGTTACTATTATCCAAGGACATAGATTGTATAAACTATGGTAAGTGTTCCAGAGAAGATAAAGGGAGTGTTTGCATATGTTCTATGTAAATATTGTACCACTTTATATAAGAGATTTGAGCATTTGCAGATTTTTGTACCTGAGAAATGTTTTGGAACCAACCCCAAGTGGATACCTATGAATAACTGTACTTACGCCATAGTAATGTGATAAAAGGTTTTAAGAGAGCATATCTCATGCTATATTTGTGAACATGCTCCAAATAGTGCCTGATACCTCATAATCCTATCCAATAAATGTCAGTTGTCATACCTATATTGTCATGATAATGGTTGTCAGGAGCACATTTTCAAAGAAGCCCATTGAGCTAATGGGAGTTGTATTTGTGGATCCCTTCCAGGCAAGATGGGAGGGCTGGAGAGGAAGCTCTGAAAAGTATTTCCTGGTTGTTTCTGATTCCAAAAATACTAATATACAAGAGCCAGAATCCTTTGAGATACCTCAAAAAGCATTTTCTTTCATACTCATATGCTTCTTAAACTTTTCCCTACCAGTTTAATAATGAAATTGTTTTTGGACAACTCCAACTTATCCAACCTACCACTGAGGAGAAAGTATGGGAGCCAAAAACCACATTGCTAGGGTCGGTGGATGTACAGGAAAGTTGGCAGCTTGTACCATTTAAAATTGGTATCTAACACTATTTTAGGCTAACATTTATTGCAAGGGATCTTGCTTCGGACCAGCCTCAGCAGTTTCAGGGGTCTGGAGGATGGGATACGTGGAATCACAATAACGACTCAGAGACAATGTTCGTGTAAGCTGACAGGTCACTTCAGGCTTCTGCAGTTGCTAAATTTCTTTTGCTTCCCTAGCTTCTCTTAGCTTCTCTTACTTTAGCTTCTGCTTTTGCCCTGGTGACCTCAGTCTTTTATTATCATAAAAGAGGGAACAGAAAGAAAAGGTTAAATCAACCAATACAAAATATTTTCATGATTCCATAGGTTATTCTTAGAAAAATCACCAATATATTCTTCATCATCTTTAATTAAACACAGGAACTATCCCAGACTTAACACCAAAGCAAGCATAATCTATTTTTATTATTAATGATTATACAATTTTTGAGCACTTGACCCAAAGGTTAGCAACATGCAATTTCACAAAAAGGGTAAAAATAAGAACAGTGGTCAATGTACCAGACAGTCATTTCCTTCCCAAACAGCTTGCTCTGACCTCAAGACCCCTGTAGCCACCTAAGTTCCTCCTCAGCCCTCTGCAAACACTAAGCCCCATGACTGATGGGCTACAATGACCTCAAACAAGAAATCTGTCCCTGCAAGTCAGCAACTTCTGTCCTTCTATATCCAACAATTCCAAGGAGGACCTAGTCTAATTTAGAGAGCTTCTATGAAAGGAATCTCACCTTTCTTGGCAGCTCTTTTTAATCTAGGAACCCAATAAAACTTATAACAATCACTCTATCAATTGTCACATTGTCTTCACACTCCTTCAGGAGGAATAAAAAATATCTGAATTAAAGTTGCCCTATCCCTTTCTTGGTGAAGGCCACTATTTTCCTCCTATTGTAGGTTCCCACACTTTTAGTTTGTCATCCAATCTATATGTTACTCCATCCACAGTCTTCAGCCAATACCCCTTAGAGTCTCAAGTTTTACACAAGGTCCTTTGAATATCCTCAGAAACTGAATTATTCATCATGGCCAATTTAAGTCCAGTGTGTTGATATCCATCATATCATGTGCTAAAGCTGACCACACATTCAGTACAGTTTATCCAATCCTAAAAAGCTTCACTAGGCTGCAGGTTCCTTTCCATGAACTTCATAACTGCCTTAACCCCAGCCTGGGTGATCATCTCTGTATAATTTCCTGTGAAATTTACTTCACTCTTTTCCTGTATCACAGAGATCACCATTGATCTAGGAACACAGAACATGAAGATCGGATAGAAGAAAAAGACTAGTATTACTAGAAATATTTATATGGAGGAGGACATGACATGTGCATGCCATAAAGCATTACCTTAGGACAGGTAGGCATTTCTGCCTTGGCCTTCTAGAGGCATGGTAAGCAGATCTGGAGGGGAACACACAGAGGGTTGATGGTCCACAATATCGGGTCCACTTTTCTCCAGTCTCAGTTGGCAGCACATCAGCCATCCTATATGCCTTCCCTAACAGAATTTGTAGAGCTACTGAAACACCAAGTACTTTTTGTGTACCTGCTCTGAGCTAGACACTGTTCAAGGAAGAAGAGAAAAGATGAGAATCTGAAGAGTCCTTAAGAAACCCTCAGAACTCATTTACGATTCTACTGCCTGTGAGGTTCATGGAAAGGTCTGCCCATCTGCTCCTGTTGACTGAATTTCATTACTCACAAGGCTAGTAACCTCCACATTATGAACACAAGTAGAAACAATAAGAAGAATCACGTGTGCAGCTTGTTAGACAAACATATTTCTAATCCCTAACCACTGAGATTCATATTCTACCTTCTAGGGAGGGCTCAGGAATCTACACACACAATGTCAGATGATTTAAGTAGGTAGGCCCAGATAGAAACATCAGAAAAAAAGAGCATGGAGATGCAGAGTGCAAAGCAACTGCAGACACTATCATTCTGTGGATGAGGAAAGTCAGCTAGAGAAGGCGTTAGTCCCAGGGCACACAGCTAACAATTGAGGGTGCCACAACTCTAACCCTGCTCTCCTGCATTCACTCAGGGAAAGGAACATTTCTCAAAGACTATGAAAGAATGAAGTCACATGAGGGTCTTTTCTGTGCAGGAACCCCATTGTACTGTGTCTTTCAAGGAGTTGTGCCTCAGTGAGCATCTGTTGATTTATGCTGATTACATGCTTGGGATCACTGGGAAAGAAAACATTTATTGGATACCAGAGCTTGGTATCATGTAACATCCCTACTCTGGCAATTGTACTAAATAACAACAGTAAAAATTAACAATGAAATACTGTACCCAGGGAGCAGTCTGGATGAAGAGATTCATTGGGGATCCTGGCTCAAGAAAGACTGGATGTGGCAAGTGGCATTTCATGGAAAGAACCTTCCAAGATACTTAGAAAAGGGCCAGCCAAGTGGTGTTTTTAATTCAACTTTCACACCATTTGACAGCCTCTCCCATTACCCTCTTCTTCCCTCATTCATCCCTGATGGTGAACATTGTCAGATGCTTTTTAAAAATCTAAGCATATTACAGCCCCCAAGTTTCCTTTATCTGTCATGACAGTGATACCTTCAAAGAACTCCCTTAGGTTATTTTAGAATTACCCCCTCTTGCCTAGATCTTGATTTCCAGAGAGCTTCTACTAGCATTTGCTGAAAGGTGGAGAGCCAGGGAGGTTTCTCCATCAGCCTCACTAAGGTGATACACTCAGCCTCCAGCAGAGAACTGTGTGGGTGACCCACAGTGTTAGAGCATGTTGGGAGCTGAGTCACTGGCTTTATTATGAATGATCAAATTACAATGACTTAACTCCCAGTTGCTGCATGTTCATAATAGGCTAGCCCAGGCAAAGATGGAGCCACCTCTGCCCTAAATACCCCATGACATTTTTATCTTGCCATACAAACACACAGGGGCTGTGAGGTTGGCAGACGTTGTCCCTGAAAATTATTCACCAAAGTTTATCCCCTTAGGCTGGGGTGTAGTTAGAGTTTTCCTGCCTGGCCCACAGTCAGGACAAATCTCTCTCACCAGCAAGGCCCATAGACACTCAGAACCAACCAAATAAACACACAGAAACTTACATTGTTTAGAAACTGTATGGCCGTGGCAGGCTTCTTGTTATCTTGTTCTTCTATCCAAAATTAACCCATTTCTATTAATCTATACTTTGCCACTTGGTTCGTGGCTTACCTGTACCTTTACATCTTCACTGTCATGGCGGTGGCTGGCAGCATCTCTCCTCCCCCAGCCTTCTACCTCTCAGAATTCTCTTCCCTCTTGTCCCGCCTATTCTTCCTGCCTGGCCACTGACCAAATAGCATTTTATTTATACAGATCGATATCCACAGCACTTCCCCTTTTCTTTTTTTTTAAGGAAGGTTTTAACTTTTACATAGTACAATTACATATAACAAAACAATTATGAAGCAAGAATTACAGTTACAATATTAAAGAAGATATCCTATCCTATATTTGTGAGTCTAAGCTTTTATATCTAACTTATCTTTTATCATAACTGAGAAAATTATAACTATCTAGTCTTCAACCACATCAAAGACCTCAGAAGGATATAATACTACCTGAGAACTGGGAGAAGAATGCAAGCAACTTTCAGGAGTCTTGTAGGGTAAACAGAGATAGCTGGCAGCCTGGACGGTCACCTAATGTTCCTCTGTAAAGTTGGGGCAACTATCTTCAGCCCACAGGGCTAGAGTCTCTTTGTCACTTTTTTCAGTGTCCTGTAGAATGTCTGGCAGTTTCCTCTGTGAAGCAGGAACCTGAAGGACCATTTTGTCAAGCAAAGTTCAGTGGTCACCTTTCTATGGGTCCTGCATGTACAGTCGATCAAGCAGTCCAGGCAAGAACAGTTTCTTGCCCAAATGGCTATTTTTGCCAAGGGGAAGATAAACTCCATATGAAGTGTCTTCAATGCCCATTCTCCTCTCTAAAGTAAATCGGTGCTGCCAGGAGCAGACATGTCTCACTGTTCAGAAAGTTTAAATTTTAAAAATATTTTAAATGCCATATTCTGTAGGTCTTTGAAGTATTTGAAGATTACCTATCTATCTGAAATATCTCTGTGTATACCTAGAAAACTTAACATGACTAAAAGTTTGACTATCATAGGAGACTAATTGATCTGTATTTCTTAATTATCCATTACAATCTAAATGAGTTGCATAAACATAATACCTCAAATGAGAGTAGAAATATATACAGTATAACAATATTAACTTTAAGTTTGTATCAATAGACTAAAATCTATACCAATGCAAGACATTTTAAACAAGTTGTTCTTTAAAAGTTCATTATTCTACCATTTTATCCTAAATCTATATCATTAATCTACCCTTTCATCCTATATCTATATCATATGTCCTTTTTTCATTAGAAAGAGATCACATTTATACTCAACCTGATTTAAATAAAAATATTGTTTTTTCTTCCTGTCCTACACCAGAGGGCTCTTCTGATTTAGGACACAAGAAACTCTTAACCTTTTCTTTTAGCAATATGTCTGGGTTTAGAGAAGGAGTGAGCCAATTCCATCTCCAAAGCCAGCTTGATAATTTTGGGAATGTGGGCAGTTTATCTTACTACTTCCTGCTAGAGGGGGGCACTGTATCTTATGGGGACACAAAGAAAATTTTAGGATTATGGAGTAGTCTGTGAGGGTGAACCTCTGGAGCCAGTTGCCTTGAAACCATTCTGGATGTTGGATCATCTGGGCCATGGTGTCACTGGAGACCTTTCAGGTGGTCTTGGCTGATCAAACCTGATGTATCTTAATCTGGAACAAATCCACAGCCTCTGGCTTTCTGTGGAAACAAAAGCAGAGACTCTTTTCCAAAGCAACATATCCTTATATCCAAATTTTGAAGTCAAGGTACCTTTAAAATTTACATATTTGTTTAACTCAACAGCTTTTACAATCAAATCTTTTTCTGCAGTGAGAAATCCCAAAGATAAGGCAAACCAGATTCTCTGTGTAATATGCATCTGGCTCCACCCACCTCAGCTTCCCAACATGGCAGTGGTACAGTTTACCACCAGCTCTGGGTCTGGAGCCATGTGTACCACCAACTATCAGAAGCAGTTCTACCAAAGCAGGGCATAGCCCAGAAACCTTTTTTTTTTTAACTACCAAAGGCTAAATCCACCATGCAACAGATTAAAGTGCTGCTTGTAGATTCTTCATTCCCTCCACACTGCAGGTCAGACACACCCGCCAGGAACCCACCATAGTAGCTCAAACTGGCAGGCTGCTGCTAACTTGAGAGAGACAACTAGGAAGCTGTTTTTAGCTCTGTTTTAGAATCTTTTTTCTCAGGTTTTAGGTGGAAACTCTAGCCCCACATAGGGTGCCATTTGTAGTTAGAGTTTTCCTGCCTGGCCCACAGTAAGGACAAATCTCTCTCACCAGCAAGGCCCATAGACATTCAGAACCAACCAAGTAAACACACAGAAACTTACATTGTTTAGAAACTGTATGGCCATGGCAGGCTTCTTGTTATCTAGTTCTATCTTAAATTAACCCATTTCTATTAATCTATACTTTGCCACTTGGTTCGTGGCTTACCTGTACCTTTACATCTTCATTGTCATGGCGGTGGCTGGCAGCATCTCTCCTCCCCCAGCCTTCCACCTCCCAGAATTCTCTTCCCTCTTGTCCTGCCTATACTTCCTGCCTGGCCACTAGTCAAATAGCATTTTATTTATACAGAGCAATATCCACAGCACTGGGGTACACAGTACAGCCTGTGTTTGTTTATTCTCTCCCCTGACTATAATGAAAAAGACTAACAAATAGGCAATCCTGAAGATTGTAAGGAGAAAGTATTGCCATCCTTAATCCTTCATATCTCTGAAGGCTTGCTTTTAGAACCATCAATGAGACTCTGAATATCCTCATACATTTTATATTGAATAGTGCATTATTTGAAAATATTCTGTACATTTCCTTCCATGTATTATATGTTAAATCATTTAATTACATACCATATCTAATGCAATATAGGCATTTATGCACAGAGTTGTTATACTATATTGTTAAGGTAATAGTGATAAGAAAAAAGGCTGTACATCTCCAATACTGACACAAATTTTCCCCTAGTATTTGTATTCCAGATTACTAGACTCCACAGATTCAGAACTCATAAATGTGGAGGTCCCAGGAATATGCATGGTTCTCCATTTAGGTGATTCAAGCAGGTAAGCCCAGAGAGAATCACCTGAATGGAAGTGTGGAGATCCAGAGTGAAAAGGAACTGCAGACATCATCATTGTGCATCCTATGTTATATTATTTGAATACCTTAAGTTCTCCCATTGACTCAATAAATGTTGAATTAGTATCTCCAGTGCCAGCAAAGCTTACCATTAGCTATACCAGTTGGATGGACTATGGGGCTGCTGATTGGGCCTGACATTTTCCTATCATTCATTTATCATTCCTTTTTTTTATGTGGGATTAAATAACACCCAATTTCCAGAAGTTTCTTCACATTGTATTTCAACCTCCTATTCTTTCAGGTGGGATATGCCCCAAGAGGGAGAGTCTTGAGTCCTTTGTGCACATTGTCCAACATCTCACAAACTGTGGATGTCCAAAAATGTATTTCTTTCTTGCCAGGCAAAAACTAGATGTATATTTAAAAGTCCCCCTCCATTATAGACTAGGATGTGTTTTCTCTGTTAATAACCACTCACTGTCTTCCAATGGAGAAATGGTGAAGAAAGAAGAACAAGAAATCACTTCTGTAAGCCAGTCACACATCACAGGTACAGGAGCAAGATGCCAATCTTTATAGGGACCTTATGAATAACTCTCCAGCTATTTTAGGAAGGAGGTTTTGGGATATTTACTAAAGTATGTACAGGGCTAATAATTATGCAGAGCTAGACTAGGAGTCATGTTATAATAAGTTCATGCAGTGAAAACAACACACCACCAAGCAAGAATCTATAGGAAGTAGCTTTCATCACCCTCTTCTTATGTGGCTGTTCACTTGTGGAACCAAGATAAATAATTACCCTTCTCTGTGCCTGAGTTGCTATATCCAAAGAATGCTATCCTAAAGTATATTGGCTTTTTAGAGTTTCTGTCTCTGAAATACAAATTGGTAAGAGGTAGAAGTGGATAAAAGAACACATTAATGGAGGGCTACAAGTTTCTAAAGGCAGGAGATTCTCCTTTCCACATCAAGTGACATTATCTAAGGCAGGATACAAGAAGAAGCTTCAAGACCTCAGCAGAGGCTGAGAAATACTCCACAAGACATTATGTATACAGGCTCTGTGAAGAACTTTTCTGCAGAAGGAGCTTCATTTCAGGGCCAAGACCCAAAAGAAGTTAAAGAAGACATCTAGTAAATCCTTCAAAAGTTTCTCTTCAACATCCACTAGGAATTTATTCAGTGTTCATTTCTTTATCATTGTAAATATGAAATTTGACTGAAAAGAAGAAATGAAAGAAAGAATTTGAGGTACGATTTGTATGTGAAGTAAGTTAATCAAAAGAAGCCTTAGTATGAAGCCAGAATTCAATCATATTTCTTCCTCATGATAGCTGTCTGACCTTGGTCAGATTCTTCCCCCTCACTAAGCCTCACTGCATATGCCTATACCATAGACATGATACCAATACAGTTGTTATTAAAGGCTGTGACAAACAGTACCACATTAAATTGCCACATGGCAAGAATTGGGTAAATGCTTATTTTCCTTTCCTTTCTTCAAATTACAAAGAAAAATGGGACCCTAGGAAAGACACAGGGATCACCCAATGACAGAGAAATGGATGAGATCTACATGAACAACTTGGATGACAGGGGGAGTATTGAAGGGAAGGTTTGAGGGAAAGAAGGCTTAGGGGAGCAGGAGATCCCAGCTGGATGAAGAACAGAAAGGGAGAACAAGGAATAACAGACCATGATAAATGAAGACCACATGAGAACAGGAATAGGCAGAGTGCTGGAGAGGTCTCCAGAAATCCACAATGATACATCCTAAAGCCTGATCTGACCTAGTCTGGTGATCAGATGGCCAAACACCGGAACAGTCATGCTGGAACTCTTATTCAATAACTGATGGAAGTGGATGCAGAGATCCTCAGCCAGGCCCCAGGTGGAGCTCCAGGTGTCCAATTGTCGAGAAAGAGGAGGGACTGTAAGAGCATGAATTGTTGAGACCAAGATTGGAAAAGCACAGGGACAAATAGCCAAATGAATGGAAGCACATGAATTATGAACCAAAGGCTGTGGAGCCCCCAGCTGGATCAGGCCCTCTGGTTAAGTGAGACAATTGAATACCTTGAACTGTTTGGGAGGCATGCAGGCTGTGGGACCAGGACCTGTCCTTAGTGCATGAGCTGGCTGTTTGGAACCTTGGACTTACACAGGGACACTTTGCTCAGCCTGGAAGGAGGGGACTGGACCTGCCTGTACTGAATCCACCAAGTTGAATTGAATCCCCAGGGGAGTCTTGGCCCTGGAGGAGATGGGAATGGAGGGGAGGGGATGGGAGAAAGGTGGGAGTGGGAGCGGGAGGGGGGAGGACAGGGGAACCCATGGCTGTTGTGTAAAATTGAAACACAAATATAATAATAATTTTTTAAAAAGCACCCTTAGAACCTCAACTCTGAATTATTCATTGTTCCTATTTTTTAGCCAAAATTTATGGAGTGCTTACTACATACCAAGCACTGTCCTAAGCAATGTACATGTATTAATTCATTTATTCTCCACAGTGATGAAAAGAGTGATTTTTTTCAGGCCTAAGGAACAGGGAGGGGGAAAACACAGAATTAGGACACAATAATTCATAAAGGAGATTGTTATCTCCATTTTCCAAGTAATAAAATAGAGGCAGGAAATGGAAATCAGGAGTAAGCTAGGATACTAAACTCAAATGGCCCTAATACAAATAATTATAAGCTCATGTTGGTTAGCATTAAGTATTTATAAACCTCAGTTTCCCCTAACCTTTTTAGAGGAAGAACCCCAAACTTATCCCTATCTTCAACTCTGGCAACTACCACTACACTTATGACAGACTATTCCTACCACCCCCACACCACTAGCTAGTCTTAACTATATCATCTAGGGACAGAAAGTCAGATTTATAACAATCCATGCTGATGTTACTAGAGCCCCTCACCACAAAACCTGGCTCTGTGTCCAAATGTTCACCCACATTTAAATAAAATGGCATACGTATATAGAAAATTAAAGTTTAGGCAAACCTGAGAAGATGGAAATTCTTAGTCAAGCTCTGCATTGCTCACAGCTGTGTCAAAATGTACAAAGAGATAGAACAGAAGTTGGGCAATATGGATACAGCGATAGTCTTTCTTCTAGCCTCAGGGCTCCTGTGAAGGAGGCCTGTCCTCACTCTCAGAATGGAATTTTCAGGAAGAATTCTAACATCAGGGGCCTTTGTTGCATCATTACAACCTATTCTCACACTTTCATTTATTCACAAGTTCATAGTATTATTCAGTTGATGCTTATTTCCCACCTGATGCCCTCCTCCTGCTGCTCTCTTTTGTTTTTATTGAATATAATCTTTCATACAGTGTATTCTTTTTTATTACAAAATTTTTTTCATTCATTTTACATACCAATCAAAGATGCCCTTCTTCCCTTCGCCCACCTCCTTAGCCTCCCACTCCCAACCCACCCTCTACTCTCCCCCACACCGAGAAAGACAAGGCCTCAGTACAATGTATTCTTAATCTTGGTTTCCCTCCTTCATCTCCTCCTAGATCCTCCCCACATCCTTATCCATCCAACTCCACAACTTCTTTCTCTCTCTCTTTAAAAAAAGGTAAATAAAATAGTTTTAAAAATAAAAGAAAAAACACAGGAAAACACACACAAAAACTCCATAAAAACACAAAGCAAAACACCAGTAAGGTTTTAAAAAGGATGCCCAGATAAAGCAATATTAGATAGAAAATATACAAAATTACCATTGAGTTTATTTTGTGTTGAGCATGAGGCCTGCCCTTAAATGTGGTTTATATACCCAATGAGACTGCACTGTAGAAAACTAACTTTTCATTTGCAAGAGTCTGTCAATTGGAGATAACTTCTTTGTTAGGGATGGGAGGTTATGTCCACTTCCCCCTCTAAGTTCTGGGACCCCATCTGTCTTGGGCCTGTGCAGATCCTGTGCATGCTACAATGATGTGTGAGTCCATATATGTGTTGGTCTGTTGTGTCTGGAAAATACTATTTTCTTGGTGCAATATGTGCCCTTTGTCTCTAACAATATTTCTGCCTCAATTAGTTAAGTTTTGTTTTGTTTGAGACAGGACCATGCTTTGTAGTCTAAACTAGCCTTAAATGTATTGTATAACTCACCACTATGTTTAGTTTGATTTCCCCCTCCCTCAGCTCCCAAGAACTGACACAATCCTTGGTTATTATGATTCCTCCTTCTTCTGCCTCATTTATTATAGAGCATATCAGCAACCATATTGTATCCTTCCAGATTTTCCTACATACTCAATCATATTCAGTTTCATTTATGTATGCTAACATGCATCTGCTTAAGGTAGTTGACGATTGTTTTACAAAACTGAGTTCATATTGTGTACATTTTTGTGCAATTTGTTTTCATTGTTAAATTATCTCTTCCAGAAATACTTCCAGCTCAAATGGCAGCAGTCTACTTCCATCCATTTTCATGAAAACAGTCAAAGCCACCATGTGCTGTGGTGATATTTTATTTGTGATGAAATTTGATATTTTATTTGTATGTTAACAAAGTTTGCCTGGAGATCAGAGGTCATAGTCAGCCATAAACAGAAGTCAGGCAGTGATAGCACATGCCCTTAATCCAATCACATGGCAGGCAGAGTCTCTGTGTTCAAGGACACAGCCAAGCATGGTAATATGTGCCTTTAATCCCAGTACCAACCATAAGAGACCTGGAGATCTGTATAGACAATAAGTGATAAGGAAGTGATGTGGCTGGGCATAGAGCCAATAAGAAGGCAGGACAGGAAGGTAAAAAAGACACAGGTTAGACAGGAAGAGGCTCTCTTGGGAAGCTATGGTGAAGTGGTGAGCTAAGATTAGTTGGCAGCTATTGCTCTGATCTCTATGGCTTGTGCCTTTGTATTTGTCTCTGTGTTTCTTATTTAACACAACCCTTTTGAAATTCATCTACAATATGCTTTCTCTTTCAATCACTTGGAAAAACTGACTGTTCTCTGGATTATCCCAGTACATGCCCTGCCCAAGTACAACATTGCCTTTCCTGCTTCACAAGCACTTGAAAGGTACCTTCTCATCTTTTGACTCAGCTGACTCTGAGCCTTTGTTGGCTAGCACTGACCCTGAAAGGAGAGAGAACCCTGACATTTTCCTCTTTTGAGTCCTCAAGGTATATCCTGAAGAGAATTTTGGGGGATAAGTCTAAAATGTTCATTAAATGGGGTTGGAATCTGTCTTCCTAACTAGATTCTAAGTTCAAAAAAAACTACACAATTAATATGTGTTGGAACAATGAATGAATGAGTGAATAAATGAACTAGAGAGAGCATGAACCAAAAGGAATCTCCATGGGGATAATTGATGCTGTGGCCATCAGTTATTCATGAAGTGAAGCTGTGAGGACTTGGCAACTGACTTATTTATACAAAAATATAAGTATCATGGAAAGTCATATTTGTCTTATTCATAGTTTTACCCTGTCTTATCATATTACTAACTGGTATGTAATTGATGCTTAATAAATATTTATACTTTATACTAATTCCGCTGATCCAGGAACTTCTGACTTGGATTTGTCTCTGAATAGACTCTTCCAGAAGCTACACCTCTAACCATGTTAGTTCTCAATGACTTTTGCCATCTTCTTGTTTAGCTACACTATTGAAATCTAGGTGTTAGATAATCCCTCTTGGAATTTTTCTGTAGGTATACACCTAAGCTTGGAATAATCTGCTTGTTCAGAGAAGAATTGCCAGGACCATCATGTTATAAGAAAGCATTGACAAAGGTCAGTTTGGAAAAGTTTGGTGAGACAAATGGTGGGGAGAAATTGCTGTGAAGATTTTATCTTCTAGAGAAGAACATTCATGTTTCCGAGAGACAGACATTTATCAGACTGTGATTGCTACAAACCACAGAGGAGGCACCAAAAAAAAAAAAAAAAAGCTAAAGGGAAACATAACCATGCCTAACAGTGACTTTGAAATCTTCAAAAAGATGACAGGATCCCATATATGGTAAAGCCATTAAGCTGATTAACACCACCAAAAGATTGACTTTGGACTACAAACTGCTCAGGACAATTTTGAGATGGCTAGCTGAGATGATCCAGCCTAACAGACTACTTGAACAAGGACTTGAAACAAGCCCTGCACTTTCTCATTATGGAATGACTGGACAAATGATACAGGACTTGACAATTAACCCAAAAATTTTCTTTTCAGGATCACCTAAAGATGTCTTCACCTCCAGAAAGCAGAAAGTAATTTAAAGAAAACAATGCCCACATTCCTAAGAGGTGGGATGGGAGGTTTTCAGTCCTTTAATGAGTTACAGATATTGTCATTGTTTACAATGGTTGCTTACAAGTTGGTAATTGTTAATGGTCAGGAAAAAGGCTGAACATGGAGATTAGATTAAGAGGTTTTGTTTAAAAAAAGAAGAAAGAAAAAAAGAGAATATAGATATGAAGTAGATCATCGAATCTACTCTGAGAAAAAAGATAAAGAAATAATAAGATAAATGGGTAGATCATTGAATCAACACTAAAAAGAAAAAGGGGAAGATATAAAAATGACAAAATGTAGATTATTGAAACTTTTATGAAAAGAAAAATGAGAGAATATGAATATGATAAGATTAAAAGGTCAGTTTTTGAATCTACTATTAAAAAGGAACTACTTGTTTTAAATAGGATAAGTAATGAAAATTTTTTTGTTTATCAAATGTTACCGAACTGGACATTGTTAATATATATAATGGAATTTTTATCTGAATTTGTCAAATGTTAATGGAATAGACATTGTTAATGTAATTTGTGACTGTATATATTGTATATACTTACTGGATATAGTTTTTCTTGTATTAGTTATAAGCTTTTTAAAATTTTAGACAAGAAAAGGGGAAATGTGTTCCCCAAAATATTGTGCACCCTAATAAATTTATCTGCGGTCAGAGAATGGATAGTCACTTGATACAGAGGATAGAAAGTGGTGTCAGTCATGCCTTTAATCCTAGCATTTCAGAGACAGAAATCCCTCTGAATCTCTGAGTTCAAGGCCACATTGGAAACAGCCAAGCATGGTGACACATGCCTTTAATCCTAGGAAGTGAGCCTTTAACCCCAGGGAGTGATGGCAGAAAGCAAAAAGGTATATAAGGCGTAAGTTAGTTAAGCATTTGGCTGGTTAAGCTTTTAGGCTTTGGAGCAGCAGTTCAGCTGAGATTCATTTGGATAAGGACTCAGAAGCTTCCAGTCTGAGGAAACAGGTTCAGCAGATGAACTGGCGAGGTGAGGTAGCTGTGGTTTGTTCTGCTTCTCTGATCTTCCAGCATTCACCCCCAATAACTGGCCTGGATTTGTTTTTATTAATAAGAACTTTGAAGATTCCTGCTACACGCTTTCACATGTGCAGCTGTTTTGCGTGCAAATGACACAGATGAGTATGCAGCAGGCGGCTTGGAGTACTATATCTCAGAGAAAGAGGGCATATAGCAGAAGGGTTCATCCTGGGATTAATCAAAGAACTTGCTATTCCTCTGCTGAGAATGTGAACAAGCAGATCTACCTGACTTTCTTTTAAGTACCAGTCAAAAATGTGGGCTTTGCAGAAAAATCTTAAACTCCAAAGAAACTTAACAGGTAGTCACAACTGTAAAATATTTCCTTTGGTTTATTCTTAGGAACACTTGCATCTAGGAAGATTCAGTAAAGAAGAAAATTTCAATCTTCAATACCAGCTCCTAGCAAGGCTTCACCAGGAGAAGATATCTTCCCTTATCACACCCATCCTCACTCCTAGCCTCATCTACTGATGAGGTCCCAGAAGGAGAACACTGATTGACTGGGACAAACAGTAGGTAAGAGTAATTCTTCCTCAAGTTCCATGGCCCTATACACCCACAGCCTCTGCTGTAAGGCAAAGTTATAGGCACAGGGGACAAATCACCTCTGGACAGAGCAATAGCCTGAACAAAGGCACTAACACTAAAATGCTTGAGGATTTCCCCAGACTACACTGGATACCTTTTCTACGTATATGGGGGTACATGAAAGCTAAGAATCAGGAACTCATGAATGAGAACACGGGAACCAGACTGGGGAATTATTTGAATAAAACCTTTAAATATTTGTGTTATATCCTAATGTCAATTTGAACTACATCTTTAGTTCATAAAAGGTTAGTAAGGGGTATGTGATCAGCTCTCAATCTACAATCACTCTGTCTCTGTGTGTCTAACAGACTAAATGGACAAAAGATTCAAGGGCAAGGTGACAAGAGATTTAGAATACATGGTAATTGACATGGGGGAAACTAGGTAATTCAGAACAAATTTAAAGGACATAGTTAGCAGAAGTAGAACAGAACTGTAGGATGTAGAGCAGACCTAGGTGTCAAGGAGAAGATGGGGAGATGGAAAATATGGATAGAAATGGAAGGAAAGTCAAAAGCAGAAGGTGACTCAGGCTGTGCAGAACAATGAACAGAAGATCCACAGAGTAGTGTTTAAGTGACTCCAGGAGATTGGCGAGACAGAGAATCAGAGTCCTAACTTGACCAGATAAACTGTAAGTCTCTGCAGCCATCCTAATGGAAATACCTAACAGACAGCTGGGAAGAGAAGTCAATAATGGTGACAGTGATATGACAAAAGCCAACTCTTGATCTAGTCCAGAACTCTGAGTGATAAAGAGCACAGAAGATGAGATAAATGGGATAATCCTGGTCTACAACTTGCTTGCAGCCTCCTGTCCATAAGTTCTCACAACCTCAGATCTAACTCCCCTACAAATGACTTAAATGCAGTGTATTTAACTGTTAGGAATGTAACATGTTTATACAACCATCTCTTCCATTAGTCCATTCCAGTTCCCACTTCATCTGTCTCTACTAATTAAATACATTTATTTTAAATGCAGAAGTATTTATTTCCAAAATAAGGACATGTTAATTATCTTCAGAGTGAAATTAACCCCAGGATGCTAATCTATACATTCATCTGCCTCAATATATATTACCTAAGGATGCCTGGTTGTGCTACCAACCATTACACAACACTGCTCAATACACTCTTGCCACCTGGATCTACATCCTTCTTGTTATTATCTCCCGTAAACCATGTGGCTGATGTGGAAAATGGAATTTAACTATCACCAGACTCATCTCAAACTAAAGAAGACTAGAGATCCACAATTCACTAACATGCACCAATTTAATTCAAGGACATTTTTTCTGACTGTGGAGGTAAATGTCTCCAATTACTTTAAGGAATTTTTTGCTCCTGTTTTATGAGAATTGACACCTTAATTCTCTTGTCACTGACACTTTCTATACATGGATACATACATATATATATATATATATATATATATATATATATATATATATATGCAATTCTCATGATAAATCATTAGTATTAATTAAGTCAACATCAATAGTGTACTTTAGCTAGTCAGTCAACATCTTCTGAGAGCTCACAGATGGGGTATCCCCAACTAAGTACATTGGAAAATTGGGAAAGAAAGAATAAGACAAGGAAAAGAGGGTATTCAGAAAGATGGGGCATGCTTGCCATCACTATCACCCATACTTGGGGGGTCAGTTGTAGAAAGCTCAAAGAGTGGAGTTTTACAGTATGTCTCATCTGCACAATGGAGCAGTGCTACTGTGAAGCTGTCTGGCATCAAAGCAGAGGAGCTTCATGGAAAGTTGTCTCCACTACACACTGGGGAGAGACAAATGGAATGTTTTTGGTTATAGTAGGCATTTGAAAACTCTGTGGTCCAAATTCTGACCTTTGATCAAGTCTAGTATTCAGAAGTAATAAAAGTAAGAGAACCCTATCCATTAACAAGATTCCCCCTCCCTTCCCCCCTCTCTTTAACTATCCCTCCCCTCTTTCCTGCCTCTCACTTCTTCTTCTTCATCAGTTTCTCCCTCCCTCTTCCTCCATTAACATATTTATTTTGAATATTTATGTAGCATTTACTATGTACCAAAGACTTTGGTAAATATGTGGGGAAAAATAAAGAACAATGGCCAGATGTGATGGGAAGGAGCACTATTTTAACAATAATTGCTTATTTTTGTAACATAGAGATATACTAGTCCAGTGAGATGGTTCCCTTCATGGACAGATGTGAAAGTCCAATGAAGAGATTCTGCATATCATATAGACACTCCAGTCCTGTGACCTTATAAAATTTTATCTATTTTTATTCTCAATGTTCTCTAGGATAATCAAAGCTGTCAGATGTGATGGCTCACCCTTGTGATCACAGGAGCCAGAAAGGTTGGGCAGGAGTATCATGGGTTCAAGGCCAGCCTGGACTTCTTGCAAGTCCCACATATACCCTGTCTACAAACAATGAGGAGCATCTGGTTCACTGGCGAGCATGTGCCTAGCATGTATGAGTCTCTGAGTATGATTCTCTGCACTGCAAGAATTCCCATTGCAGGGATCAAATGGATTGGGCCCCTGTGGTTTCACTGCAGTGAGGAACTCTCTCATCTAATTGCTGTGTATTGTGTTAGTAAATTGCAAAAACTCTAGGCTTGGTGTCCCAGGTTTCAGCACCAAAATGTTAGCAAATTGATGGCTGAAACAGTAAGGAGACAGTTCAGCCCTGGAGGGTGAGATTTCCTGGACACCTCAAGCTGCTTAGAACAAGAGCTCTGCCTTGAAGGTGTCCCGGACACCTAGAGCTATTTAGCACAGCTTTGACAGCTGGGACTGCAAAGAAACAGCCCAACCTTGGAAAGGAATTTTGTCTGACTTCTTGGGAGAGTCAGCCCTAGAACTGCTTCAGCAGGGAAGGGTATCCTGACTCTTTGGGAATGTCAAAGAATACCTGATGTGATGGGGGATGGTCTCCCCACAGGATCTAGCAATCTTGCTCCTTTCCTGCTGAGTCTCTACAGCTGAGCTTTGCTCAGCCCTCAATTAAGGGGGCTGCATAGTAGAGCACTGCTTCTCTGGCCTAAGATGCTGATTCTTTTGCTTCACTCTGCAAAAAGGGAAACCGCTGCAGAAATGTAGCCATCTCTTCAGGCTCCAGAGAAAAGTGTTACTTATAGTTCTCTCTGTCCACTAAGGAATGTCTTAGCAAAGACCTGTTCAGCTCCTCCTTGCCTTGCTCTTTCAGTTCTCTCTCTCTCTCTCTCTCTCTCTCTCTCTCTCTCTCTCTCTCTCTCTCTCTCTCTCTCTCTCTCCACTGGGGACGTCTGTCTCAGCAAGGATATTTTCTAAGCCAGTGAATGAAGATCTTCACACCCAAAAAACTCTTTTGAGGTTTATTTGGGAAGGAGTCTAGGAGAGTAGCTGCCTCTACCAGAGTGAAGAGAACAGCCTTCCTTTCTAACTGACTAGGCAGGGCAGTTTTTTACAGGAAGTCTAGGGAGTGGTGTCAACCCTGGGCCCAGGGTTCTACTATCCTGCTCTGTGATTGGTTGGTTTCACAAGTCAGTTGGACAAGGGCAGAGATAGCTCTGATCTGAGCTAAACTGTGTTTCTCTCACTAGCCTTATCTGAGCCACCCTTCCCTAATTCTGGGCTCTAGGGTCAGGGTGGGTTTCTTTAGCCAGTCCCTTTTCCCTACATATTCTCTAGACTGAATGTTCTCTAGAAGTCATAAGAACAGAAGGTATTTCTGTTCTTGGATAGCAGATTCAGTAAACATGCACACAGATGCTCCCTTAGCCATGTACCATATGCAGTACCTACACAGAGACCAAAGACATTCTTACTACTCCTGCTCCTTCCCCTGGGTAGTACCTACTTGAATCTTCTAGAGAAACAAGTAACTTTAATACATTTTCTGGCTATTAAGTGATAAAGGAAAAGAAAAAAATTAAAAACCTGTACAAATAAAAAGTTTCTAAGGTTTGAATATGATCATTCCTCACTAAAACTCATGTTACAATTTGGTCTAGATCCTTAAGGAGGCGATGAGATGGTACTCACAATTAATACAGATCTCACCAGGCTAGGTTAGTTACTGTAAGAGTGGCTTATAACCAAAGTAATACATTGTGCTCTGTTTGCACATATCCATTTGCCCTTCTGTTTTCTCACATGTTGTGAAGCCACACACACACACACACACACACACACACACGCACACGCACACGCACACGCACACACACACACACACACACACACACACACACACGCACACACACACACAAATGCTCACCAGTTCCAGTTCCATACTCTTAGACTTCAAGACAAAAGTTTATTTGGTTGGTTGGTTTGGCTTGGCATTTTTGATACAGAGTTTCTCTGTGTAACAGCCCTGGCTTTCCTGAAACTTGCTTTGTAGACTGCCTGCTTCTGCTTCTTCTTCTGCCTCTGACTCCCAAGTGCTTCTATTAAAAGCATGTGCCTCCACACCCAGCCAAAGACAGTCTTAGGAGTGCATTGGCTGGGACTCAAAACAGGGTCAACTGCTTGGAACGCTGGTATGCTAACCACTATAGCACCAACTCCTCGGGACTTTACGACTGTAAAAAATAAGAAAGGTGAATAAAATTGTTTCTTTGTACATTATCCACTTGGATATTCTGTTAAAGCAACAAAGAAAGATCTAGGGCAGAAATTGTATTGTGGTGATAGTGTGTTCCCAAAAATATTGTGCACCCTAATAAACTTATCTGGGGTCAGAGAACAGAACAGCAACTAGATAGACATAGAGGCCGGAAAATGGTGGCACACACACCTTTAATCCTAACATTCCATCTGGATCTCTCTGTGAGATCAACATCACACTGGAAACAGCCAGGCATGGTGACACATGCCTTTAATCCCAGGAAGTGATGGCAGGAAGCAGAAAAGTATATAAGGTATGAAAACCAGGAACTAGAGCCTGATTAAGCTTTTAGGCTTTTAGCAGCAGTTCAGCTGAGATTCATTTTGGATGAGAACTGAGAGGCTTCCAGTCTGAAGAAACAGGATCACCTGAGGAACAGGCAAGGTGAGGTGGCTGTGGCTTGTTCTGCTTCTCTGATCTTCCAGCATTCACTCCAATACCTGGCTCTGGGTTTGTTTTTATTAGTAAGACATTTTTTTCTTTGTCTTTTTTCTCTTTTTTTTGGTTTTTGGTTTTTCGAGACAGGGCTTCTCTGTGTAGCTTTACTCCTTTCCTGGAACTCACTTGAGATCTACCTGCCTCTGCCTCCCGAGTGCTGGAGTTAAAGGCGTGCACCACCACTACCTGGCTAATAAGACCTTTTAAGATTCATACTACATGGTATTTCTACTTCCATAAATGAGATAAATGTGTTGGGTTCAAGATACATATTAGAGGGTAGAACTGAATGGATCTTGATCTTTTATATGGAACTGGGAATGAAATTCAGGGACCTACATATGCTAGGCAATCATTGTACCCACAAATTACACCTCCACCAAGGATCGATCTTTAGCTCTTTGAGAGTAGTCTAGAAGATGCCATTGTCTAACACTGAGAACATTTGTAACAGTGAGGATACATTACAAAGTATCAAATTAACTATGTAAATACCAAATCCTTTGTCAATTCATGCAATTTTGATTATTGCTTATGGAAGGATATGAACGTGCACTGACCATTTTACATAGTTTTAAAATACAGTAGACTATGTCCTAAGAAAAGTGTTCTCAAACTATGCTTCATTTGGCAGCCAGGGATTCTGAGGACTATACTCAAGGGATGAGTACCTTCAACACATCTGATAAATGAAGATGGGGTACACATTGTCTTCATATTTCTATGGGTATCCCATGTTACTGGGTCTCTGTACCTTCTCATTAGTTACAGAAAAATGTTAAAGAAATAATTGCTTAGAAGACTTGACCTATGTCTTTGACTATTGTATATCAACTTCTGTATTTATTTAAGCCCATCTCCTAGCATAAAAACAGATATTTCATGACTGTTTTTGTGTACTGTTGTATAACATTCACTTGAATAAATATTGACCCAAGATGGATATTCAATACATATTTGTTGAAGAGTGAATAAGTATTGCAAAACTCTGTAGAAAAATAAAAGCTTGAGGCCCCTTAAGAAACCAAAGTAGGGGATAGAGAAAAAGCTCAGTAGTTAAGAGTATGTTTGGTCTTCCTGAGGACCCAATTTTATATTCTAGCATTCACATCAGGATGCTCAAGACTGCCTGTAACTCTAGCTCCAGCAGATCCAATACACAGAAGTTTCTACATGCACTGCCTGTAAGCACACAAACCCACACGCAAAAACACATATACACATCATCAAAAATAACTTTTAAAAAATTAAGAAACTAGGCTGTGGATCTCTACATCTGCTTCCATCAGTCACTGGATGAGAGTTCTATCATGAGAGTTAGGGTGTTCGGTCATCTGATCACCAGAGTATGTCAGCTAGGGCTTTCTCTCGACCATTGCAAGTAGTCTATTGTAGAGGTATCTTTGTGGACTTCTGGGGACCTCTCTAGTAATCTGCTTCTTCCTATTCCCATGGAGTCTTCATTTATCATGGTATCTTTCCTTGTTTTCCCACTCTGTTCCTGATACAGCTGGGACCTCCCATTCCCATAAGCTCTCTTTCCCCTGACCCATGCTCTCCATTACCCCCCTCACATACAGTTTGCTCATATAGATATCATCCATTTCTCTGTCATTAGGCGATCCCTGTGTCTTTCTTAGAGTCCTCTTTATTAGGTAGCCTCCCTGGAGTTGTAAGTTTCAGTCTGGTTATCCTTTGCTTTATATCTAGTATACAATTATGAGTGAGTACATACCATGTTTGTCTTTCTGTGGAGCTCCAGGAGATCAATCAGCAAGAGAGACTCAACGCAATCCCCATCAAATTACCAACACAATTCTTCACAGACCTCAACTTCATATGGAAAAACCAAAAACCCAGTATAGCCAAAAGAATCCTGTACAATAAAACAACCTCTGGTGGCATCACAATCACCGACCTCAAGCTCTACTATAGAGCTACCATAATAAAAACAGCTTGGTACTGGCATAAAAACCAACATGTGGACCAATGGAATCAAATTGCAGACCCTGACATTAACCCCACACCTATGAACAAATAATTTTTGACAAAGAAGCCAAAAATGTACAACGGAAAAAAGAAATCATCTTCAACAAATGGTGCTGGCATCACTGGATGTCAACGTGTAGAAGGCTGCAAATAGATGCATATCTGCTACTGTGCACAAAACTTAAGTCCAAGTGGATCAAAGACCTCAAATCCAGTTACTTTGAACCTGATAGAAGAAAAAGTAGGAAGTAGTCTTGAACACATTGGCACCGGAAATCACTTTCTAAATACAACACCAGTAGCAAAGACATTGAGAGAAACAATCAATCAATGGGACCTGTTGAAACTGAGAAGCTTTTGTAGAGCAAAGGACATGGTCAACAAGACAATAGCGACAGCCTACAGAATGGGAAAAGGTCTTCACCATCCCCACATCTGACAGAGGGCTGATATAAAGAATATATAAAGAACTCAAGAAATTAGACATCAAAATGCCCAACAGTCCAATTAAGAAATGGGCTGTAGAACTAAACAGAATTCTCCACAGAGGAAGTTCAAATGGCTGAAAGACATGTGAGGAATTGCTCAACATCCCTAATTATCTGGGAAATGCAAATCAAAACGACTCTGAGATACCACCTTACACCTGTCAGAATGGCTAAGATCAAAAGCACAGAAGACAGCTTATGCTGGAGAGGATGTGGAGCAAGGGGAACACTCCTCCACTGCTGGTAGGAATGCAAGCTTGTACAGCCACTTTGGAAATCAATATGGCGCTTCTTTAGAAAATTGGGAATCCATCTCCCCAAGACCCAGGTGTAGCACTCTTGGGCATATACCCAAGGAATGCTCAATCATACCACAAGTGCATTTGCTCAGCTATGTTCATATCAGCATTGTTTGTAATAGCCAGAACTGGAAACAACCTAGGTGCCCTTCAACTGAAGAATGGATAAAGAAAATATGCTACATATACACAATGGATTACTTCACAGCAGGGAAAAACAATGACATCATGAGGTTTGCAGGCAAATGGATGGATATAGAAAAAAATCATCCTGAGTGGGGTAACCCATACTCCAAAGGATGAACATGGTATGTACTCACTCATAGTAGGATACTAGATGTAAAACAAAGATGACAAGACTGCTACACAACTCCAGGGAGGCTACCTAGAAAACGGGACCCTAGGAAAGACACAGGGATCGCCCAATGACAGAGAAATGGATGAGATCTACATGAACAACCTGGATGACAGTGGGAGTAATGAAGGGCAAGGTTTGAGGGAAAGAACGCTTAGGGGAGCAGGAGATCCCAGCTGGATCAAGAATAGAAAGGGAGAACATGGAATAATAGACCATGATAAATGAAGACCACATGAGAACAGGAATAGGAAGAGTGCTGGAGAGGTCCCCAAAAATCCACAATGATACATCCTCTGTAGACTGCTGGCAATGGTCCAGAGAAAGCCTGATCTGACATAGTCTGGTGATCAGATGGCCAAACACCCAAACAGTCGTGCTGGAACTCTCATCCAATAACTGATAAAAGTGGATGCAGAGATCCTCAGCCAGGCCCCAGGTGGAGTTCCAGGTGTCCAATTGTCGAGAAAGAGGAGGGACTGTAAGAGCATGAATTGTTGAGACCAAGATTGGAAAAGCACAGGGACAAATAGCCAAATGAATGGAAGCACATGAATTATGAACCAAAGGCTGTGGAGCCCCCAGCTGGATCAGGCCCTCTGGATAAGTGAGACAATTGAATACCTTGAACTGTTTGGGAGGCATCCAGGCTGTGGGACTGGGACCTGTCCTTAGTGCATGAGCTGGCTGTTTAGAACCTTGGGCTTACACAGGGCACTTTGCTCAGCTGGGAAGGAGGGGACTGGACCTGCCTGTACTGAATCCACCAGGTTTAAATGAATCCCCAAGGGAGTCTTGGCCCTGGAGGAGATGGGAATGGAGGGGAGGGGCTTGGCAAAAGGTAGGGGTGGGGTGGGAGGTGGAGGACAGGGGAACCCATGGCTGATGTGTAAAATTAAAACACAAACACAATTATACAATTATAATAAATAACAAAAAGAAGAGGAGCTAGATGTTGCCTTTCTATTTTATCTTGTGGATACCAAATGGTGTTTGGCTGAATTGTCTTTCATTTTGTTTACTGAGTTTGTACTTTAGGTCTGATTTTTCTGTGTATTTTTATTGTTGTTGTTAGCAGGGAACTGTGTTTTACAAGTCACTTTTTGCTTGTATGTACTTTTTTGCTGAAATGCTATCAAATTTCATAGCCATTGTTTAAATTTAATTTACACTTTGAAACCATACATTAATGTAATATGCTTTGTATTTCATGTTCATCCAGCCTATACAATATGTCTTTCATATATTCAAAGTTTCCCACATAGAAGTTTGTACAGTTCTCATTAGGCTCAGTCTTTTTTTATCTCATTCTTGTAAACACTTTCAATATGGCCTTTTCTCACTCTGTTCTTCAACAGGAACCACTAAACTATGGTTTAAGGCATAAACCCATCCCAGTAACTGTTTTCAAAAAAATTATAATAAATTTTAAATGACCACACCCAATATGTAAATATTATTTCTGGCTGCTTTTTTGTTGCAAAAGAAAAATTAAGTAATCATAAAATAGACTATTATGGTTCATGAATGCATTTATAGAAAAAAGGTTGCCATTCTCTGCTTCATGCTTTTGAACTAGCTGTTGTTTGAAAGAAAAGTTATTACTATCTGTATATTAATTTTATATCCTAGTACTTTTCTAAGTAGTTTTATTTAATAGCCTTTTACTATTTTTCTTAAGTATTTCAAGTATAGCTGAATATTTTAACTCAGGCCCAGAAAGACAAATTCTGTATGTTCTCTCTCATATGTGGATCCTAACGTCAAATCTTTTATTTTGTGTTCTTAATTTAAAGCATAAATGGAAGCCAGGGATGTAGAAAGGTGTCTTCAGGATGTGTTAAAGAAGGGGACATGGGAGACTATAGGCAAACAAAAGCAGAAAGCCAGAATCCTAGAAGTGAAACCTTAGAGGCAGAAAAGCCTAAGCAGAAAGAGGTATGGGAGTACAGGAAAAGACAGGGAGTGAGGAAGAGTGCTAGCTACTAAAATGGGCCATGAAAAGCCATACAGAAGCCTACTGTCTCATAACCCAACTTAAAAATACAATATTATTGTTAAGGGAGTGATGGGTAATACATTATATAAATGTTTACATCATATTAAGCCTCCTCAGATATTTATCGTTTCTTTACGATAAAAAAACATTTAAAATATCCTGCATTTTTGAAATATAATATACATGGTCATCAGTCATCTTATTGAGCAATAGAACCCAGTATTTCTTTCTCCTCACTAGAATTTAGTTCCTGTTACTCAACTTTTCCCCATCTCTGTTTCTCTGTTACTCTCTGGTTTAACAACTGTTCCACTCTTAAACTTTGTGAGATCAACTTTTTAGATTACACAGGTGCAAGCAATTCTGTAGTATATTCTTTCTATGTTTGACTTGTATTATGTGACATAATGTTCTCTAGTTTCATCCATCTTACCAGAAATGACAAAACTTCATATGGCCAAATAGTATTCGTGTGTGTGTGTGTGTGTGTGTGTGTGTGTGTGTGTGTGTGTGTGTATGTGTGTGTGTGTATGCAGGCATTCATTCATCATTTGACTGACACACTGCTTACATTTCTTGGCTACAATGAAGGGTTTTAAAATAAACATTGAAGCAAGAAAGCCTCATCAACACATTCCTCTTTGGATCTAGTAGTAGGGTTCACAGATCCCATGGCAGTCTGTATTTTTTATTTTTGAAAACCTTAATACTGTTCATCACAATGGCCATGGTAATTTATATTCCTCCAATACCAGGAATTCTTTGAATTCTTATCATCCCTTGTTACCTTTTGTATTGTTAAATAATTATTAATTTATATATATATATAGATAGATTCATGTCTTCACATAATGACAAGTTGGCTTCTCCTTCCAGTTTGGATATCATTTTCATTATCTTGCCTGATTTCTCTGATAAGGACTTCCACTACTACATTGAATAAAAGTGATAAAAATTAGGTATCTTTGTCTTGTTCTTGCTAATAGTTTGATTAAATTTTGACTGTTAGAAGTTGCATTTAATTTTCTTTTGAATTTATCAGTCTGGATTCACTCTATAAAATGTAACAAGAAGTTTAAATATTAAATGAGTTTGGGGAAATATTATGCAATAGTCAGACAACCAGCAGCATGGAAGTCTGAAAAACAGACATTGGATATTCAAGTTTAAGTACAGAAGGAAGTCATCTTTAAATTCCTAGTGGAAGACTAGAGAATTTTCAAGAACCTCTAAGAAATGCTCCACTCTGCAATAAAGAAGTGATGGTTCCTAAGACATCACTAAGAAGCTATCATGAGGCTTTCATTTTCCCATGATTATTCATACTATTTCTATAGACAAAAGGCCCCTTCCCTCTTCTGTCTCCCCAAAATCATTAGATTTCCTGTCACATGGCTAAAGGAACCAAAATCTTTGGTGATTCTAGGAAATGTACTCTCTGGGTTCTCCAAAGTGTAAGAGTGACACTAAATTTTGCTTTCAATAGTGTTTTGCTCTCTAATTGTATAATCTATCCTTTTATTGTTACATAAGTATTGAAATGTACACTTTATTGATTAGGTATAAATTAAGTAGATTTAAACAGTAGGGTTAATATATGGATGCTATTTTGGTAAGTCCTGAACAATTAATTTTTCTTTACTGTTATGGAATTTGAGAGTTAAATTAACAAATAATCTGTATTTTCTTTATATTCCTCTGTGATATGAATTAGGAATTTTGATTCAAATTGCACAGTATATCTTGTCATTGCAGGTCCATTTTTTAGTTGAAGTGAACCTGCTTGATAGTAATTTTCAGATGTGAGCTTTATCTTTATTCTCATCTATCTAATATATATTGCCCATTATTTTTCTTTCAATTGTTTGTGCATGAGTGTGTGTGTGTGTGTGTGTGTGTGTGTGTGTGTGCACACGCACATATGTAGGTATGTGTGTAAGGGTGAGTACAGACTTTCAAAGATTCTTCTTTTTGCATCTTCCATCTTACTACAGGAGTGTTGTGATTACAGACAATTGATAGATACTGCATCAGGCATTTTTTACATGGATTATGGATATTCACACAAAGTATCTCATGCTTGTACATCAAGCACTTTAATCCCATGAGCCATGGCTCCAAACCATCTTTCAGTTGCTTTTAATCATTTAATTTTATATGAGTATTTCTTAGTTGGCATTTAATGAGATTTTGGTAATAAATGTAGGTGTTTCCTTTTGTAATTGATATGTAAGATGCATTTCGTACAAGCATTTCATGTTTTTAAGCATGTTTTCATTTGGTTTGTTTATATTAGGCTTACTTCTATTATTTTGAAAGATAGAGCCAGGCATGGTGGTACATGCCTTTAGTCCTAGCACTGGGAGGCAGAAGCAGGCAGATCTAAAAAGGGAGTTCCAGGACAGCCAGCACTACACAGAGAAACCCTGTCTTGAAAAACAAAAAAAATGTGTAGACTCATTTTATTTCTAATTTTTAACCTTTGTAAGAGTTTTATATAATGTATTTAATCTTTCTTTCCATGGAATGTATTATACACTTTTAATATTAATATTCAACTCTTCCTGAATATTAAAATTTTAACTTACATCTTCTAGTATTTTCTAATTTAAATTTTTTTCTAAAAGGAAATACACATATGCTCACATTATCCCTACTTTTCCTGCCTTCTATAATTATTCTCTAATAATTTTTCAAATTTCTGTTTCATTTTCCTCAATTACAAGTATTTACTGGTACTTCAGTTAATATGATGGTGGTACTTTGTTAGAAACCATTATTTATAACTCAATGAGAATCTCTGATAATTTTAATTAATTATCCACTTTGTGTATAAAACAGAGAACTCAATTTTGTCTTTTTCTGATGCTTTCTTCATAAGGCTCATAATTCATAAAAGATAATTTTTGTTAACTTCTTTGAGTTGTTCAGTCAATATTGGATCATAATTTTCATAAGTGTAACGTTAAAATGTTAATATTATATAAGCTTAGTTTTTTTTAAACCTTTCATTTTTTTACTATTTTGTGTTGCTGTTATATTAATATACTTGCACTATTATTCATTAATAGTCATCTTTGAGTGAACAAAAACCTTTCTAGTCCAGATATTTAAACAGTATAATACAAAAGAGGGGCCAGGACAATTTTCTGGGATAGCAAAAAAAAAAACCTTGATTCTTAGTAAAAAATCCTTTATGATTCATAGTTTTGTGGGAGAAGATGGTGAGGTATGTTTTATGAATGTGCTTTGTGTGTAATAGAATGACTGAGGGTGGCTTAACCTTTCTTTTTAGCTCACAAAGAATGGCTACTGCAGAGCTGTTTAATACCTACAGTTTTTCTCCCACATCCTTCAAGTTTACAAAGATAAAGTATTTGTGAGTGTTTTCTTTCATATCATCTCCATCCCACTTGCCAATTTATTATATCCAGGAAGATTTGGGGGGATTCCTACAGCCAAACATGATCCCAGATGTTATAGTTCCAACAAATGTTTGCCATTTTCTTCTCATAGTACATCATCTACTTCAGAGAATTTTGTGCCATGTTAGCTGACTCTGAGATCTGGAAAGATAGTTATTCCCTAGTAGGATCTCTATACCGTCATTCCATTGTTCACTGTACATATTATCCATTCTTAACCTTATTATTCATGAGTCATTATTTTTTCATTTTAACATAAATAAGGATGATGTTTTTGTCATTTAATTTTCCTAAGGTTGGTTTCAGAGAGAAGAAATGAAGACAGACTTACTCTAAAATATTAAAAATTAATATCTGGTGGGACTTGAACTAATCTCCAATGCCTACCACACTGTATGTGATGTGACAAAGACTATACTACCTATTAACCATCCTGTTTACTCTTCTTGGACACCCAATAAGATTACATTACCCAAGCACCTTCTGATTTTATGTGGGCATATAATTGAGATTTGAGCTGATGAAATCTGAAGAGAAGCAGGGCTTGGGGTGTAGCTCATCTGGTAGAATACTTGCTGAGCATGCACAATTTCTCTCTCTCTCTCTCTCTCTCTCTCTCTCTCTCTCTCTCTCTCTCTCTCTCGTCTGTGTGTCTCTCTTTGTCTGTGTGTCCATGCCTGTGTGTGTTTAAGCATTATATAAAATAGAAAAGGAATCAGAACAATGGAGAATTTATTAAGTGTGGATTATTATTAGAAATAATTTAAAAAATCCTAAGGGCCAAATGCCCATTGGTTGGACAACACATAATAGAACAAACATGTGGCACATTGGTAAATGGAGGTACCATGGCTGCAAGAGGGGTACAGACTATTGCTATGAAGAAAAAGTTAAGAATAAAATAACCAAGCTATAGAGTTGCTATTATGGGATACTGGAACACACCTGTGACTAAAACACAGGAATGAAGTAAAACAGGACAACTTAGATGAATTAAAGATATCACTACTTGCCTGTATTATTTTAAATTTAAATTTAAACTAAAGTTAAAAGAAAATCTCTCCTAAATAGTCTGGGCTTTATGTGTTTTTAAGATATACAACTCTATTTCAAATAATTTTTATTAAGAAAATTTTTTCATTCATATTACACACCAATCAAAGATCCTCCTCTTCCCTCCTCCTGAACCCCAGCCTCCCCCTCCCAACCCACCCCTACTACCCTCTGCAAGAAGGGAAGGCCTTTCATGGGGAGGCACAGATGTACAAGTCTTTGTAGAAATAAAGCTCCAAAATCCAGAACTTTTGGGAGCCAGACATTAATTGAACCAGGCAGTTTAGGGGTTAAAAGTACAGAGTGTATTGCTTAGGATAATTGCCACCCAGATGGCATGAGACCTAAGAAGAATCAGGCAGAGGCATCATCTTCTATACAAGGTGGGTTCATGTCCTATACTGGCTGCTACTATGTGTCTCCTTCCTCTCACTTGACATCCAGTGAGTATGTATCTGACATTAGTCATTATATTTAAAAGATCAAGAAAGACAACTATTTACCAAGCCTGATAGAAATGAAAAACTCAGTTCCACAAGAGCTTTCCACGGCAATGCCCATCATTGCTAGGCCAGACTGTATAAAACCAGAAACTGACCTCAGGTAGATTATTGGGAAGGTAATGAAGACTCAGCTAAATGGGCCATCTTAACAGAAGTCCCTTTCAAAATCAGCACTTAAATTTGCATTTGTAACTTTGAACTGTTTTTCTCAAAGAGGCTCCCGAGAGGTCCTATAAAACTTGGATCTGCTCCCTTGAAGCCACATAGCCTGACCAAAAATAACTCTCAGAGTCCATTGGGTACAGGAAAAAATAATAGCTGGATATTTAAATAAAAATGCAGAAAATCTTCAGAACTTTCTGACAACAAAGCTTTCCTTCTGTAACTTGCCTTCTAGAAAACAGAAGGTGGGATATCACCATCTGCTGACAGTACACCAGAATTGCACTATATTGTCTGGCCTGCCAATACTGGGCTTTGTTCCCCTTTAAAAAAATCAATCAAACAACATTAAATTGAGTTGGAAAAATAGATGGAGTACTCAGAACCATACCCTAAAACAAAGTCATCATTTCCATCTTGAAGAATCTGTTCTTGGGCTCCTTTTCCAAGGTGCTCCCATTTTGCATGAGTATAACAGTGTTCCAGACAGCCCTGCTTTGTAGAAGGTATTATTTAACTGAGCATAAGCATTTCCATGCTTGTGCATTGTCTTCACAACCAATAATTATTATTGCTACATAATCTGCTAGTAACGTCCCTGAATGATTTCAACAGTCACCTTCAGGTAGTGTCTACATATCACTGCTATAAATACCATCACAATAGCCACTTTAAGGTATAGAACATTGTCTTTAGGAAGAACTGGAACAGTACCGTTTCACAGATAGGCTTAAGAGAAGTAGGATTTCAAAGGATAGTGGCTGTCCTCAGTCATAGCTCAGCATGTACATTGTGGTTGACTCAATGAATGAAAGAATGAATGACAATGTCTGTTATCAGTAGATGTCATGTAAAGCAAGGGGTTGTTCTAGTCTACAGAGGCCATAAACTGCCCAGGTGTGCCAGTCTTGCTACAATCTTATCCACAATGATAGCAATAAGAATGTTGGCCATTAAGCTTCTGACACTCTGCTCTGGTAGTTTAGAATTCCAACTCTTTTACCAATTTGTATACCTAACCAAATATGTAATCCAGTGAATTATATATTGTAATTTTGTTCCACATATTGAAATCATATTCTATATCAACCAATTACAAATTGTGATAAACTACATATATAATTATATGTATCAATATAGTTTCATAAACTGTATTGATTATATATAAATTTAAGAAAGCAATTAGGAGAGTTAGGCTATTTGTTTCAGTGCTTCTAGAATGCCGTGAGTTTATAAGGTCAAATCATTTTGGACCTGGCAAAGATCACAGGAGATGATAAACCCTGCTGTGGGAAACAAATTCTTCAATATCTAACTGCCATTTCTGTTCAACTGGTAGGCCAGAAAACAGACATCAAGTAATGGCCTACTGTGTGGATTCTATAAGACAGATTTCAGAATGAATCCCATGTGTACTCATGTAGGCACTTTATTGCAACAATACCTGTTGCTAGCATAGTGGGCAAGGGCAAAAGTGAAGAATATGTATGAATTTTGCATTCTTTGTTAGATACTAACAGATGGCAAGACAGCCAAGTTTGGATTCATAGAAAGTAAAGGATGGAGGTTTTTGGAAGCTAGTATCCAAGCTTTAGCTGATTCATTGTGGAGAACCTGGGGTACGGCAGAGTTGAAGAAGTTGTTTATTACTCAGGAGAAGGGGTTCTCACATATTTGGCTCCTGCTAATGGTCCCAAGAGATCATATGTTCTCCAAAAGCAGGCCCTCTATCCTGTCAGAACTGAGTGACCCTGTGCTAGGATGTGGTGATATTTTATTTGTGCTGAAATGTAGTGATATTTTATTTGTGTGTTAATAAATGAAGTTTGCCTGGAGATCAAGGAGAAAAGGCCAGCCAGTTTAAGTAAACAAAAAGTAAGGCAGCACAAGCCCTTAATCCTTTAGCAGACAGGATCTTGGTGTGTTCAAGGCCAGACTAGGGAACAGAGCCAAGAGTGGTGACACATGCCTTTAATCCCAGTACCATCCATAGAGACCTGGAGGTCTATACAGACAGACAATGACAGAGCTGTGTAGGAAGAGGAAGTGAGGTAGCTGAGATAAGATAGCCAATGAGAGGGCAGAAAAGCAAGGCATATAAAGGCATAGGTAGACAGGAAGTGGCTCACATTTGAAAGCTGCAGAGTTGGTGAGGTAAGGTTGGCTGGTGGCTATTCCTATTTCCCTGATCTAAGGCTTTCACCCCTATATTTGGCTCTGTGTTTTTTATTTAATAAGACAATTTAGAAATTTTCCTACATCAGGATGCTTGTCATTTTTAGCCATTTGCTTAAAGATAACCTTTGCAAATGTTTCTTCTGAAAGACATGTGACACACAATTCATTTGCAGACACTTTCAGTTGTCACCTTTCTAACTGTCGACTATTATTAAAAGCATTACAATAGACCTAAGTAACTATTTCACCATTAACATAGAGATGGCTTTTAAGTTGTCCTGGAATAAAATAAATTATAAGACTGTTCAAATTTAAGAGGTCAAGGATGTAAGTGAGTAGCTGTTCCATTTTTTAAAAGCACCTAACAGTTTGTGTGTAAGACATTGCAGGCAATGAGATGAATTTTAAAAAGAAAATGGGAGTAATGTTTGTCTTCTCTTTCCAAATGTCATACTAACAGAATTCATTCTTATAAGCTACTCATTTTATGCTGGCATTTAAATAATCTACCTAGAACCATCAACAGAAATTCCTCAGATTTGCCTTCACTTTAGGGTATAATAGGAAAAAAATTGACAACCAATTTGTCAGTAGTCTTATTAACATGCATGAAGATCTATGGCAAGTCCCATACTAAGTACTTTGTACTTTCTCTTCTGTGTTCTTGACAACACTCTCATGGGGAGACACATTAACACCATTTTATAGATGTGACAACTGATCCCAGAGAGGTACAGCCAAGATTTAACCTTTCCTTTTCTACTGTCTGATCACCAGTCAACCATAATGGCTGTGTATAAATCATGCTAAAGAATCTCCAGGCTAGCATTCTCTCCTTAGGTACAGAAGATGAAGGAAAAGTCCTCATCATTATATAAACCATGAAATACCTCTCACATATTATCTCATACTTGGTTACACTAATAAGCCAGCCCAACACTTTCATCCAAAGAAACATGATGGGTAGAACTATTCATTTATGAGAATGAATCTTTGTCTACTTTAGCCTCCAAATGGAAGAATAACATGCTTTTCTAATTATGTAACTTACATTTCTCTGTGGAGTATCACCTCAGGGTACGTTATAGGTATATGTACACTGTATATATGTAATGAATGAAGAAATGCAGGAATAAGAGGCTTGGTGGATATTCCCTTGCTTCCTATTTTTAAGTTTTCAGGGCTCTTTCATTCTTCCATCTATAACCAACAGAACAGATTTGTACCTTATTTGCACAAAGAGCTAGGGCCAGAGGAATCTTAGAAATAAATACAAGCAAGCAAGAGAAAAGAAAGTACTTTAAAACAAGCCAATTTTAGCCTTCAGTCCAGGCCACAAAGAAAGGCCTTTTACCATTGCTTTCAGACTTAGATTTTTTGTTCCAAATGCCTAATTACACAGTCTTTCCTGTATGTGTACAAAAATCAGCATAAATAAATATTTCCTCAACTTTCACACAGCTAAACATCATTATGGTAGTTAGAGTGGTGGTGCAGTAGATTGGTCTCTGACAGTGAACTGGGTAAGACACAAATGAGATAAAAAGATTTCAGGAATGAATCAGTGTATTTAGGGAGCATCCAGGGCCCCCAAGAATCTTTATAGAAACAGAATCCATGAGACACATTTGTTTTGTTGATGAGTACAGTCATTATGACTTGGGTGACACAGGAAAGACAACATGTTCTCCTGGTACAAATGCAGACCTTGGATTCTCTTCTCTCCCTGTGGATAGGAAACACTTCTGAAAGAAATGGGAAACATCTGGATAAAAACACAAACCAGCAGAGAACATCAAATGCACCTCACCCGATGAGCTCCTCAGATAAATTTCCTAATAAAGAACAATATACTCTTAATGCAATTAGACGACGTATGGTAAGCCAAGCCAAGCTCACTAAGTTCTAAATTGCTTTGTATGCACCAGTTTAGCTTTCCACCAAGATTTGAAGAGTGTGACATTGGAGCCTATGAATTTAGATAGCTCATTGGTTGTGGGACACTAACCATGCACCAGCATGAAGTATGTTTTTAGATCCCTCAAACATGAGGAGAATTCAGGTACAAAATCATATTCTACCAGCTACTGTAGCCTCAGACACAGCTCTGAATTTTTATTATGGCCTTATCCATAATTGCATTCTTCATTAATTCAAGTAGGATTACGGTTCAGCTTTGTTTTTTTATTAAGGTGGTATATGACGAAAATTATGTTTCCAATTTGTAAAACCAAATACCTAATAGGACTTGTCATGGCCAGCCTGATCTGCAGACAGTCACATTGATGGGGTTAATTGCTGTTTAAAAATAATTCAATCCAGATTGATTCTTCTGGTTTTTTTGTTTGTTTGTTTGTTTGTCTTTACACAACATTACTGTGTCTCATTCTAATTATTCAATGCTAAGTTCATACTTCTGAAGCAGGAGACTGGAGTCAGAGGAAATGGTGTTTGATTTGTTGCCATGGAAACATCTCACTGTAGATGGACTCTAATCCCATGACAACTCTCTCTAAGAACCATTTTTTTTCTGACATAATGAAAATCTGATCAAGGTCAGATTTAATAACCATCTCAATTCCCCAACTTCCTTCTGTATTTTGTGTTACAGAGTCATTTTTTGACAAAGCAAAGCTTAAAGGAACTTTTGCTTGCTTTCTGTGTAAAATTATTATTTATGCTTCTGAACACATAAACCAGGCTCTGTATCATATTAATTCACAGCCATATCTTTTGTTATTGTATAATTTTTACATTTAAAAAAGTTGCTTATAATTGCTCATAATGCATCGACAGATGTTAACATTTTGTGGTGCATTTTTCTGCTAATAAGTACATTAGGACAGCAGTAAAGTTTATCGTTTGCCAACAAATGATGCTTACATTATTAACAAATGCTATGACCATTTATCTTTCAGTCTGCACTGTAATAGTTTTATGAACTGATTATCATGCATCTATGCAGTTCAGTGAGGCAAGAATTATGCAATTCCACTTTGACATAAAATGCTTCGTGTTGTAGACAGGTTGATGATCATCAACCTTGTCTGTGAGCTTAAGCAAGGTCTTGTCTTTCCCCTCTCTCTGAGGCCTGTTGACCTCTTGTTCAATGAGGGCTGAGTCCATATGGTCTCTAAGGGCCATCGCTGTCATCTCACAGTTTCTGATCTGCATCATCCCTGCTATAGAGGGAATATAGGCTCTTGGAATCTTGCCTGAAGTCTTTTAAGCATTTTTGGGGGTCCTGGGCATGGAACCATCTCTCCTACTTGCATGCACAGAGCACTTAACTAGTCTCAAAAGATTTTCTTTCTTTCTTTCTTTTCTTATAGTCTTACATTTATCCTATGAATGAGAAAGACATGGATTTTGAACTCTACAGTTTGTCAGTTAAAAAAATAAAAATAAACTTTAGACTCAGAGAAGCTAAACCACTTGCCAACATCACACAGCTTTTATTTAGTAAAACCAAGTCTCAAGTTTACATTCCTCCACATGGTGAAGGAGGTCATATTAGTTAAATATTACCAAGATATACAGACACATTAAACTCCTTTCATACTGAGGATTTTGGACCCCAGTTCCAGTTCTTATATATGTGTGCTAAGAAATAGTTCAACTCTCACCAGATTGTGGTGGCACACACCTTTAATCCCAGCATTCAGGAGGCAGAGCCAGGAGGATCTCTGTGAGTTCAAGGTCAGCCTGAGCTACCAAGTGAGTTCCAGGAAAGGCACAGTGCTACACAGAGAAATCCTGTCTCGGAACCCCCCCCCCAAAAAAAAAGAAGAAAGAAAGAAAAAAAATAATTCAACTCTCTCAGCCTAGGCTTCCTCACCCATAAGTTGAAACACTACTGCAGTGATTCAGATTCATATAGTGAATTAATGAGAATTATGCCCATGAAGTGATTGTCAGGGAACCTAGTATACAGCAGTCACTCATAACAGTACATCATCATTATCTCCACTAGCAACTCCAGATGGAGCCTGGCACATTGCCAGGAAATGGGCTCCTTTAAACTATATAGTCTGTGATGGCCACTTTTGCATGCTCCCTGGAGATCCTAAAGCTTTCTCTTCCTCCCACAGGCTTTTGTGCACTCTTCATTCCCAGTGACTACAAATCTTCAGACAAACACCAAACATAAAATAAACCAGATGCCTATGTGCTTAAATCAATCATCCCATTCATTCCCTGAGAATCATTCAGCAAGCCTGGTTCTGATCTCTCTTTAGACAGAAATGCTCTGTGATTTTTGTGACAAATGTAGCAGATGCAAATATTTTTCTGGACTATTTTTCTGTTTGCCTTCCAACAGTCATCAAAGCTAGTTCAACAGAAATCTACAAAGGTGACCTTCTCTAGGGTGAAAGCCTTCATGGGGACAGCTCTGGTTTGATTTGGAATTCTACCACTGTGTGAAAATTCTGGCCTGGTACAAGACTTGGAGATGTGCTAAGGGAAGAAGGTTGCTTTTTTTTTTCTTTTTAAACTGATGAAGGCCATTGATTCAACTCTCAGGAAGGAAAATCCTGGTCTTGTGGACCTTCAGCTGTTTCTCATCCTTGTCCTTGTTCAGGGGTTACCAAGTACCAACGCACACAGGATACCACAATTCTAGCCATTAAGCCCACATGAATTACTCATCCCTAATTTTCCATCCAACCTCACCACAATATACCAGCACATTCCTGTGCATAAAGCCATGCACACACTCACACCACACTTGTTTAAAATGATTGGACTAAAGGACTTCCAGTGACCTGTCCAGTACCGCCACTATAGAAGTAGATCATCTGCCCCATATCCCCTGCTGTCAAAAAAAATAATCTCATTAGGAGGGCTGTGGTTTACTGTTGGCAGAGCTATGGGCTCAAGGGGGAGCAAACACTGAATCACTCTTGGCAATTGCCCCTGTAAAATTCACTGTTTTTTCCATTTAAAAAGAATCTCTCTCTCTCTCTCTCTCTCTCTCTCTCTCTCTCTCTCTCTCTCTCTCATATGTGTGTGCATGAATGTATGTGTACATGTAAGCATGTCTGCTTCAATGAATCTAATTGCAGTTGCTTACAGGAATATGGCTGAGGAGTGAGAGAGGGCCAAGAGAAGGGGGGGATAAAAAGATCCATTATTAGGCATGGTTACTTAAGGTGAATATTTTTCAAAAGAACCAATGTTCTTTTCGAGAAGTAAAACACTGTACAGACTTATGACTGGTCCTGGCTGTCTGGAGTAAGCCAAAAAAGTACAGTGAATGCATGCAAGATAGCAGGTAGATTGTGCTGTCTTAAATGACCGTAACAGTAGCATCCATGTGATTGAGAATTGACATGGCTGAATAACTGGTATAATATAAGTCTTGGGTAATAACAGAACAAAACAGGAATCAAATTAAGATACCAAATTTTTATTGATCTCCAGATACCTTGTAGTGGGCAGCCATCCCAGCATTGGCCTGGAAGTTCCAACCCCCACTGAGGCTTCGGTAATGGTCATGCCCACAAGGCAGGACCAAGGGAGGAAACTAAAGACCTAGGATGGAGAGGAGAGGGCTCTCTTGTTTCTGGGACCCTGGAAACTGGAGGTAGACTGAGCAGAGGTCTCCAGAGAACACCGCTGGACTGTGCCATACCTTTGCCAGACCCTACAACCTATCCCTTCATTTGTAAGTTACCCCACAAAATAAACCTCCCTTTTAACTACATGGAGTGGCCTTAATAATTTCACCAATTTCTGGCGCCCAATGTGGGGCACAAACCCACAACCTTGAGATTAAGAGTCTCATGCTCTACCAACTGTCTTCTTGGCACAAAATGGCCTACTGGGCAAAGAACTGCCCTTGCCTTAACTGCTGACAGTACAAATGCTGTCCTTTCTGGACAAGCAGGACACAAGGAAAGCGACCACTATAATTTGCCAAGACAGGGTAAGATGGTCTTCCAGAATTCCTGCTTCTGAAAATGGTCTGTCAGATACTCTAGGCCTGTAGCCAATTTTAATTCACCAACGATGCTGAGAAACATTAGGTGACTGTCCAGGCTGCCAGCTTTCTCTGTCTACTCTTGCAAGACTCCCGAAAGTTGCTTGCATCCTTCTCCCATTTCTCAGGTATTATTATATTCCTTCTCAGGTCTTTGATGAGGTTCAAGACTAGCAGTTATAGTTACAACTTAGTATATATACATATATAATATCTTAGATAGAATATATTAAGTATTAGACTCAGGTTCTTTAGGATAGGACACCTTTTGGAATGATCTTTGTAACATGCCACCTACCCACGCTCTAGACTTCCCTGGATTTTACTATGTGTTTTTTGCTTGATATTGTTTGCACTTATTGTAATTCCAACTTATCTAGGTCATTATCCCTCATTACTCCTGGACAATATTTGATAACCATTTCTTTGTATATAGTCTTGTATTAGGTTAGAACCTTCTTATTTAGACAAAAGGGGGAGATGTAGTGGGTAGCCATCCCAGCCTTGGCCTGGAAGGTCCAACCCCCACTGAGGCTTCTGTAATGGTCATGCCCACAAGGCAGGGCTGAGGGAGGAAGCTGAAGACCCAGGATCGAGAGGCGAGGGCTCTCTTGTTTCTGGGACCCTGGATGCTGGAGGTAGACCAAGCAGAGTTCTCCAGAGAACATCACTAGACTGCACCATACCTTTGCCAAACCCTACAACCTATCCCTTCATTTGTAAGTTACCCCACAAAATAAACCTCCCTTTTAACTACGTGGAGGGCCTTAATAATTTCACCAATAATACCTGGCCAATCCTCTCTTGTGAATATGTGATCTGATTTGGGGCCAAAAGTCTGGCTACATGGCAAATTGATGTTTACAAAACCATTTAAAGTAGCTCCACTCCTACTTGGCAGATTGTCTGCAAAAAGGCTTGCTAGCAAACTTTCCCCTTTTTGGATACAATCCTGCTTCTCCCATTGAGTAATCTTTTTGGGACATAAATCCACTGCCAGGCATGAAGCCAGGAGCTGGCATCAAGTATACATCAATGAACAGTCACAGATCAGTGTCTATGACAGATATGACATGGGCTCTGATCAAAGTAGGAAATGAACTACAAAAATAGGTCAAGAAAGTTGTAGCATGTATATTGTCTGTGTCACACTGAACATAATAGGTAACATCTTGTACCTCAGGCTCCTTGACTTGAACATAAAAGGTATAGCTCTGCCAGTTTCATGGAACTGTGAGCTATAGGAAGTCAAAAGGTGTATAGAAATCCATCCTTGATGACATAATGTGGGTAGGTAATCTATGTCCCTGTTGGCTCAGAAGAGGACTGAATAATCTGAATAAGACTCCAAGAGAATATGAAGTAGGACTAAAAGTTAAGGAGGGCATCACAAGGTAAGTAGAAGTAATTATGGAGCCTCCCTGGTTCATAAGCTTCCATTATAACAAAGGGAGACAGAGCTAATCCTTGATTGCCAATTCATCTATGATATCTCTACAATCAAGATAGTGATGGCACTTTCCTCTTTATTTACCCCAAAGTCAAGAACAGATTAGTATTATTAATGGTTTGGTAAACAGAGCCATTGTTTTTCTCTCCCATTACTCACTTTCTCTGTATTACAGTTTTGCCATTTTGTAAGAAACCATGTCAAATAGTTTATGACAGGAACTAAGAACTGAAAGGAAAGTTGCCACAGGCAAATTATAGCCACTACTGTTGGAAAACACACACATATTGGTTTTGAAAAATATTGAGGAATGTCTTACAAGGTCTCAGTGAGCACTGAGAAATGTTCCAAAGAGATGTTGCTTATAGCAAATGGAAAGAGCAGGATAAGGGGCTCATTTTTACTCCACACAAATTCTCCAAACTAAAGTTTCTATTACCCTTAATATTTATTTTTGCATAATGATTTGTCCTGTTCTCTTTGAGGAAAGCATTTGTATCTGGGTATCATGACACCCCTATGGATTCTCTGGTTTGACTCCTGTGATTTAAATGATCCCAGGGCAGGACCTTTTACCTGACCTACCTGTTTCTTGTTCCCTTGTCTCTTCTATTGGGTGAATCGCTGTCTATCCCCACAATCTTATATAATAGAAGAAAATGCAAGGTATTCTGAAGTTTTCAAAGTGTGAGACAAATGAAAGTGACTTTTATTATTAAATCAAGCCTTGGAATTTACACACTCACTGTCTGCTCTCAAGGTTAGAAATAGAGCTCAAAGGTCAAGCACAATTCATTAAATCTAATTAGAAGACAAATTGTCTTTCATTTGAACATGTGATACAGAATAAAGTAGCTTAAGGAATGACTGGTTTATTTTAAAGTCTTTGTTTTAATTGAAAGCTTCCTAGATTTGTTAAGCAGCTGCTCTGTTCAGGATGTCTGAAGGTGACATAAAGAAGCAGAGGATACTGTGCCCACCTATCCAAAGCTCACTGTCCAATGTAGATAATAAGATGAGGCCACATATAAACAAGAGATAGAACATGCAGGAGGGCTTACATAGATAGCGACCTAGTGCCCTGGCCTAAGTTACCTTGGGAGCAGCAATCTTATATAATGGGAAGAAGTCAAGATAATTTCCAAAGAAGAGCTTTATAGGACAAAAAGGAAGCATGTGGGTTGGAGAAGATGTTCAGTAGGTAGAAACCAAGAAACAGAGGTCTGAAAATATGGGCATACTCTACAATGCTCTAAGGTCTGACTCAATTGTGCCTCAATAGACCAGCTTATGAAATGGGGCTTGACCCTGGAAGCTGGAAAGAGTACATTAACAATTTGGCCTTATGTCAGTTCTCATTGCAGAGCTGTAGAGAGAGAGTAGTTTATGAGGAATGATTCTATATACTATGGTTTTCTTCTCACTCCTGTGACTCCAAAATTTTGCTGTTTCATTGTTCTGCCTCAATGCAGAAGTATTTATATTCACTGCATCAATAAAGATGTTTTTCTCACAGCCAGTATCATATTCCTTGCAGCATCATTTACTGAGTACAATGATGCTTTTTGACTCAGAAGACTTGTAAGGTACTCCTGCAGTGCCCATTTACTCAACCAAACACTAATCTAGGGGCCATGGTAAAAAGGATTTTTCAAGTGTGATTAAATTCCCTAATGAGTTGACTTAAATTAGCTCAGGAGGGATTACCCTTGATAAGAATTACCTAGTAAAATGAGACCTTTAAAATGGATTCTGGGCTCTCCCTTATGAAGAAACCTTAAATAGCACATACCACAGTATTTCTTATGCTATTGACAACTTTACTCCTTACTGTTGCCCATGGATACCAAGTTACAGCCAGTGTCTGCAGCTCTTGACTGTTTCTGATTGTAATCTTACATTTTGGATGATCCTCTACAGATTTTGAACACATTTAGTTAACTTTGGTACTTACAGAAGCCAATTGCTTGTAGATAACTGGGTGGATAGAAGGATGGATGGATGGATGGATGATGAATGGATAGATGGATAAAAAAAGACAATATTTTGACATGTTTAACTACCCTGATACTTACAAAAGCCAATTTTGTATAGATTAATGGAGAACTAGACAGATGACTGATGGATAGATATTAGATAGTTACAGGATAAATATCATATATATTTTCTATAGTGTACAGAATATTGCAGTTTTAGAAGACACAAATGATATCTGTATGTCTGTATCTACATCTGTGCCTGTGGATCTTGCTGTTACTACTGCTTTGGGGGTAAAACCATGTCTTAAATAAGAAACCATCCTATAACAACTTATATGCAGAACACCAAGGACATAGATACAAGAAAGATAGAGCTCCTTTACCTAAGAGATTCATCATTTATTAATGACAACACCAATAAACCAAATGATATTTCTAGACAGCAGAACAATATTGGGAAAATATGGCATGAGAACACAAAGGAAGTTTAGCCTATAATGAGAAGGTGAGGATGGAGAAAATATGAAGTAGACACCTACAGGATATGTAATTTGACAAGTGAATAGGGAGAAGACATCTCAATGGTGACAAGATCTAACTATTAGTTCCAGAAACATCCTAATTTCCTTAATCTAAGTTCATAACCTGTAACCTGTAACCTAGAACAGACCTTGCCATACAGTACATTACATGTCCAATAAATACTTATAGAATGAGTTTCCTACAGGATAAAGAACGCATTGTCCTGGAAAGGAAAAAAAGTCAGGCCCAAGCACAACTTGATAGGTTAAGGAGTGAAGGAGCTAACAAGAAACCATGTGGTCTGCAGGAAGCACATTTGGGGATGGTCCATGGGACCTCCTCCCACATACAAAATTGTTTCTTTTGCACTATACTTCAAGTTTTAAGAGCTGTGTCTCATCAAGTCCTGCACAGAGATGTTGAGGCAATGTGATAAAAAAAATCAGGCAAAAAAAGGAGTGTCAACACAGTCATAACATGGCTAAGATGAGATGATAGAAAAAAACATATCTGGGAAAAAAGACAATGTCTATCAAATCAAAATATCTTAGGTATAGTTTGTAGATATAGTTAGAACACAGGAGATTATTCCACTTGTTTTGTATCTGTTGACATTTGCTTTGTGGCCAAGTATGTGGTCAATTTTAGAGAAGGTTCCATGGGGTGCTAAGAAGAAGGTATATTCTTTTTTGTTCAAGTGGAATGTTCCGTAGATATCGATTAAGTCCATTTGAGTCATAATATCAGTTAAGTCCATTATTTCTCTGTTAAATTTCAATTTGGCCAATCTGTACAGAGGTGAAAGTAGGGTGTTGAAGTCTCCCACTATTAATGTGTGGGGTTTTATATGTGATTTAAGCTTTAGTAATGTTTCTTTTACATATGTGGGTGCCCTTGTGTTTGGGGCATAAATGTTCAGAATTGAAACTTCATCTTGGTGGATATTTCCTGCGATCAGTATGTAATGTCCTTCATCATCTCTTTTGATTGATTTTAGTTTGAAGTCTATTTTGCTGGATATTAGGATGGCTACACCAGCATGCTCCTTAAGACCATTTGATTGGAAAGTCTTTTTCCAGCCTTTTATTCTTAGGAGGTGTCTATCTTTGAATTTGAGGTGTGTTTCTTATATGCAGCAGAAAGATGGGTCCTGTTTTGTATCCATTCTGTTAGTCTGTGTCTTTTTATAGGTGAATAAAGTCCATTGATATTAAGGGATATTAATGACCGGTGATTGTTCATTCCTGTTATTATTTTTTATTTTTTGGTGGAAGTGTGTGTGTACTTCTCTTCTTTGGGGTTTACTGCTGTGGTGTTATCTATTGCCTGTGTTTTCATGGGTGTATATGCCTTCCTTAGCTTGGAATTTTCCTTCTAGTGCTATCTGTAGGGCTAGGTTTGTGGATAAGTATTGTTTAAATCTGGTATTGTCTTGGAAGGTTTTGTTCACTCCATCTATGCTGATTAAAAGTTTTGCTGGGTATATTAGTCTAGGTTGGCATCCATGGTCTCTTAGTGTCTGCATTATATCTGTCCAGGTCCTTCTGGCTTTCAAAGTCTCCATTGAGAAATCAGGTGTTATTCTGGTGGGTTTGCCTTTATAAGTCACTTGGCCTTTTTCCTTTGCTGCCCTTAATATTCTTTCTTTATTCTGTACATTTAGTTGTTTAATTATTATGTGGCGAGGGAACTTTTGGGTGGGGGTCTAATCTGTTTGGTGTTCTGTAGGCTTCTTGTATCTTCATAGGCATTTCTTTCTTTAAGTTAGGAAAGTCTTCTTCTATGATCTTGTTAAATATATTTTCTGTGCCTTTGAGTTGGTATTCTTCTCCTTCCTCTATCCCTATTATTCATAGGTTTGGTCTTTTCATGATGTCCCAAATTTCTTGGACATTTTGGGTCATGACTTTGTTGGTTTTAATGTTTTTGACTGATGAATCTATTTCTTCTACCGTATCTTTAACACCAGAGATCCTCTCTTCCATCTCTTGCATTCTGCTGGTTATACTTGCATCTGAAGTTCCTATTTGTTTACTCAGATTTTCTATTTCCAGCATTCCTTCTGCTAGTGTCTTCTTCATTTTTTCAATTTCCCTCTTCAGGTATTGTTTGCTTTTCAAAATTTTAAAAGCATCTTCTGGTATTAATTTGAGAAGGTAAGAAAACAAATATAAGGGTGAAAAGGCATGACTGCCTCAATTTTAAGAGGATGACCTGTAACATTATCACACATACATGGATATATAGATACTGACGTGTGTGTGTGTGTGTGTGTGTGTGTGTGTGTGTGTGTATAAGTGACCTGAATACACATACATATGTGATAACAGTGTTGGTAGCTGGGAGCTGTTTTAAATTATCTGACACTACTGCATACAACAGAGTGATGAGCTATTGATCGCCTGAGGAAATTACCAAGTCCACCAAACAACAATCTCTAGGATATCTCTCTGAAAATAAGGGAAACTAGTCTTCTTCTGGCATGTCAGTCCTGCTGATTCAAGTGACATTTAACAGTGGACTTTTTAGAGTTTTAGAATATACTAATCAAAAGAAAATTGCACAGACAAAAAAAACTACTGACATAATCATGGCAATATACCATGTGATGCCTCTTGTTTTCCTTGTCTACTTGTTCAAGCCCCATGCCAGGCTGCAGATCTCTAGAGGGGAATCAAGTATGATGCTTTTCCTTAACAAATATTCCCATGGAGACCCCAAATGACAAAAATGAAGGAAAAAGTCAAAGAAAAATTTACATAGAAATACTAGATAATCAGTTCTATAGAATAAAAGGGCTGCTGTTTGCAATTGGACAGTCTTTCTTAAGAAGTGTTTATGCAGAACAATCATGAAAAGCAATATTCAGACTGTTGCAATATCTTAAACTAGGGCTGTCTCCTAGTGGCTGAAAGGTTAGGTGATAATGGACTACAAAGATAAAGATAACAGAGCTAGAGAGATGGCTCAGATATGAAGAGCTTACTGCCCTTGAAGATGACATAGGCTCAATTCCCAACACCTACATGTTGGCTCACATGCTCCTTTCTGCCCTCTGCAGGCACTGAACACACATTGTACTATACACCCATTCAGGCAAATATTCATACATATAAAATAATTTTCAAAATATAAAATAAAATACAAGAGACAGATAACAGAAAACAAAGGCCCATATTTGCTGTGGTTGAAACTGACCCTGTAATTAGTAGTTCTCACCTCTGCATAAAACAGTGGATGAGAAACTTGTACAAAAATGATTATCACTGACCACACAGCATCTGTGGGTTTGATACACACAAATGGTAACAAATCAAGGCTGAAGATATTGAAAAAGATTTTTGATAGTGAATGAAAAGTCTCTCAGACACCAAATGACATTAATGCATTTTGAGTCTTAAAAGGCATTTTTACCATGAGTATTTTCCATTAAAAACTTTAGATGTGTTACTTGTTATTAAATTTAAATGTTTGACTTCTTTTTTCCACAAAACGCTAAGTATATATCATGTATAATGCTGACCTAATAAGACTACTCCACTGTAATTCATTTCAGCCACAGACTTAATAGGCATGTGATTCATTTCAATGAAATTCATAAACCTCTCATTTTTTAATTTCCTTATTTTTGTTTGACATGACATAGTCTTTCCATCTCACCCCCGTTTAGCACCAGCTTCCCCATGTAATATTTATGTATGTATGCACGTATATGTTTGTGTGTGCATGTGCACATGCATGTGTGTGTGACAAGAATTAAATTTAAAAGAGGCTGTGAATTTGAAAGAGAGGAAGGGATAGGTAATATGGGAAGTTGGGAGGAAGGAAAAGGAAGGGGGAAATGATGCAAACATATGAGCATATCAAACAATATTTAAAGTATTTAGAGAAAAGAGGCTGGACTTGCTCACTCCTGGGAGCTAGGGGGAAAAGAAGGAAAGAAATTGGAGTACATCCATAGCTGTTTCAGAGAGAAGGCTGCATGCAATTCAGGAGCCTTGCATTAACCAATAAATGTTTGAAGAATGTAGCCTGTTCCAGAAGTTGAGATTAGAAAAGGGAAAGACTAACCTCTCTGTCACTATTACCAGTAATTTTTAAAATAGATACACAACAATCCTTAAACGTATGAGAAGGTAATCAGTTTACTCACTTTAAGAGAAGTGCCAAATGTTGAAAAAAAAGGATAATATCGATAAAGAGTGAATTGTGGGTCTGGTTGGGGTAAATATAGTCAAAGTTTTCCTCTATAAGAATCAACCACATGCCAGATATTACTCATGGCATGGAAAACCATAAAGTCCCTCCTATAAAGTGAGTAGAATCATCTCCACGTTACAGAAGAAAATGAAAAAGTATATATGTATTCCAACCACTATGACAAGTGAATGCCCTTCATAAACCAAGTTATCTCAAAACTTAATAAAAGGGTTGGGGATTTAGTTCAGTGTTAGAGCACTTGCCTAGCAAGTGCAAGGCCCTGGTTTCAATCCTCAGCTCAAAAAAAAAAACTTAATAAAAGCTCAGCATGAAAGAGATAAAAGACACAAGTAAACAGTTACAGAATATATCATATAGGTTCAATAAATACTAAAATACCAAAACAAATGGTAATGAAAGAAATACAAAGAAAAATAGGCAATATTATTTAGCCATAAAGTTTGCAAAAATTTAAATATACTTTAATACTATACTTTAATATTAATACCTATACTTTAATATTAAAGGATAAATAAGTAAATATTTTCTAAAAGGTAATTTAAGAAAATATAAAATGTCTTTTAAAATCTACATTCTGTGATTCAATGTTCATATTTATAAAAATTACCTATTTAATACTCAACTACTTCTGCATAAGAGCATTCAACAATATTATACTAGAAGACCAGTCAACAAAAATCTGCCTTATATATGTTGTTATCAACACTAAATTTATATGTATCTATATACATAGTGATATAAACAAAAAGGGAACACTATATACAGAAGAGCCCCGATATCTCTGTCTGTGTCTCCATGTCTCTGTCTCTCTCTGTCTCCCCTTCCCCTCCTCTCTTTCTCACACACAAACACATCATGCCCTCAGGACTACAATTCAAGACCTACTTGGACTCCAGTGAATTCCAGGTCAGTTTTGGCTTTTTAATAAGCTAATCTCTAACTAATTTTTCCCACTTTTACATGTTTATTTGCTTGTTTTAAATCTGCCAGCCACTCTGTGAAAGCAAAGCTCTGAATGATTAAGCGATTTTTTTCAAGGCTCTCCAGCAGGAAAATAGCATGAAATGCACAACTTCTGCCTCATGTTTCCAAATATTCTCCACCAGCTTGCGCTGTCTCTTTCCTCCCTACCATGCATGGTCTTAAGGTGGGGTCCCTAGGACCTAACTGAGAACTTGGACCACCTGGGAGTTCATTACTAAGAAAGCCCTGAGGAGCCAGTAGATACAACACTCACTAACAGCTCCCTGGTGACCACAGCTGCTGACAGATACCACCTTACACCTGTCAGAATGGCTAAGATCAAAAACACAGAAGACAGCTCATGCTGGAGAGGATGTGGAGCAAGGGGAACTCTTCTCCACTGTTGGTGGGAATGCAAACTTGTACAGCCACTTTGGAAATCAATATGGAGCTTCCTTAGAAAATTGGGAATCCATCTCCCCCAAGACCCAGCTATAGCACTCTTAGGAATATACCCAAGGAATGCTCAATCATACCACAAGGGCATTTGCTCAGCTATGTTCATATCAGCATTGTTTGTAATAGCCAGAACCTGGAAACAACCTAGATGCCCTTCAACTGAAGAATGGATAAAGAAAATATGGTACATATACACAATAGAGTACTACTCAGCAGAGAAAAACAATGACATCATGAGGTTAACAGGCAAATGGATGGATCTAGAAAAAAATCATCCTGAGTGAGGTAACCCAGACTCAGAAGGACAAACATGGTATGTACTCACTCATAGGAGGATACTAGATGTAAAACAAAGATGACTAGACTGCTACAGAACTCCAGGGAGGCTACCTAGAAAACGGGACCCTAGGAAAGACCCAAGGATCACCCAATGACAGAGAAATGGATGAGATCTCCATGAACAACCTGGATGACAGTGGGAGTAATGAAGGACAAGATTTGAGGGAAAGAAAGCTTAGGGGAACAGAAGATCCCAGCTGGATCAAGAACTGAAAGGGAGAATGAGGAATAAAAGACCATGATAAATGAAGACCACATGAGAACAGGAATAGGCAGAGTGCTTGAGAGGTCCCCAGAAATCCACAATGATATGTCCTCTGTAGACTGCTGGCAATGGTTGAGTGAAAGCTTGATCTGACCTAGTCTGGTGATCAGATGACTAAACACCCTAACAGTCATCTTGGAACTCTCATCCCATAACTGATGGAAGTGGATGCAGAGATCCTCGGCCAGGCCCCAGGTGGAGCTCCAGGTGTCCATCTGTCGAGAAAGAGGAGGGACTGCAAGAGCGTGAATTGTTGAATCCAAGATTGCAAAAAGCACAGGGACAAATAGCCAATCAAAAGAAAGCACATGAAATATGAATCTAACTAAAATTTTTAAAAAGGGCTGGCAATATAGCTCAGTGTTATAGAACTTGCCTAGCATTCACAAGGCCATAATCTCAATCTCAGTACTGAAACACTTTCTAAAGAGGAAGGAAAACAGAATTAGGAGAAGGAACACATAAAATTATTCTACTACAGGAGTGGTAGTTTGGCTAAGTTATAGAGAATTTACCTAGTCTGTGCAAGGTCCTGATTTCAATTCCTGACATTAAAATAAAGAAATGAGAAAAGAAGGGGAAAACAGCAGAGGGGAAGAGTATTGGTGGTATCCCAGTTCTAGGGAGGTGGAGGGAGCAAGTTCAAAATTCAAGGTCATCGTCAACTATATAGTAAATTTAAAGCTAATCTGGGATAAGAAAGAGCCTGTCTCAAAATACCCATGGATGTTATTAGGTCAATAATCTATGCAAATGTCCCACCAGTTTCTCAGTGTTCATAGGAACTAGAGAGTCCTCTCTTCATTGATGCAGCATTCTGGAAGACAGTTTGTTTTTATTGCCTCTCCCACCTCAGGTTTCTTCAGCTCTAATTAAATAGGATAGCCTCCTTCTAGACCCCTGCCCTAGCACTCCAAGTACACTATCCTTCACAGACCTATTTCTGTGGTGTGCCTGCCTAGAAAGCCTTCTTGCCTTTCCCTTTCTTGTTACCCCAAGCTGATATTCACCTTCCCTCACAGCCTAACCCACCCCACAGAGGTCCAGCCTTTTAGGCAGCCAACCAAGAACACCAGGCAGCATATGCCCTGCCAGTGAGGCTATAAATCCCTCAGCTTTTTCTCCTATACCTCAGCCTAGATCCTGCTCAGTAAATGACTAGCAGGGAAGGCACAGATGTGGCAGTACAGACAAGGAGATCTGGGAAGGTCATTATGTAGAATATCCCAAAAGGGCATGTATTATGTTCTGCTCCCTATTACCCTGGCTGCTTGTACCTTTCAAGTCCTTGAAAATTTATGGCACAGCCAACAATCCAATTAGAACAGAGAAGAAGGTATTCAAATTATGTCATTGTGTTGGAGTGTGGTTGTTTTGAAGGTTGTTCCAAATGAAAGACCCACTGGCCAGAACTGGCAGTTTCCATTAAAATGGAATTTGCTTTGTAATTTCATTAACAGGAATGAAATCTGCCCAGTCTTCAGGTTGCTTGTGGAATTAAGTGATAAATACCTGGAACAAAATTGTAACCTAGAATTTATAAAGGATAAATATAGCTCTTGTAGTGTATAATTAAGGTGTGTTTTGTATAGTTGAATGTAATCAATGAGTAGGGATTTGATGCCACAGAACCAAAGAAGCATTATGACTGTTACATGATGTAGCTTCTGATGCTAAGCAATGGATACATATTTGTATGTTGTGTATAAACATGATGTCCTCTCTCCTGTTACTCTGAGGAATCTTGGATAACTCACATGTGAAATTAAAGGCATATTATTCATTCAGTTATTTATTATTCTCAGTCAAATGAGTAAGGAATTTGTCCACATGAATAATGTTACCCATAATCGTTAATTTACTCCTATTCATTGGCAGTAATAAAATGTACAAGGGGAGGCAGAAATATTATTATTTCTTGGCTTGAAGTGCAATTTCAAGTGGTGAGAAAAACATGTTAATATGCTGCAAAGTGCAACAGAAATTTACTTCTCAAAGGAATGGTGGTATTAAATGTATTCTGACAAGAAGAAGCCTCAGAAGGGAAATGTTTATCTTCATAAAGTCATTCAATTTACTGAACAGCATCATATTCTTCCTGCAATCTGCTCACTCCTGTAGTTAGAGTTTTCCTGCCTGGCCCAGAGTCAGGACAAATCTCTCTTACCCGCCAGTCCCACAGTCGCTCAGACCCAACCAAAAAAGCACACAAAAATTACATTGTTTAGAAACTGTATGGCCGTGGCAGGCTTCTTGTTATCTATTTCTTCTATCTTAAATTAACCCATTTCTGTTAGTCTATACTTTGCCACATGGCTTGTGGCTTACCAGAGTCTTTACATGTTGCTTATCATGGCGGCGGCTGGCAGTGTCTCTCTCCAGCCTTCTACTTCCCAGAATTCTCTTCTCTCTTGTCCTGCCTATACTTCCTGCCTGGCCACTGGCCAATCAGAACTTTATTTATGCAGAGCGATATCCACAGCACACTCCACTAAAGGCAATGCTGTGGCACAGGCTCTGTCACATGAGAAGTCTCTGCATTTCTGAAATGAGGAAGAATGGCACTCATTCTCCAAATAATGCCTTTTGCCCTCAAAACCCACAGTCTCAAACTCAGCTGCATAGATTAAAACCCCGTTAACTTTTCCAAAATAAATAAATGGGGTACTGACAGCTTCCTTTCTTTCCCCACCATAAGATACTTGTCCACATGACAATGAGAAAACAGATTTTCAAGTCTTTCCATTTCATTGTTTCAGGAAGCTCTTGCACCTGAGAGATAGTGTCTGAGATGGAGCCCAGGCAGGTCTCAGAACTCAGGGTCATTGCAATTGCATCATTTGTGCTACAGAGCCCATTAGTCTGTGTGCATTTCTTAATCATTGTATTTATTTGTATAACACTATACAATGATTCATCTTGGAAACTACAGACAGAGAAGGGGACCTGGTTCAATGAAGTTATATGTTTGTTTTGTGTGTTTCAATAGGTTGATGGTATTATGAGCTAAAATCATGCAGAAATGCAAACAGATTCCACAACCAAAGTTTGAAGCCAGCTTGGACACATGGTAGTGAATAAAAACAAGTCAAATCATTTTAAATAACATTATAACATTCCTCATTTACCTGATTGCTTTATTTTCAATGCTTTGTAAATAGCTGCTATTCTGGGCATAAAGACAAATATCCTACCTACAATCCTGCTGTGAGAAAGAATATGATTTCAAGTACATTGCAAGAGAAAATGGGGTATAGAACATAAAATAAATACTAAATTTGAAAAGAGAATTGTGGGTAGTGATTTAAAAATCACAGTGAGCTGGGTGGTGGTAGTGCACACCTTTAATCCCAGCACTCACAGAGCCAGGTGAATCTCCATGAATTCAAGGCCAGCCTAGGCTACAGAGGGAGTTCCAGGAAAGGTACAAAGCCACACAGAGAAACCCTATCTCAAAAAAATCAATAACAAAATAAATTAAAGAAAGAAAGAATGAATGAATGAATACATAATAAATAAATAAAATCACAGTGCAAGTTTATCTAGAAAAGTATCTTTAACTGAACAAATAACGCTAAGACTTCCTCTACAGATACCAAAAGGCATAGCTGGTGCTGTCCAACAATGAATACAGAATAAGGCATTTGTTTGATAACATGAAAGCTAGATTATTGAAGGGAGATGACTAGAAATTCCAGGGGAACAGAAACAAAAGCCTTCATTGGTCACTATTATAATATTAGCACCCAACTCATAGCAGGTTTCAATAAATTTCTGTTAATCTATTAGAAAAATGAATGAAAAATCATTGTTCAGTTTTACTCTGGGAGTTTGCAGTCTAGTTGGTGCTATTCTAATCTTGTCTGTCAAGTTTATTGGCTTGTCCAAAGTAGACTGCATTCTATTAGCAGGATGTATTTTGAAACATTTTACCTGGTAGAAAGAGTATTCACTGATCAGCTTCCAGAATTCTGATTCTCTACTCTGAATGAATATTAACATTTGTTTAAGGTCCTTCATGTGCTAATCTTTCAGCCCATGTTTTCATTGAATCTGTAGAATGGACCACTTTATCAGCAAGGATTATCAGAATGGTAAATGGTAGAGTAATATCTATACCTCATTCATTCATACCAGGCTTTGTTCTCAGCTGTGTTTATTGCAGTGAACAAGACAGAAGATCTTGCCTCTATAGATTCAATGGTCAGAGTTGGGGACTATCATTAAACATTTATCCAATGAAATACATGGCTACACTGATGATAAGCACTCCAAAGAAGAACCACGCAGTGGTACAAGAATAAAATAGTTTTTTTTTCCTTTTTATTATTATTATATTTGTGTTTTAATTTTACATATCAGCCATGGGTTCCCCTGTCCTCCCCCCTTCCACCCCCATCCCCACCTTCCCCCCATCACCTCCACTCTATTCCCATCTCCTCCAGGGCCAAGACTCCCCTGGGGATTCATTTAAACCTGGTGGATTCAGTACAGGCAGGTCCAGTCCCCTCCTTCCAGGCTGAGCAAAGTGTCCCTGTGTAAGCCCAAGGTTCCAAACAGCCAGCTCATGCACTAAGGACAGGTCCCGGTCCCACAGCCTGGGTGCCTCCCAAACAGGAGAGGTCCCCTTAAATCCACAATGATACATCCTCTGTAGACTACTGGCAATGGTCGAGAGAAAGCCTGATCTGACCTAATCTGGTGATCATATTGCCAAACACACTAACAGTCAAGCTGGAACTCTCATCCAATAACTGATGGAAGTGGATGCAGAGATCATCAGCCAGGCCCCAGGTGGAGCTCCAGGTGTCCAACTGTCGAGAAAGAGGAGGGACTGCAAGAGCGTGAATTGTTGAGCCCAAGATTGGAAAAAGCACAGGGACAAATAGCCAAACAAATGGAAGCACATGAATGTAACATGAATCTTAAAGGGTCTTATTAATGAAACCAAACCTGAGGCCAGTTATTGGGGTGATTGCTGGAAGATCAGAGAAGCAGAACAAGCCACAGCTATCTCACCTTGCTAGTTCCTCAGGTGATCTTGTTTCCTCAGGCTGGAAGCTTCTGAGTCCTCCTCCACATGAATCTCAGCTGAACTGTGTGGCTCCAAAGCTTAACTAACTACATGCTTTTTCCTCTTTAGTTCCTGGTCCTCACACCTTATATACCTTTTTCTTTCTGCCCCCACTCCCTGGGATTAAAGGCATGGGTCACCATGCTTAGCTGTTTCTAAAGTGGCCTTGAACTCAGAGATCCAGCTAGCTCTGCCTCCCAAGAGCTGGGATTAAAGGTGTGTACCACCACCGCCCAACTTCTGTTATGGCTTACTCTTCCCATTTTCTAGCCACCATTTCTGGCTCTGTTCTAGTGGCTGTCTGTTCTCTGACCCCAGATATGTTTATTTAGGGGAACACACAATATTTCAGGGAAAACAATACCCACCACATTTCCCCTGTTTTTGTCTAAAATTAAAAAAAGGTTATAACTAATACAAGAAAAATCATATCCAATAAGTATATACAATATACACAGTCAAGATTACATTAATGATGTGTAGTCCATTAACATTTGACAGATTCAGGTGAAAAAATCCATTATCTATAATAATGTCCAGTCCAGTAACATTTGATAGAACTCAGACAAAAATTTTTCATTACTTATCCCATCTTTTCTTCTCATAATAGATTCAGAAGTCTACCTTTTGTCATTTTTATATCTTCTTTTTCTTTTTAGAGTAGATTCAGTGATCTACCCATTTACCCTACTATTTCTTTGTCTTTTTTCTCAGGGTAGATTCAGTGATCTACCTCATATCTATTTTCTCTTTTTCCTTTTCTTTTTTTTAACAAAACCTCTGAATCTAATCTTCATGTTCAGCTTTTTTCCTGACCATTAACAATTAACAACTTGTAACCAATCATCATAAACAATGACAATATCCAAAACTCATTAAACGACTGAAAACCTCCCATCCCACTTTTTGGGGATGTGGGCATCATCTTCTTAAAATTACTTCCATCTTTAGAGGATCCTGAAAAGAAAATTTTGGGGTTAATTGTCAAGTCCTGTATCATTTGTCCCACCGCTGCATAATGAGAAAGTGCAGGGCTTGTTTCAAGTCCTTGTTCAGGTAGTCTGTCAGGCTGGATTATCTCAGCTAGCCATCTCAAAATTGTCCTAAACAGTTTGTAATCCAAAGTTGATCTTTCCATGGCACTAATGGCTTTACCATAGTCCATGTGGCATCATCATTGTGGAGTCCCATCATCCTTTTGAAGATTTCAAAGTCACTGTTAGGCATGATCATGGTTCCCTTTAGTTTTTGGTTTTTTTGTTTTTTTGTTTGTTTGTTTGTTTTTGGGTTTTTTTTGGTTTTTTTTTGTTTTTTTTTGTTGGTTTTGTGTGTGTGTGTGTGTGTGTGTGTGTGTGTGTGTGTGTGTGTGTGTGTCTCCTCTGTGGTTTGGAGCAATCACAGTCTGATAAATGTCTGCCTTTCAGGACCATGAACGTTCTCCCCTAGAAGAGAAAATCTTCACAGCACTTTCTCCCCAGCATTTGTCTTGCCAAATGTTTCCAAACTGACCTTTGCCAATGCTTTCTTGTAACACACTGGTCCTGGCAATTCTTCTCTGAACAAGCAGCAGTAAATTCTTTGTTCCAGGGAGCAGCATCACCGCAGTCACCAACATGATGAGAAGCAGCCGGCAACTCGGAGCAGCAGTCACTGCCTCCATGGTCCCACTGACACTGTTTTTGTCTCTGCCCCGGGCGTAGCTTCTCCGTAGCTTCTCCTAGGCAGGCCTCAACTCGGGATCCTCCTGCCTCTGCCTTCTTCAGTAAATCCTACCGGCATGTGCCACCACAGCCGGCCAAGTGTACCTCGGGCCTGAGCTGGGCCCACAAGGCCACAGGCAAGAGGCTATTTCATGAATTCGTACCACGAACGTTGGGCACCAGATTTAACATGAATCTTAAAGGGTCTTATTAATGAAACCAAACCCAAGGCCAGTTATTGGGGTGATTGCTGGAAGATCAGAGAAGCAGAACAAGCCACAGCTCATGAATTATGAACCAAAGGCTGTGGAGGCCCCAGCTGGATGAGGCCCTCTGGATAAGTGAGACAACTGAATAGCTTGAACTGTTTAGAAGAATACAATATTTGAGAAACACTTTCAAGGATCAATAACAATTAACTCAATAAAAAAAAGCATAACTGGGAGGAGTGGGGAATCAACTACACACAAAAGAGCAAACACAGACACCATCCTCAGTTTTAACCAGCCCTACTGAGAGAAGACCATGACCAGCAGGCCAGACACGCAAAGGTCATTGGCTGACCAGAATCAATTCCCACAAGTGCAGGAAGGAGAGAATGTAGTATGAATGTATTGTATGAGAGAAAAATAAATGAAAAGAAAAAGAAAGAAGTGATTACCAAAAAAAGTAGAAAGGAAGTATATTCCACAAAAAAGGGCAATGTTCAAAGAAAGGTCCAGAAGCACAAAGGAACATATGTCTTCTGAGAAGCTGAAAAATAGTCTAAGTACATGAAGAACAGATAGAAAATGGATGAGCAGTCTAAGATGAGCCTGGGCTAGGCCAAAAGGACATGTAGCTACTATTAAGAATTTGTTCTAAGTCCAGTAGAAAGCCAAAAAGATCTAAAAGAAGAGAATATGGAGATGATAAGATCTGGTTGTTAAGAAGTTTCTTTTGGCAACATGATGAACATAGAGGTGAATCTGGGAAACAAGGTGGTAAGTCTACCAGAATAGGCATCTAGGTAAGAGATGATGGTGGTATGATTAGCAGGAAGGATGAAACAAAAATGCAATATGAGTGGAATCTCCAGGGGGCACAGATTGGTATAGGCAACAAGAAGGAAGATGTTGGCAAGAATGACTCTCAGATTCTGATTGAACAATGGAATGCACAAGAGTCCTCTCCATTGAGATAGGGCTAAGGAGGAGATTACTTTGCCAATTCAACTTTTCTTTAAAAATTATTCAAATTGGCTTGTTACCCTTAGTATTCCTTATACTAACAATAAATAGCACAACTCTGTTCAACCTTTCCAGAGTTTCACCACCAGATTTCTAAATTTTACTACCAAAATTTAATTTATAGAACATTTACAGAACACCAGTAAAGGGTTCAAGTGATTGCCTAAAACCCATACAATCTGCTCAGTGATGTACCATAAAGAATAATAAAACAATCAGATTAATAAATAAATGTTTTAATATGTGTTCTTCATAATTATTTCGTCAAATTGCCAGCATAGCTGGAGGTCAACACAGGAAGAGACAGGTTTCAAAAATTGACTGTTCAAGAGCTCAGTGTTTATGAGCTCAATTATTCTGAAATAATCTATGAAGAAAATTGAACAATCATTGCCTGATTAAGAACAGAATGACTCTTTAAAGAGGCTTTTTTTTTTTCAAAAAAGCAAGATCATTTGCTTTTAGCACTAATTTATTCATCATTTATTAATAAGTCAAGACAGAATCTAACCTGACCCCAAGCACAGATTTTACAACACATTTATACAGTACAGGTCTAAAAATTAATAAACATTAATTCATTTAAATATTTTATATTGAAGCTGTGCATGGTAGTATATGCCTTTAATTCCAACACTAAGAAAGTAGAAGCAGATAGATTAAGGCTAGACTGATCTACATAGTAAGTCATATAAAGTTACAAAGACAACTTTGTGAGATTTGTCATGGTCACAGTGTCTCTTCACATCAATAGAAACCCTAAGACAGATGTTGGTACCAGGGAATGGGGTATTGCTGTAATAGGCTTGACCATGCTTTTGTTAGGAGGAATTTAGACTTTGATACTTTGGATTAGGAAAGCAGTAGAGTGATTTAAGTGATGCTTAATGGGCCACACTAGTAGGAGCAGAGAAGAAGGTAGTGCTAAGGATGATTTGAACTGTGGGAGCCTGGTTCAAGAAGTTACAGAGAATATTAGTATGTTACCTAGTGATAATTCTCATGATATTTTGGTGAAGAATGTGGCTGCTTTTTGCCCTTGTCCAAAACTTTCCCTGAAGTTAAAGTGAAGAATTTTGGATTAATTGCATTGGTTAAGGAAATCTCAAAACAGCCTAATATAGACTCTGTTGTGTGGCTGTTAGTGTTAACTCTAATGAAGATTTATAATGAAAAGGAGCAAGCAGAACAAGAAAAAAAAAAAACATACTCTGCCTTGTCCCTCATTCCCTCATCCAACATGGTAAGTTTTCCTATGGGGGGCATCTATGCCTGATACATGCTGTTGAGACAGGACCATGACCCTCCCCACTGCATTAAGAATGAGCAAGGTATCCAACCATAGGTAATGGCATCCAGAATGCCAATTCACGCACAAGGGATAGATCTTGATCATACTGCCAGGGGCCCTTCAAACAGTGTGGAACCACATTATTTTATAGTTACCTAAAAGTATACACAATACATGTAAGTATGTGCACAAGTACACACACACACACACACACACACACACACATGCATGTGCACATACTCACATCTTTAAAGGAAATTACATCACTTAGGTTGACAATACTCACCACAAAAAACATAGTACCAGGCACAAAAAACTCTCCTTTTGAATGGTTGGTCGAAGTAATCTAAATGAAGAAGAATCCCTTGGTTGCCTCTCAGGTTTTGAAGGTGGTGGACCTTTATTGCTGAGGACACCTCACAGTTAAAACACAGGACTCAGATGATTTGAGCTGAAACTGGCATGAAACTCTCTTTTCTATGGCCTAGTGTCCATGGTTTCAGCAAATACTATGCAAGCTGCCAAGGTAGAGAAGCAATTAAATAGCCCTACAGAAAGCAATATCTATGAAGCATGATAATTATCAGCATGGTAAAATATACAAAAATGTACAATAAGCAGCACTCACATGACAGTGGCAACTAACAGCTTTCTAATTGTACTTATGGTCCACTCAACAGAAGGGAAATCATGCCTAATACTGGAAACCTACCTTCCCATTGGTAGTGAGGTTATGGAATATCAAAAAAAAAAATCTATTAACACCTCTTTGCTAAACCAGCGTAATTTCTAACTACATTCTAAATCTTACTATTATACCCACAGATAAATATAGCTACCACCTCTCATCAAAGGAGCTTCTCTTTACACCAAATGGAAAGCATCACAGAAAACCACAGCTGTGAACAATGCAGAGATCAACAGATAGTGAGAGCCCAGGTCCAGTGGATACATCTACATCACAGCTCCTGCACCTACAGCTCAGTGAAGACAGGGCTCAAAGACTGTAAGAGCAAAAATGCTAGGAAGTCTGCTATGGAACAGTCTCTCCTAGAGATGGCTGCATAAACAAGACCAGAACAATAGCAGTATCAATGGACATGTTAATGTAAAAGAAGAAAAATTTTGTGATGTCTTAACTCTATACAAAGAACTATATGACTTCTGGAAAAAGGAAAGTTATCCTACCATAATAATCAAAGAAAAATAGGTTATCAAGTTAAGAATGGGAGTCATGGGAAGGATTCAAAGAGAGGATATCTAGGAAAAGCTAGGAAGAGGGAAGGGAGAAAAGAAAGTGATACAATTCTATTTCAACTAAAATATATTCAAAATAAATAAAATAAAATGCAATATTCTGAGCTATATATACACATTTTTTAATAAGTAGATCTTGAGCACAGCCTAGGTAAACAAATGTCTTAGGTGATTGTTAGGCAAGTACTCCAAGGACCATACTTTAAACATTGGCCTACAGGATCATAACTAGACTTCTCCCACATAAGTAATAAAATATAACTCACATTTTAAGAGGCTTACCTTAATTATTATGCACAAAATGGACTTACAGGGGGCAGTAGAATCAGGAGCCTATTAAGAACTACAACTATGATAGGAAAGATCATGGTGGTTTGACTGGAAAGAAATGACAGATGCAATAGGAGAAAAGTGATAGCTATGCTATAGAGAAGAAACCAAGAGAGTTTGTTATTGATTTTAATGTGAGTGGAGGGGAGGGGCTGGGGGGAAGGTGTGGGTGGGGGTAGGAGGAGGGAGGACAGGGGAACCCTTGGCTGATGTATAAAATTAAAACTAAATAAATAAATACATACATACATAAATAAATAATGTGAGGAACAGAGCAGTATAATGAGGATGCTATAAATCATTATTATGATTATGATTATAAAATCACATGCCCATTACAACTGTAAGAAACTCACAGCATGATAATCATTAAAGGGAAAGAACAGGTATATGGAAATCAATTTTCCTATAAAAATAAAGCAGACAATTTTAACTCATTGATTTCTTTAAATCAATAAGTGTCCTTTATCTTTATGAATCAATTGTTTAAATATCATTATTTAGATAAAATGTAAAAGTAGCTGCTCCCAGAGATATCTACTTTATTCAAATGTTTCAAACTGGTCATAAAAATCTTTCAGAGAAAAATCATAAAGTTTGAAAATCAGAAAATCTGGATAAGAATTTCTCTTTTAGCCTGGAGGTGGTGGTGCACACCTTTAATCCCAGCACTTTGGAAGCAGAGGCAAGTGGATCTCTGTGAGTTTGAGGCCAGCCTAGGCTACAGAGTTCCAGGAAAGGCACAAAGATACACAGAGAAACTCTGTCTCAAAAAATACAAAAAACAAAAAACAAAACAAAAAAACCGCATTTCTCTTCTATGTGCAAATTAGAAAAATCTGAAGAGTTAAGTATATAACTAATTGTCAGAGAATGATTTCCAGAAAGAAGCAAACAGGTTTTGAAAAAGAAAATTTCTGTTGAGTACTTAACTTAGTCTGTCTGTCTGTCTGTCTCTCTCTCTCTCTCTACCTCTGTCTCTCTCTCTCTACATTCAAACTATTTTTATCTTCCTTAATCTTTAAAATGATGAAGTATATACAACTTTCATATTCACTCTCAACTCAGTGTTTTATTTTATAAAGGTTAGAGAATGTCAATTTCTTAAAATAAAGAACAATCATTGTATAGAATTAGAAATATAAATTATCAATAAATAATTCTCAATGTCCAGTCACATCAGTAATTTATAAACTTGGACTTTTAACATAATTTTATAGATATCAATTTGAAATATTTCATTATAATATCCTGAAATTGGCACATATTTACTAAAACACTCATCCACGTCATTGGTGAAAGCAGAAATTGGTACAGACATTCAGGAAAAAATCAATTTAGAAAGAAAAATCTAGTCATATCCTGTTGTTCAAACTCAAAAAAAAAAAAAAACAGAGTCAGAATATTGGGGTAAATGCTGAAAGATCAGAGAAGCAGATCAAGCCACAGCCACCATGTCTTATCTCACCAACTCCTCAGCCTGAAAGAGCCTCTAGTTCGTGTGTCCTCACACCTTATATACCTTTCTCCTCCCAGCCATCACTTCCTGGGATTAAAGGCATGTGTGCTTCCCAAGCAAAGGCATGAGATCTCAAGTACTGGGATTATAGGCCTATGATTTCCAAGTATTGAGATTAAAGGTGTGTGCCACCACTATCTGGCTCTGTTTCTCTCCTAGACTGAGTCAATATCATGTTGTCCAAGGTGGATTTTTATTCACAGAGATCCAGACAGATCTCTGCCTCCTGAGTATGAGGATTAAAGGTGTTTGCCACCACTGGTTGGCCTCTTTGTTTAATCTAGTGGATTGTTCTGTTCTCTGGTTTTCAGGCAAAGTTTATTAGGTTACACAATATATCATCACAATATCCTTTGAGCCACACTCAGTAGCACATCTCCAATAAGGTCATAGCTCCTAATCCTTTCCAAACAGTTTCACTAACTGAGGACCAAGTATTCAAATATAGGAGCCTATAGGTCCTTTCACATAAAAACCACCACAGGTAATCTCTGTAGAGATGGCTTAGTGGTCATAAATTACTTTGATCTGTTTTGTTTGTTTGTTTTTAGTGGTTTTTTTTTAATCATAGAACGCTTTTATTTCTCCTTCAATTAAGTAGAACATTATACTGGGTATAACACTCTTAGTTGATGGTTGTGGTCTTTCAGAACTTGAATTAAATATTTCCAGTCCTTTATGACTTTAAAATTGTCTGCCAAATAATCAGATGTTATTCTAATAGATTTACCTTCATAAGTGAGTTGAGAGTTGTCTTGTATCTTTCAATTCCTTTTCTTTATATTGTACATAGTTACATGGTCTAACTTTGACACTCTGGTACAATATGGGGGGAATTACACAGAAATATGAATCTCAGGAAGTAAGGATCATTAGGGGTCACCTAGGAAGCTTACTATCCTCAGGAGGTAAGAGATAATATCTATAATTGTCTTGCTCTTTTATTGAATTGAGTCAACAATGATTAAATAGTGAAAAAGATACATAAAACTGTAATACATACAGTAATTCCTGATGTTTACTCCTAGGGAATCAAGATAGGACTTGGAAAGGATATGACATAGAAATAGTATAATTTTATTTTTAAGACCCTTTATGTTACTTGATTTTGATCATATTTATTACAAAAATGCAAGGATAAAATCAGAGTAATTTGAAAGTACTCTCTTACAAACATGCCACTGGGAAAGAAAATACATGTGCTTCCAGAACTGAATGAGGAAATCAGAGAGGAAGAGGTGAAATAGTCTGAATATATATGGTGTTGAAGATTTGGTAGAAGAAATAGATTCATCAGTCAAAGAAAACACTAAAACCAACAAAGTCATGACCCAAAGTTTCCAAGAAATTTGGGACACCATGAAAAGACCAAACCTACAAATAATAGGGATAGAGGAAGGAGAAGAATACCAACTCAAAGGCACAGAAAATATATTTAACAAGATCATAGAAGAAAACTTTCCCAACTTAAAGAAGGAAATGCCTATGAAGATACAAGAAGCCTATAGAACACCAAACAGACTAGACCCCCCCAAAAAAAGTTCCTTTGCCACATAATAATTAAACAACTAAACATACAGAATAAAGAAAGAATGTTAAGGGCAGCAAAGGAAAAAGGCAAAGTGACTTATAAAGGCAAACCCATCAGAATAACACCTGAATTCTTGATGGAGACTTTGAAAGCCAGAAGGACCTGGACTGATATAATGCAGACACTAAGAGACCATGGATGCCAGCCTAGACTAATATACCCAGCAAAATTTTCAATCATCATAGATAGAGTGAACAAGACCTGCCAAGGCAAAAGCAGATTTAAACAATACTTATCCACAAACCCAGACCAACAGAAAGCACTAGAAGGAAAATTCCAACCTAAGGAAGGCAGACACACCCATGAAAACACAGGCAATAGATAACACCACAGCAGTAAACCCCAAAGAAGAGAAGTACACACACACTACCACCAAAAAATAAAAATAACAACAGGAATGAACAATCACTGGTCATTAATATCCCTTAATATCAATGGACTTAATTCACCTATAAAAAGACACAGACTAGCAGAATGGGAAAACAGGACCCATCTTTCTGCTGCATACAAGAAACACACCTCAAATTCAAAGACAGACACCTCCTAAGAATAAAAGGCTGGGAAAAGACTTTCCAATCAAACGGTCTTAAGAAGAAAGCTGGTGTAGCCATCCTAATATCCAGAAAACTAGAATTCAAACTAAAATCAATCAAAAGAGATGAGGAAGGACATTACATACTCATCGCAGGAAAGATCCACCAAGATGAAGTCTCAATTCTGAACATTTATGCCCCAAACACAAGGGCACCCACATATGTAAAAGAAACATTACTAAAGCTTAAATCACATATAAAACCCCACACATTAATAGTGGGAGACTTCAACACCCCACTTTAACCTCTGGATAGATCGGCCAAATTGAAACTTAACAGAGAAATAATGGACTTAACTGATGCTATGGCACAAATGGACTTAATCAATATCTACAGAAATTCCACCCAAACAAAAAAGAATATACCTTCTTCTCAGCACCCCATGGAACCTTCTCTAAAATAGACCACATACTTGGCCACAAAGCAAATATCAACAGACACAAAACAATTGGAATAACTTCCTGTGTTCTATCAGACCACCATGGTTTAAAGTTAGATTTCAACAACAACAACAAAAAAAAAACTACAGAAATCCTACAATTTCATGGAAACTGAACAATGCTCAACTGAATCACCAATGGGTTAAGGAAGAAATAAAGAAATTATAGACTTCCTAGACATCAATGAAAATGAATACACCACATACCCAAACTTATGGGATACTATGAAAGCAGTGCTAAGAGGGAAATTCATAGCACTGAATGCCCACATAAAGAAGCTGGAGAAATCTCACACTAGTGACCTGACAGCACACCTGAAAGCCCTTAAACAGGAAGAAGCAAAGTCTCCCAGGAGGAACAGACGCCAGGAAATTATCAAATTGAGAGCTGAAATCAATAAAATAGAAATAAAGAGAACAATACAAAGGATTAATGAAACAAAGAGTTGGTTCTTTGAGAAGATGAACAAGATAGACAAGCCCTTATCCAAACTAACCAAAAGACAGAGAGAGAGCATCCAAATTAACAAAATCAGAAATGTAAAGGGGGACATAACAACAGAAAACGAGGAAATCCAGAGAATCATCAGGTCATACTTCAAAAACCTCTACTCCACAAAACTGGAAAATCTAAAAGAAATGGATAATTTTCTGGATAGGTACCACATACCTAAGTTAAATCAAGACCAGAGAAACCATTTAAATAGTCCAATATTCCCTAAGGAAATAGAATCAGTCATTAAAAGTCTCCCAACCAAAAAAAGCCCTGGATCTGATGGTTTCACTGAAGAATTCTACCAGATCTTCAAAGAAGACTTAATACCAATACTCTTAAAATTGTTCCACACAATAGAAGCAGAAGGTATATTACCAAACTCCTTCTATGAGGATACAATTACCCTGATTCCTAAACCAAACAAAGATGCAACAAAGAAAGAGAACTATAGACTGATCTCCCTCATGAACACTGATGCAAAAATACTCAATAAAATTCTGGCAAACAGACTCCAAGAACACATCAAAACAATTATCCACCATGATCAAGTAGGCTTCATCCCAGGGATGCAAGGGTGGTTCAACATACGAAAGTCCGTCAACGTAATACACCATATAAACAAACTCAAAGAAAAAAACCACATGATCATCTCACTAGATGCAGAAAAGGCATTTGACAAAATCCAACACCCCTTCATAATAAAGGTCTTGGAGCGATCAGGAATACAGGGAAGATACCTAAACATAATAAAGGCAATCTACAGCAAGCCAACAGCCAATATCAAATTAAATGGAGAGAAACTCAAAGCAATACCACTAAAATCAGGAACAAGGCAAGGCTGTCCCCTCTCCCCCTACTTATTCAATATAGTACTTGAAGTTCTAGCCAGAGCTATAAGACAACATAAAGAGATGAAGGGGATACAAATTGGAAAGGAAGAAGTCAAGCTCTCCCTATTTGCAGATGACATGTGAGTATACATGAGAGACCCCAAAAATTCAACCAAGGAACTGATGCAGCTAATAAAAACCTTCAGCAACATTGCAGGATTCAAGATCAACTCAAAAAATTCAGAAGCCCTTCTATATACAGTAGACAAACAGGCTGAAAAGGAAATCAGAGATACATCACCATTTACAATAGCCACAAATGTTATAAAATACCTTGGGGTTACTCTAACTAAGCATGTGAAGGACCTATATGACAAGAACTTTAAGTCCCTGAAAAAAGAAATTGAGGAAGATGTCAGACAATGGAAAGATCTCCCATGCTCATGGAAAGGCAGGATTAACATAGTAAAAATGGCGATCTTACAAAAACAATCTAGAGATTCAACGCTATGCCCATCAAATTACCAACACAATTCTTCACAGATCTGGAAAGAATACTACTCAACTTCATATAGAAAAACAAAAAATCCAGGATAGACAAAAGAATCCTGTACAATAAAACAACCTCTGGAGGCATCACAATCCCCGACCTCAAGCTCTACTATAGAGCTACTGTAATAAAAACAGCTTGGTACTGGCATAAAAACCAACATGTGGACCAATGGAATTGAATTGAAGACCCTGACATTAATCCCCACACATATGAACATATAATTTTTGACAAAGAAGCCAAAAATGTACAATGGAAAAAAGAAAGCATCTTCAACAAATGGTGCTGGCACAACTGGATGTCAATGCATAAAAGGCTGCAAATAGATCCATATCTGTCACCGTGCACAAAACTTAAGTCCAAGTGGAACAAAGACCTCAACATAAATCCAGCTACTCTGAACCTGATAGTAGAAAAAAGTAGGAAGTACTCTTGAATGCATTGGCACCAGAGATAACTTTCTAAATATAACACCAGTAGCACAGACACTGAGAGAAACAATCAATCAATGGGACCTGTTGAAACTGAGAAGCTTTTGTAGAGCAAAGGACACAGTCAACAAGACAAAGCGACAGCCTACAGAATGGGAAAAGGTCTTCACCAACCCCACATCTGACAGAGGGCTGATATCCATAATATATAAAGAACTCAAGAAATTAGACATCAAAATGCCCAACAGTCCAATTAAGAAATGGACTATAGAACTAAACAGAGAATTCTCCACAGAGGAAGTTCAAATGGCTGAAAGACATTTAAGGAATTGCTCAACATCCCTAATTATCTGGGAAATACAAATCAAAATGACTTTGAGATACCACCTTACACCTGTCAGAATGGCTAAGATCAAAAGCACAGAAGACAGCTTATGCTGGAGAGGATGTGGAGCAAGGGGAACTCTCCTCCACTCCTGGTGGGAATGCAAGCTTGTACATCCACTTTGGAAATCAATATGGCACTTCCTTAGAAAATTGGGAATCCATCTTCCCCAAGACCCAGCTATAGCACTCTTGGACATATACCCAAGGTATGCTCAATCATACCACAAGGGCATTTGCTCAGCTATGTTCATATTAGCTTTGTGTGTAATAGCCAGAACCTGGAAACAACCAGATGCCCTTCAACTGAAGAATGGATAAAGAAAATATGGTACATATACACAATGGAGTACTACTCAGCAGAGAAAAACAATGACATCATAAGGTTGGCAGGCAAATGGATGGATCTAGAAAAAATCATCCTGAGTGAGGTAACCCAGACTCAGAAGGACAAACACAGTATGTACTCACTCATTGGAGGATACTAGATGCAAAACAAAGATAACTAGACTGCTACACAACTCCAGGGAGGCTACCTAGAAAACGGGACCCTAGGAAAGACCCAAGGATCACCCAATGACAGAGAAATGGATGAGATCTCCATGAACAACCTGGATGACAGTGAGGGTAATGAAGGGCAAGATTTGAGGGAAAGAAAGTTTAGGGGATCAGGAGATCCCAGCTGGATCAAGAACAGAAAGGGAGAACAAGGAATAACAGACCATGATAAATGATGACCACATGAGACCAGTAATAGGCAGAATGCTCGAGAGGTCCCCAGAAATCCACAATGATATATCCTCTGTAGTCTGCTGGTAATGGTAGAGAGAAAGCCTGATCTGACCTAGTCTGGTGATCAGATGGCCAAATACCTTAACAGTCATCTTGGAACTCTCATCCAATAACTGATGGAAATGGACGCAGATGTCCTCGGCCAGGCCCCAGGTGGAGCTCCAGGTGTCCAACTGTTGAGAAAGAGGAGGGTCTGCAAGAGCGTGAATTGTTGAATCCAAGATTGCAAAAAGCACATGGACAAATAGCCAAATGAATGGATGCACATGAATTATGAACCAAAGGCTGTGGAGCCCCCAGCTGGTTCAGGCCCTCTAGATAAGTGAGACCATTGAATAGTTGATCTGTTTGGGAGGCATCCAGTCTGAGGGACCAGGATCTGTCCTTAGTGCACGAGCTGGATGTTTTAAACCTTGGGCTTACACAGGGACACTTTGCTCAGTCTGGAAGGAGGTGACAGGACCTGCCTGTACTGAATCTACCAGGTTTAAATGAATCCCCAGAGTTGCCTTGATCCTGGAGGACATGGGAATGGAGGGGAGGGGCTGGGGGGAAGGCTGGGGTGGGGGCAGGAGGGGGGAGGACAGGGGAACCCATGGCTGGTGTATAAAATTTAAAACACATAATAATGAAGAAAAAAATATTTAAAAAAGAAAAAGAATCTCTCAGAGAGCAATGTAACTTGGCAAATGGTGAACTCATAAGGCCTTGAGTTCCATATCTATCTCTCAGTAACCTCTCCATGGCAGAAAATTGTTCTCCTTAGCACTGGTGACAGACAAACTATGACATAGACAGTGAATAAATGTTTTCTATCTTCCTCAGTCCTTTTGGTACCTGTATTGTAGCCCTTCAACATCTCAAGGTTAAAAAAAATACTGCAAGAAAAAAGAAAAAAAAAAACAGCCATCATTAGAAAGACATTTCCTGGAAATTCCTATTCTTTGATCGTCAGGAGATTGAAAACACCACCCTGACAGTCCTTCAATATTCTCCCATTGTTCTGCCTACTGTCTTCAATGTTCAGCTGTTCAGCAGAAGTTCTTTTCCTAAAATAATGAAGACAATTTTTTTTCTAAAAGAACCTTAGCACTCACAGTAATCTAAAAATGCAGCTTAATGTTATTAGAAGTGTTTAATTATTGCTACGGTCAGTCAATCTAAATATTTTAATTGGTGATTTTATTATTCTTCTGTCCTGAGGTTTTAAATGTGAAACACAATTGTAAAAACCCAATATTTTTGCAGCCATACTTCTTAACATTTTAAAGGTCCATGGAGAATGTCCCAAACATGGTTATTTGTTATGGCTCACAAAGAGAGATGACAGTATTAGTTATTCTACAGAAAAAAAATCTTGAATTGAATATAACACGGCCTAAGTTTAAGGTATAAAATGAAATTTTGCAATGTACAGCCCCAGAATATATGTATTTTATTTGTTAATTATATAGCTAAAAATCTGGGGAAATAAGTCAGCAAACTATTTAATTTGAAACTCATTGGAAGTGAAATTATGTTAGTAAGTAAAATAATGGATGTAAAAATTGTATCTGTGCCACTTCAAACTAAGTTACCATAATCAAACATGTTAACCAATGTTTCCTTATTTATAAAATAAAGACCATAAGCTTAGACAATGCAGCAATGTTGACAATCCAACTTAATGAAGTATGTACATACTGCTAGGTACATGGCACATATAAAGCTAAAATACTAGGCATATAATTACAGACATGAAGAAATCCTGAGCTTTCACCATCTACTGAGGAAAATATTCCTCCTTTTTTTTACAAGATGTTTGTGTCATCTCTAAGGCAGTCATGTGAGGGGCTGTATGTTTGCAGTGCCTCACACAGAAAGCATGGAGAAGTACACATTCCATTACACTGGAGTGAACTTCAATGTCTTCCATACCCCTTTTTCCCACCCAAGTTTTGTTAAGCCTCCAGTTCCAGGGCTCCAAGAATGCTGTTGCATTCCATACTCCATGCCTTTAATCCCATGCACTATGGTATTTAATCCCTTGGGAGGCAGAGGCAGGAGGATCTCTGTGAATTCGAGGCCAGCCTGGGCTACCAAGCGAGTTTCAGGAAAAAGGCACAAAGCTACACAGAGAAACCCTGCCTCAAAAAAAAAAACAATAAATAAATAAATAAACAAATAAACAAATAAATAGGTAAATGAATGAATGAATGAATGAATGAATAAATAAATAAATAAATAAATAAATAAATAAATAAATAAATAAATAAATGTATGTGATTTAAAGGACACCTATAGCCAATATAAAAATAAATTGAGAGAAACTCAAAGCAATTCCACTAAAATCAGAAACAAGACAAGACTGTGGTTGATATATTATGCACCCCAATAAACTTATCTGGGGGTCAGAGAATAGAACAGCTACTAGATTAAACAAAGTGGTTAGGCAATAGTAGCACACACATTTAATCTCAGCATTCCAGAGGCAGAGATACATCTGGATCTCTGTGAGTTCAAGGCCACATTGGAAACAGCCAGTTATTGTGACACACAACTTTAAAGCCAACACTTGTGATCTCATATCTTGCTTAGGAAAGACAAATGCCTTTAATGCCAAGAAATGATGACAGGAAGCAGAAAGTTATATGAGGCGTGAAAACCAGGAACTAGAGGCTTTTAAACTTTAAGGCTTTAAACAGCAGTTCAGCTGAGATCCATTCAGATGAGGACTCAGAGGCTTCCAGTTTGAGGAAACAGGATCAGATGAGGAGTTATCAAAGTGAAGTTTGCTGTGGCTTGTTCTGCTTCTCTGAACGTCTAGCATTCACCCCAATACCTGGCTCCCAGTTTGTTTTTATTAATAAAACCATTTAAGATTCTTGTTACATAAGGCTGACCACCCTCCCCATATTTATTCAATATAATACTGGAAGTTCTAGCTAGAACAATAGGACAACTGAAGGAAATCTAAGGGATACAAATTTGAAAGGAAGAAGTCAAAGTTTTGCTATTTGCAGATGATATGAAAATATATATTAGTAACCCCAAAGATTCCATCTGAGAACTCTTACAGCTGATAAACACTTTCAGCAAAGATGCTGGATACATGATTAACTGAAAAATAAATCAGTATTTCGCCTATATATAAATGACCAATGTACTGAGAAAGAAATTAGGGAAACAACAACTTTAACAATAGCCTCAAAATATTATAAGTTAACTCTGACTAAGCAAGTAAAAGACTTGTATGATAAAAAAAAAAACTTTAAGTCTTTGAAGAAAGAAACTGAAGAAGATATCAGAAGATGGAAAGATTTCCCATGTTCATGGACCATAGCATTAACATAGTAAAGATGGCCATCCTACCAAAAACAATCTACAGATTCATTGTAATCTCCATCAAAATCCCAACACAATTTTTTACAGACCTTGCAAAGACAATTGTTGGGGGATATTTGATCACACTGTGAACCCTGAGTTTGCATTTGCATTAATTAAATAAAGCTAACCTTGGATCAGGGGGTTGAGTTAGCAACTAGTTGTCAGAAAGTAATTGTGGAGCATCAGAGAGCATCTGGAAGAGATAAAGATGTACACTAGGAGTAGTAGGGAAGGGTTTTGAGTGGCACATTTTTTGTTGTTTTTCTTTTTCTGTTTTGGCATAACAGAAAGAAGGGCTCTTTGGGAGACACCAGCAAGGAGAGATAGTTACCTAAGTTCCACTCAACCTCTCTGAGATAGCAGGTTTTGACCCCAGCCTTTGAGTCTCAAGTTTTATTCATAAATATAATGATAGAGACTTAGTTAAAGCTACCTTTAGTGGCAGCAGCAGAGCCAGTGCCTGTGGGAAAAGAATTCCTTGAGTCTGCAGCCTGAGAAGCCAGGTCAGAGAGGCAGGCCAGTAACTGTGGAGTCACAAATGTTGGCTGAAATAGCAATAGATTAAAGTATAGGCACTGTGCCAAAGATAAAACCACAGACATTTCTCAACTTCAGATAGAAAAACAAAAATCTCAGGATATCTAAAATAATCCTGTACAATAAAAGAACTACTGAGATACCACTATTCCTGATTTCAAGTTGTACTGCAAAGCTACAGTAATGAAAAGCACATGGTATTTGCATAAAAACAGATATGTTCATAAATGGAATTTAATCGAATACCCACACATAAATCCATGCACATGTGGCCACCTGATTTTTTATAAAGAATACAGAAACACACATTGGGGGAAAAAAGACATCTTCAACAAATGGTGCTGGCCAAACTGGAGGTCAGCATGTAGAAGAATGCAAATAGATCCATATCTATCACCCTGCAGAAAACTCAAGCCCAAGTGCATCAAAAACCTCAACATAATACCAGGCACACTGAACATGAAGAGCAGAAAAAGTGGGCAATCACGTTAAACCCACTGGGACAAGAAATGACTTTCTTAACAGAACACCAATAGTACAGGCTCTAAGACCAAAAAATAATAAATTGGAACTCATGAGACTGAAAACCCTCTGTAAGGCAAAGGACATCATCAGTCAGACAAAGTGGCAGCCTACAGAATGGGAAAATATCTTCACCAACCACACGTCTGACAGAGGGCTGATTTCCAAAATATATAAAGAATTCAAGAAACTAGACACCAGCATGTCAAATAATCCAATTTAAAAAGAGAGTACAAACATAAACAGAATTCTCAACAGAATCTCAAATGGCTGAGAAACACTTAAAGAAATACCCAACATTCCTAGTCATCAGAGAGATGCAAATCAAAATGACTGTGAGATACCATCTTATACCTATCAGAATGGCTAAGATCAAAAACACTGATGACACCTTATGTTGGAGAGGATGTGGAGCAAAGGTAACACTCCTCCACTGCTGGTGGGAATGCAAACTTGTACAGCCACTTTAACCAATATGCTGGTTGCTCAGAAAATTGGTAATCAACCTATGTCAAGCCCCAGCTATACTAAACTACTCCTCAGAAAATAGTCAAAGGATGCTGAACCACACCAAAAGGACACTTGCTCAACTATGTTCATAGCAGCTTTATTTGTAATAGCCAGAAACTGGAAATAACCTAGGTATATATCAACTGAAGAATAAATTTAAAAATGCAGTACATTTACACAATGGAGTATCACCCAGCTGTTAGAAACAATGGCATCATGAAATTTGCCAGCAAATGGATGGAACTAGAACAGATCATCCTGACTGAGGTAATGTAGACCCAGAAAGACAAACAAAGTATGTACTCACTTACAGGTGCATATTAGCTATAAAGGATAACGATGCTACAATCCACAGACCCAAAGAAGCTAAGTAACAAGGAGGGCTCAATGTGGGGACACAAGAATCTCACTGTGAAAGGTAAATATAAAGATATCACAGCGGGAGTCTGGATGGGAGGAACAGGCATTGAAACAGGAGAGATTAGGAGGGGAGGGTGGAGGGAGAGAGTACAGGAAAAGATAGCTGGAATCAGAATGGGAAAACTTTTACTAACTCCATATCTGATACAGGACTAATATTCAAAATATGCAAAGAACTCACAAAACTAGATATCAAAATATCAAAGGAAGTTCGGGGGTAAGGGTGACTCGGAGATTGTGGGAGTGGCCAATAAATGACTGGTCCAGCCTCAGGCCCACATCACAAGTGGAAGCCTACCCCTGACACTGTCTGGAGTGCCAGGACCCAGAGGCTGGATGGTCTGAAGACCTAGGATAGAACTAAACATGATTCAGAAAAAAAAGTCAACGTAATGATGCCTAACAATATTCTACTATACTCATAGATTGGTGGCTACCCCAATTGTCATCAGAGAGGGTTTTTGTTTTGTTTTGTTTTGTTTTTTGGAGCTGAGGATCGAATCCAGAGCCTTGTGCTTGCTAGGCAAGCGCTCTAGCACTGAGCTAAATCCCCAACCCTGAGAGTTTTTTTATCTAGTAACTGATGGAAACAGATGCAGAGAGCCACAGCTAAGCATTGGGCTGAGGTCAGAGCATCCTGCTGAGGAGAGAGAAGAAGGATTGTATAAGCTGGGGTGGGGGTCAAGGACATCACAAGAGAAGCCTCAGAAACAATTAACCTGGGCTCCTAGGAGCTCTCGGTGTCTGGACTAACAGTCAGGAAGCCTACATGGGACCAACGTAGGTACTTTGCATATATGTGACAGTTACATAGCTTGGTCTACTTGTGGGACTCCTAGCAGTGGGAGACTATAATATGTATTCACTTATAAGTGCATATTAGCCCAATAACTAGATGATAGAAGGGGTTTAGGGGTGTAAGCATGGGTTTCTCTGGAGGGAGAAATAGATTTTATGGGTGGACTGGGAGCTGGGGGTGGGGAGAGAAAGAGATGAGGTAGAGGGAGAGAGTGTAAGCAGAGATGGCTGAAACTGGGGGTACAGGGAGTTTTGTCTGGAAACAGTGCAGTAGAAACTTCCTGGAATCTATGAAGGTGATTATAATGAAGATTCCTAATAATGGGGGATTTGGAGTCTCAACTGCCCATCTCTTGTTGCCAGGAAAGGCTTCCAGTAATGGACTGTGTTACATTCAATTGAGTTATTGGCCAGGAGGTCCCATGGAAATCCCCAAGCAACCTAGGCTGATGCTAAGACAAAAGATTGCTCTCTACAAAATCGCTCTGGGACCCAATTGGACAACATCCACACAACTCATTTAACATGGAGAAGTCAAGCTGGTTCCTACATGGAGCCTTCACCCTTATGTTCTAGTGTCTTTAGTGCAGGAAGGTACTTTTCAAAGATACAAACCCATCTGCAAAACCTTTGACCTATGATCAGTCCTGGTTGAAAAATATGGGGTTGGGGATTTAGCTCAGTGGTAGAGCCCTTGCCTAGCAAGTGTAAGGCCCTGGGTTCGATCCTCAACTCAAGAGAGAGAGAGAGAGAGAGAGAGAGAGAGAGAGAGAGAGAGAGAGAGAGAGGTTAGGGCAATGGCAGCACAGAATTTGTGGGAATGTCTGATTTGACTTAAGGCCCACTCCATGAGAAGAAACCCATAGCTGACATGCTTTGTGTAACCAAGAACCAGAGAATATATAGCCCAAAGACCTAGGGTAAAACCAAATATTTCTAATATAAAAGAAACAAACAATAAAATGATTCCTAATGCTATATTCATATCAGTGTCTTATCCAGCCATTTGACTCCACAACACACATAAATGTGTAATATCTTTCTACTCATCTATACATGCTCATACAGGGTTCCTAGCACTTGATTAAAGATTGAAAGAAAACCCATTCTAGTCTACTCCTGCATAGATGGGATCCATAGATGCCCAAAACTTTCCTACAAAAGACCTATCAGAAGGTTAATTCTCCTTCCTGATAGCCAGACCAGGAGCCTACATCTTATTTTCATCCTAATTAACATGATTTAGGCAAGAAATGTGATCATGAGCCTTGTAAGTATGCTGACAGTCCCTTGCCAGGGAGGAAAATATCAATGTGCATCAGAACTTCAATCTTCCAGTCAACTCCATGTGTTTTCTCCTTGAGTGACAATTGATTGAGGTGGTAGAATTTTGCTAAGATCTTGCTAACACCACAGGAGATATCCCCTTCAGGGAGTAAAATATTTAGTGAACCCCTAGTCAGTGTTTACAATGCTTTTCAGTTTCTAAGACACTTTCAGGACCATTATGGAATTCAGTTCTCAAAATACCTCTGTGAGGCAGGTATAGATAAAGCCATTATTTTGTTTTTAATTTCAGGCCAGAAAATGGGGGTCTGACTATGCTGCCTAGGCTCGTCTCCAACTACTGGGTTCAAACAACCCTTCTATCTCATTATCTGGATTTAGCAGGGGCTACAAGCATGAAATGGCATTCCTGGCTTATAAAGAGCAGGAGAATGTAGGTGCAGAATGGTTAAATTAATAATTTAAACACTCTCTCTCTCTCTCTCTCTCTCTCTCTCTCTCTCTCTCTCTCTCCCTCTCTAACATACATACACACACACACACACACACACACACACACACACCTAAATTTGTTACTCAAATTCTACCATGAGCCTTTGTGGAAACTGCAAATGTCATACTAACCTCCACTCCAGTACTTCACTATTTCTTTTCTTCTTTACTAGCCAGAAAATACTATATCATCCCCCAAAGTTGCTTTTTTAATGGCTCCTTCTCACCTAGGAGTTGTATAGCTACAGAGTCTAGCCAAGCCTTCAGGCTAGAAATATGAAGGTGCTTACAAATAGTGATACAGCAGCTTCTGTTTTTAGCACTTTAATTTCAAAGGAAATGGACCTCACTTAACTAAATTTCCTTTTCTATTTTTTCCTAATTATTAAGGAACTTGCATATCTAATAAATATTTAATAGGAATCCCCTCCAGCTGAATCCAGGCCCCTCAGCATCTCATTACAGTGTCTTAGAATAGTATCCTCATTGTCACTTGCTTAATTATGCTAAGAAAGAGTTGAATTGTGTGGCTGTTGGGAATCAGAAAGTGATTAAATTCACTTGGCAAGACTTTGGATATCTCATTATTATCCTCATTTAGCACTTCTAATGGAGTTATTTTTCCCCAATACTGACTTGGGAAAGGCTTGTTCAATGTAGTTGACTATTTCCACAGCCTAGCAAAATTTTGAATTGTGACAGAAAAAAATCAGAACTTACTTAGCACATCAATTGCGCTACCAAGAACACTAGTCACACAAAAATTAGTAGCATAATGCCTCAGAGAAAAGACTGAGAAAATTGGACTTTTAGACACCCCTAAGAGCAGGAAGTCTAGCCGTCTGTGATGAGGGAACCCATTGCAGCAGGACCTGCTTTAATCCCTTCAATGTCAGTTCAGTCTTGCATGTACCACCACTTGGACTGATTTGCAGGCTATCTAGTATCAGGTAAATTATATTAGAGTGCTTTTTATCATAAGAGTACTAGCATTGTGTCCTTATTTAACAGACATTCAGGATATGACTTCTATGTATGTAATGCTTCTGACACAAAATTGGCATCATATGGACTGATAAAATGACTGACCTATCTTTATGATGGCACACACAGAATTCCTTATAATGAAGGAAATAATCCAATAGCAACAGAAATGTAGCATGAATCTTAAAGGGTCTTATTAATAAAAACAAACTCAGGGCTAGGTTTGGGGGTATATGCTGAAAGATCAGAGAGACAGAACAAGCCACAGCCACCTCACCTCACCAGTTCTTTAGCTGATCCTGTTTCCTCAGACTGGAAGACTTTGAGTCCTCATCCAAATGGATCTCAGCTGAACTACTTCTTGAAAGCTTCACCAGGCCAAAAGCTTCTTGTTTCTGGTCCTCGTGCCTTATACACCTTTCTGCTTTCTGCCATCACTCCCTGGGATTAAAGGCACTTGTTACTGCCTGTCTGTTTCCAGTGTGGCCTTGAACTCACAAAGATCCAGGTGGATCTCTGCCTCTGGAATGCTAGGATTAAAGGTGTGAGTGCCACCATTTTCTGGCCTCTATGTCTGTCTAGTAGCTATTCTGTTCTCTAAATCCAGATAAAATTCATTAGGGTGCACAATATATTGGGGAACACAATATGACCACACAGAAGTTCAACTATTAGTCTGTACTTCTGGACTGAGTAGGTTTTAGCATGTTATCAGCAATGCAGAAGCACTATCAATAAAACAGTGCAATGACCTTTTGAAGTTAAAACTAGTTACAATGACTGAAAGATGACAATATTTTGTAGGACTGGGCTAGATTCTCCAGAAGTACAGACAGACAGACAGAGACACACACACACACACACACACACACACACACACACACACACACACACACATGGTTGATATACTGTACACCCTAATAAGTTTATCTGAGGGTCAGAGAACAGAACAGCCACTATATTAAACACAGAAGTTAGGCAGTGGTAGCACATGCATTTAATCCTAGCATTTTGGAAGCAAAGATCTGTTTGGATCTCTGTGAGTTCAAGGCCACACTGGTAACAGAGCCAGGCTGTGGTGGCACACACCTTTAATCTCAGCATTTGAGATATCGTCTTTGCTTGTGCAGGACATATGCCTTTAATCCCAGGAAGTAATATGACAGGACACCAAAAGGTATATAAGGCACTAGGAAACAGTAACTCTAGCTCCTAAGGTGTGAGGACCAGGAACTAGAGGCTTTTAAGCAGTTCAGCTGAGATCTCTTTTGGGTGAAGACTCAGAGCCTTTCAGTATGAGGAAACAGGATCAGCTGAGGAGTTGGTGAGGTGAAGACGGCTGTGGCTTGTTCTGTCTCTCTCCTCTTTCAACCTTCACTCCAATATCTGGCTTGAGGTTTTTTTTTTTATTAATAAGATCACTTAAGATTTGTGTTAAGCACACACACACACACACACACACACACACACACACACAAATCCTTTGAATCAGTGTTAAATGGAAGGTTCTGATTCTCCCAATTGCCATGACTTAGAAGTTCAGGAATCAGGGAGTAGAAACAGAAGTAGCTTTACAAACCATAATCTTAGTGATTTGCCAGCAAATGTTTTACTTTCTTAATCCTAAAACTACACTCTGCTGGAACTAAGGCCTCTAGATGAGCAAAGTATAGTTTCAGGAACAGGTGTTTCTTGTAGGCAATGGGAACACCAAATGGGTAGAAGAAAAATGTAGTATAAACACAAGGTACAACTACAGTTACAGAAATGTGAGCTGTGATGGTCATGAGCATTGCCTCTTCATTTTTCTATGAATACTTCTGACTGTGGAAGTATATATACTAAGAAAATATCTTTGTTTTCTTTCCTCTCTTATTTCATCATCAGTTAACATAAGAAGCATCAACTTTATATCACAAATTAAGTAATGCCAACTTTTAAGTCATAATATTTAAGTTAAAGGATGCCTGAAAAAACAAAACACCACTTAGGCCTTTATAACTTTTTCTAATAAGAGATTAGTATTTTTCAGCTGCATATAAAACATTTGTATGATATAGATAGGAACTATTACCTTGTTACTGTTTCTTCAGATATTAAGCCTATTTTAAGAAATACATTTAGATGTCCAATTGATAAATAATTGATTGGTAACGGTTGAATGTGTCAATTTGTCTGTACTAAGGGATGCTCAGATAGTGAGTAAAACTTTATTCTGAGGTATTTTTAAAAGTCTATTATTGGTGAAATTATTAAGGCCACTCCATGTAGTTAAAATGGAGGTTTCTTTAGTGGCATAACTTACAAATGAATGGATAATTAGGTTGCAGGGTCTGGGAAAAATGTGTCACAGTCCAGCAGTGTTCTCTGGAGAACTCTGCTCAGTCTACCCCAGCATCCAGTGTCTATGAACCAAGAGAGCCCCCACATCCAGAACTTGGGTCTTCAGCATCCTCTCTCAGCCCCACCTTGTAGGCATGACCAATATGGAAGCCTCAATGGGGGTTGGAACTTCCAGGTCAAAGCTGGAATGGCTATCCACTACAGTCTATTATTTAGAAAAGCTTGTCATTTGTATTGGTGAACTGAACAAAGTGGATGACTCTCTCTAATCTGGGTAGACACCATCCAATCCTTTCTAGTTCAGCTAGAAAACAAAAGGGCAGAGGAAGGGTGAATTTTGAAGGGTCCAGGAATATATAAATATAAAATTATAAACTTAAGGAATAGAAACTGACAGCCATCAGCTTGGCTAGCAAGAAAAACAATAACAACAAAGTATTAACCTTGAACTGGTCCCCCCTATGTTTTACAATGGGCAGCTCTGTCAACAACCCAAATGTTATTTTTCTTTTACTAAAGATTGCCCTTTGCAGCCCTGTGATTAGCTATTCTTTGATAACCCCCTACTACTCACCACTGAAACCAAAGTTAACTTTTAATAGTTGTTTCTAAGTGACTTCTAGCATGTATCCCATGCTTTATGTTTCTACATGACTCCTAGCATGCACCCTATGCCTATAAAAGAGGCCCAGTACCCATCTGCATTACCACAGCCTCAGAATTCCAACAGTGACTTTGGTTTCAGCTAGCTGATAAGCTTTTGTGTTTTGCAGGGTTTTTTTTACTTTTTTAATTTTTCTAGAATAAAGTTTGCTTCTGGTTTAATAGACTTTGGTGCTCTGTGCCCCATTATTGTGAGACCCCAGATGCAACAAATTTCTCACTCTCTGCTTGAGTTAGTCCAAGCACCCACTGTTCATAGACATTAGGACACTTGATTCTCAGGGGTTGAACTCAGACTGAGACTTCCATCGTTGGTTGGCCTGGTTCTTAAACCTTGAATCCTGAACTTCAGCAATATACTAGATTTCCTGGGCTTTCAGCTTACATACAATAGACCACAGTCTTTCTTAGTCTCTATAGTCACTTGAGCCAGTATCCTCTTAGTAAATATATTGGTTCTTTTCTCTATAGAAGCTAACTAGCACATAATCTGAAGCTGTAATATTATAAGAAAAGATTTAGATGAAAAAAAATAGGGGAAACAGCAAAAGAAATTTAACTGCCAAATATTGTACTTGATACACTGAACAACGTCTTAGAGCATATGGGATGACTCAGCCTTAACAAGCCTGAGGGCCAGCTGGCCCAAACCAGTAATGAGAGCATGCACATAAGATACTTCCAGAGAAACATGATCTGAGATGACCTGGACCAAAGAAAGGCAGCCATGTCACACCAGCAGATTCATCAGACCTCTCCATGGGGTGGGGTGGAGGGTATATGAGGCTTGCTTCTTCCTGAATAAACTGAGTTTGTTGTTTCAACATTCTCCCAGAGTCTGTGTCATTGACTCTGTGCCTACTCACCCCCTTTCCCAAATGGAACCTCACAGGAACCTGCCACAAATATTAGCTCATTTAAACTTCACAAATCCTCCACTTAGATGTCACTGCTAACTAAATGACAGAGAGGTATATACTGAATTATCCCGAAGTCATACAGTTAAGAAGCAAAAGAGCTGTAGCTAGGATCCAACTAATTTATCTCTAGAATCTACACTTGCCACCAGGATGCTATGCTAAGAATGGAGGCTGTTCCTGAGTTATGGATCACTAATAGGCCTGGACTCCACATGCAGTGCTTTCTCTCCTACATTCTCCTGCCTCTCATACACTAGTATTCTCACTGAGGATCTTCCACAGAGTGTTAGACCTGAGAGAAACTGAAAATCCTCTCAGCATTGTTCAGAATACAGATTTAAAATCACATATTTGATGTTCCTATGAGGTTTCCAAGAATATTTGCTTCAGAGGTCCGTACCATTAATCTTATTCATAGTATTGTACTCATTCAACTTGGCTCCTTAACCAAGAACTAGCTCATCAAATGAAACTATGGGCCTCCATTTGTGAAGGTGACATTTGGTTCTGGCCAACCTCTCTCCAGGAAGCCATGGCAACTCCCCTTTCAAGAACTGAATCCAAGACTCCAGTAGCTTCTGATGCCTAAGCCATTTGTTCTGCATGAAGCCATAGTTCAGAACTGCCACTCAATTTGCATATAAGAAACCTCTGTCTTGGGGATTAATGGGTTTCATTTCCTTTTCCTGCATTTTATGTGGTTTACTTGGCTCACAAAGTTTGTATAGTAAGAAAAGAAGATAGAAACACCATGTGAAAACAATGACTCATTTGCAGGACATTTTCTGGAGGCTTCCTTCTCCTCCCCCTTCCCTTTCAGTGAAAGGGTAGTAAAAGACAGCGTACATACTGTCAGAATCTACAGCTTGTAAGATAATTCTCCTGAGAGTCACTCCAGCTAACCAGTTCAGAGTACTCCTCTACCCCTGAAGCCTTGGTGTATATTTCCAAGCTTTCTCTGCATTCTCATTTTTAAATACAGGTAATAAAACTATAAAATGATATAAATAAACAAAAGTGTTCAATGTTTTATTCTTGCTTTATCCTTCACTAGTGACAAGGATAAATATGCAGACTTACTTTTACAAGGTAGCCGTCCTCAAGAGCAGATGAGATAACATTCTAAAGCTTGCATCTTGCTCCTATATTTCAGGACTGTGGTTTTAATACACAGCATCTTCAATGCTAAGATTACTTTTCTAAGATCATTCTGGCAAGGAGAGTTAAGCCTACACTGTAAAGAATGACTCTTGTGACAAGTGTTTTCTTCCTGTCTGAAATGACTTCACACTCAAACAGAAGTTCTTCATCATACTAAAGGGCAAGAAAACAATACCAGGGGAGGCAGAAATGATTACAAAGAGAGCCTGAGGAAATGTCATGAGACTGGCAACTCTGTGGAGGTTTGTGTGTCAGTTGAAGGATTAGCTACTCATAAAGTTACCACTTAGCCTAATCATAAACAATTAAGAACATCCACATAAGCATTATGGACTGCTAAAGTGCTAGAGCTTAAAGAGGGATAAGAAAAAGACTACACACATCCAAAGCTTATTCAGAGTGTGAAATATACAGAAACCCTCACGTGCAGCATTCATTTCCTCTGTAGCCAAGAGTAAGAGGCAAGACCCAGAAAAATCTATGTGGTAGACAATTATTGGCATACTCTTAATCTTAAGCTTCTACTTGCATTAGAGAGAGAGAGAAATTGAACAAGTGAACAAGTGAGAGAGACAGAGAGAGTCTATGTCTCTGTGTGCATGTATGTCTGCATATGTGCAGGTATGTGTCTGAGTACACATGTACATACGTGTGTTTGGATGAGAAGGTCTTGGGTATCTTCCAAAGTCATTTTCCACCCAAATTTTTTTTACAAGATCTGTCATTGAACCTGGAGCTTACTATTTGCTAGACTGGCTGGCTAGCAGTCTTCAGGGATGCTCCTGTTTCTGCTTCCTCAGTACAGGGAACTTCCTCAGTACAGGAAACAACAATTACACCCAGATTTTGATATAGATTCTGCAAGTCCAAACTCAAATCCCCTAAGTCATCTCACAAGTCTCTCACTTACTATCTCTACTCACTACATCTATGCTCACTGAGAGCTTTTGAGTTTCACAACACTGCCTCCAATGGTCTTTGACTCTGCATTAATTATAATGAGGTTTTTTCTTTATTTTCTATCTTAAGCTACTCTTCCTGGTACCAATTTATTTATTAGTTATAAAAAGTTATAAACATAATTTTATAGACCTAAATACTGCACAATTACTGTGGTGACAGAGAAGATTTGATAACTGCCCTAATAACAGCAGAGCAGGACATGTATGCACAGCTATGTATGGCATATACTGCACAAGGTGACAAATTTGCATGGAAATCATCTAGAATTTGGGCATCAAATCATTTGGATATTTCTGTGGTCAATGAGGGATAAGTATATCCAAAATAACTAGAACATTTGAAAAATTCTCACTAGAGCATGATATAATTTATTTCGTCTCTATAATTCTACATAGAATAAGAAACACCTTAGCATAATACAGCCATCCCTACAGACAGATTATGTGTTCCCAGAGGGTAAGAGCCACAATTTGATGATTTCAATATTCTCAAGGTACATGTAGTTCAATCCATAATGACACTGATTCAGTTTGTCAACTAGTGGATTGTGAACACCAGCAGCCAGATAGATCAGACAGGACATAACAAGATCACAAAGTCCAAAGGCTTATCTAGGAAGAGTGGAGAACTTAGCCAATACAATTTCAAGGGCAGAAGGGTTCATAGAAACCCATAGAAGGAATTGTTTTTGACTTGTAAGAATCAATGTTATACTCAAAGGTCCATAATAACATTGAAAGAAAAGAAAAACTGAAAAAAAATCTGTTCGTTGTTCTTGTCTCAAAATGGATATTTATTCATGTTTCCTGACACCAAACACACACACATAAAAACCAGCTTCAGATTCATGGTAATCTATCTTAAATAAAAGAATTATTTAACAAAATAATAATTTTTCAGCTGCAACAGAAGCAATTTTTTTTTTAAATCCCATCTTCCTATTATATATAGGAGGGCTACTGATTTTTTTTAAGTTGATCTTGTATCCTGCTATGTTGCTGAAGGTGTTTATAAGCTGTATTGGTTCCTTGGTTGAATTTTTGGGGTCATTCATGTATACAGGCTGAGAAGGAAATTAGAGATACATCACCCTTTACAATAGCCACGAATGATATAAAATACCTTGGGGTTACTCTAACTAAGCATGGGAAGGACCTATATGACAAGAACTTAAGTCCCTGAAAAAAGAAATTGAAGAAGATGTCAGAAAATGGAAAGATCTCCCATGCTCATGGATAGGCAGGATTAACATAGTAAAAATGGCAATCTTACCAAAAGCAATCTACAGATTCAACGCAATCCCCATCAAATTACCAACACAATTCTGGAAAGAATAATACTCAACTTCATATGGAAAAAAACAAAAAACCCAGGATAGCCAAAAGAATCCAGGTGGAGTTCCAGGAGTCCAATTGTCGAGAAAGAGTAGGGACTGTAAGAGTGTGAATTGTTGAGACCATGATTGGAAAAGCACAGGGACAAATAGCCAAACAAATGGAAACACATGAATTATGAACCAAAGGCTGTGGAGCCCCCAGCTGGATCAAGCCCTCTGGATAAGTGAGACAATTGAATACCTTGAACTGTTTGGGAGGCACCCAGGCAGTGGGACCCGGACCTGTCCTCAGTGCATGAACTGGCTGTTTGGAACCTTGGGCTTCCACAGGGACACTTTGTTCATCCTGGAAGGAGGGGACTGGATCTGCCTGTACTGAATCCCCCAGGTTTAAATGAATCCCCAGGGGAGTTTTGGCCCTGGAGGAGATGGGAATGGAGGGGAGGGGCTGGGGGGAAGGTGGGGGTGGGGGCGGAAGGGGGGAGGACAGGGGAACCCATGGCTGATGTGTAAAATTTAAACACAAATATAAATAATTTAAAAAAATATTAACTTGCAGGTTCTTTTTCTTGCAAGTTACCAAAAAAAAAAAAAAAAATCCCATCTTCCAGTGCTGAAACAGAAGTTTGAAGCACATATGGTGTAGCCTATTGTCAATTGTTTTTTTTTCCCTTATTCTTTGTCTATGCCTCAGTGATAAAGCCAAGTTATACATTTCTTTACATATATAGTCTATGCCATTAAATATCTCTCAACTTCTTTGAGCTAAAATAAGCCTTCTACAACCTTCTCCAGCACTGGGAAAACTGATATACTTAGGGAAGGAAGCATTCATAGAGACTAATAATCCTTTAGAAAAAGGACCAAACTCCTGCCTCATTCCAGTCCATATTCCTAAAATATACTTAGGCCACGCCACTCCCTGGTTTAAAGACTTACTATATAACACACTTCATATCAATGCTTTGTGTGTAATTAACCACACAGTCATCATCCAAACCACATGAAACAGAGACAGATGATCATTATCCCCATTTCAATTTCACAGGCTTAGAGCAGTTAATGAGCATGTTCAAAGCTACAACATTGAATAATTACAGATCTAGAATTTAAACCCAGTCAAAACCAAAAATCTTTAAGACCAGTTTTAATTCATGGATATTGTTTAAAATGCTCTTTCTGACTGAATGGGTCTAGGGTAAGCATAAGACTATGCATTTCTGGAAAGCTCTCAAGTGAAATACTGGCTTTTATGAAAGTAAGATAACACCTTGAATGACAAGCCTCTATTCAGATTACACTTTGAATGGCAGGATGTTAGGGTCTTTTTATTTACAAAAAAAAATCCAAGATAGTGGATTTTATCACTTTATAAATATGAAGAATTTTGACATGTAGAAATCCTCTGATCTACCATTTGCGACATCATTTACAAAAACCCATGACTGCCCATATGTGAGCAAGATTTTTCCCAAGCTTTTTAGTAAACGACAGAGAAAAACTAACAGTAGTTAGCCTTAATCCTTCTCCCCCAGGTTAAAAAAAAAAAAAAAAACTCCAGAGGAATTCTAGAATCTGTAAAGAAGTTGGCTTAGTACTCAATTTCACTGAGGTATTTACATCTTGCCACCTGTTGTATAAACATTTCCTGGGGCAATGTGGCAATGTGAAATGCATACTCTTTCCATATAGGGAAGAACAGATTTATGATTCTATCAAAGTCCACCTTGACAAACCGGTAAGTTTCCTGAGGTTATTCACAGAAGTATGGGTGAGAGAATACTTACAGGATCATGAAGGACTCAAAAGTAGCTGTATCACTCAGAATTCCACTACAGCATGGGTAATGACTCACAGACAATATAATCTTGGAGTTCTCTGCTTTTTGTGTAGGATTCTTGATGTGATAGAGTCTCTTCTGATACTCCTCTCCCAGCAGTCATGTACTGCTTCTACAACCTTGGGAAGGGGGTCATGTGAATCTTGTTAGTTTCAGGAATTTCCAGAGACTTGTGAGTTGTTTACTTCCTGAGTCTTGTGAGCTCTCTCCTTCCTTCCTAGAGGGAATGTTCCAACTCAAAGAAAATTGCTACACAACACTACCAAAACACTTTTTTGCAAGTTTTGAAATTAGTGAATAAGCATATAATAGTTATAAAAGTGACTTCTTCTAGTGGAAATTTAGAAAAGTCAGAAGAAGGAAGCAAGTATATTAAATGTAAAAGTATATCAAGTAGCCGGGTGGTGGTGGCGCATGCCTTTAATCCCAGCACTCGGGTGGAAGAGCCAGGTGGATCTGCATGAGTTCCAGGCCAATCTGGGCTACACAGTGAGTTCCAGGAAAGGCACAAAGCTACACAGAGAAACACTGTCTTAAAAAAAAAAGTATGTCAAAGTGTTCAGTGCTACAAAAATCGACCATAACATTCAAAGTTCCCTTATCTGGTCTAAAAAAGGTAAACATCAAATATTTCCCTTTATAAAATATTTATTTGTGTGTGTGTGTTTGTGTGTGTGTGTGTGTGTGTGTGTGTGTGTGTGTGTTTGTATGCATGCCAATATGTGTGAATTCCTCCTGTGCCCTGGTCCCTGCAGAGGCCAGAGGAGAATATTGGATCCCTTCAAGCTGGAATTAAAGGTCATGAGTGGTCCAATGTGGGTTGTGGGAACTAAATTCACTTGCCCTATAAGAGAAGCAAGCAACTTTAACCATTGGGCCCTCTCCTCAGGACCCCTAAACCATTTTTATAATGTATATCTCTAATTTCTAGTTGTCACTTTTTCAAACTGCAAATTTAACACTAGGACTCATTCATCTCTTTGCAACACGAATCTAAAAAGGTTTTATTAATAACAAAATCCAGAGTCAGATATTGGAATGAATTCTGAAAGATCAGAGAAGCAGAACCAGCCACGGAAAACCTCACCTTGACAACTCCTCATCTGTTCCTGTTTCCACAAATCCTCATACTGAAAGCTTCTGAGTCCTCACCTGAATAGATCTCAGCTGAACTGCTGCTAAAAGCCCCTAAGCTTAAAAGCCCTAGTTCTGGTCCTCATTCCTAAAATACCTTTCAGCTTCCCGTCATCACTTCCTCGGATTAAAGGAGTGTGTCTTTCCCAAGCAAGATATGAGATCTCAAATCCTGGGATTAAAGGTGTGTGCCACCATGCCCGGCTCTGTTTCCAGTGTGGCCTTGAACTCACAGAGATCCAAAATGGATCTCTGCCTCCAGAATGCTAGGATTAAAGGGTGTGTGCCACCACTGTCTGGCTTCTATGTCTAATGTAGCAGCTGTTCTGGTCTCTGACCCCAGATAAGTTTTACTAGGCTACACAATATATTGGGGGTCACAATATATCATCCCATCTCTTTGCAGATTTTTCTTTAGAAAACATAAGAAAACCTTTTAAATATTCCAGAAAATTACAGCAAATGAAGGTCTCTCATTTCTTGCCTATCTCATCATACAAGTACCATGTTGTAGAAAAGTGTACAAAACTGTAAAATCTTATGACACATTGCCACTAGCAGAAGCATGTGTCGAAAAGTTTGAGTAGACTTTGATAATTAAAGGTATTCAATTTCTTCCCAAAAAATGTTGCTGTGGTCAAGTTTTAAAGGAGCAAATCAACAACCTGCCTGAATCTTCTTAGTTCCATTAAGTCTCTGAATATTGACAACTAATAATTAATTAACAAAGAAGAGCATCTTTCTGCCAATCACAGTGACTGTCAATCTTGTCTATGAGAAGAATAAGATGTATTAACATAGCAAGCTTCCAAATCTTCACAGCTATCAGCTCTGCAGCATCCTAAAATGTAGGACAGATCTCTTTTCAGGGAAATTTGTCCCGTGAGGGTTGGGGTTGGAGGGAGTAAAAGCTCCATAGAAGTCACCTGACAGCAGGGCAAAAGTTCTGGATTCAGAAACTCAAGACCATGCACTCTTCATTCAATAATGTCATCATCTTCTGCACTAATGATCTTCTTGATAACTTGTCTCAAGTCTGCCTACATTTATGAGCATTAGCTACATGCAAGGCCCCAGGAATTTGAGCATCATCCAAGTCAAATACAGCATTTTAAGGAGCTGTAGTTCATGGGAAATATAAAAAAAATAGCCCTAGGGACCACTACCAATCTATATTTCAGTGGTCTTGGCAAATCTATCCCCAGTTTCTACTCTTAAGATACTATCCACCTACTTCAAAATCTACCAAGTTGAATATACACACATAAGCACAAATGAAACTTATACCCTTCATGTGACTAAACCCCACAAAAACCTACCTATTTTGCCTGGCATGAACTTGTTTTCTTCAGAATGAGAAGAAGGGGTAACTGACACTATTTCCTGAAGACACTTGAAAGAATCTGTCCACTCAGGACTGTGGCATAATCAAGGCTAGCAGTATAGTAGATATTAAATACAGCTGTCTAGGTTTTGGGAGCCCAGGCTTCTAGCCTATCCCTGTCCTAAACTTGTAAGCCCAATATTGTCTTTGGAGAAATTAGAATTTCTGTGTTCTTAGAGAGGGGATTGGATTAGATGGTGTTTGTTCCATACCATACTCCAAGACCCAAGAATAGTTCCTGGAAGCATCTATTGATAGAATGATCTACCATGGGCCCTTCCACAATAGATGTTCCAGAACTCTGTGATATTATCCCCTTTTGTGTTGTGAATGTGTCTTCACAGTTAGCCTATACAATGACAGAATCTTAGCTTGAATGGAGATTTAAAAACAAATCAACTGACCAACATTTGTCTTTATCTTTTTTTCAATCATTCTGCAGCTGCTAGTTGCTTCCTCCCATCACTCAAGAGACAGAGATAGGCACCAACCATGTTCCCCCACTGCTGGTATATGTGTGCCAGTGTACAACATAAACTGATGTTATCCATGTGCATCAAGAAAACACTGTAGAAAAAACTCTAGGTCCCATAATCCCGGGTCCAGGGAACATAGCACAAAGACATACAGCCCATTAATACAAGAAAAGAGGAACATTAACACTATCAATCTGAAATTCTGGATTTAAAATTAGTAAAGTGAAAATATGTCAGTCATGACTCAGGTAGCATCAGTGATTGTTTTGCATGTTCATGTTAACCAGCCAAACCTTTGAAATTCTTTTTATTCACAATGTCCACTGTCAAAAAACAGTACTAGGTTCAACCATGAGTAAAGTAGAAATATTCAGCAGGAAAAGCTCAGCTTAAAGCACAAATTTAGTGAGTGATTATGGATAATTATATTTAGTTATTACCAGAGGGTCTGGGATTTCCTGCAAAGTATATATGTTTAACAAAAAAGACAGGTAGATGATAATAGACTGTGGGAGCTCACAAAGGTTTACTAGTGACATCTGAGCTTGCTTTACACAGCAGGGATGCATTAGGGGATGGCTTGACCACATGCATGGTCACCAGGTGTTTGGGATAGTCTGAACTTGGCTATGCTGGGGTGAGTCAGGTCTTTTGCCTCACCCCTTGACATTCCTTTAAAATCCCTTTAGTAGAGACATATGGGGCTGGTGGGTTTTGACCCAGGCCCTCTGTGTTTCTGTCTCTCTCCTCTATATTTCTATCTACATATTCCTCATTTCTCCCTGCTCAAGAGTACTCTGGTGGAAAAAGTGGAGCCAGGCCCTCCACAATAGAGAAACAAACTCTCTCAAATATGTGTGTGTGTGCATGTGTGTGTGTAAAAGAAACAAGAGCATGAAGCAAGCACTTTTGGTCAGATTATGTGAATTCTTGAAGTTCCACCATCTATGTTCTCAAAAACTGTAACTAGAAGCTCATATAAAACAGCAAGAGTGAAACACACCCTCACATGGAAGCTCCCATGCCATGTCCTGCTGGGAGAGAAATTAAATGGCTGGGGCAACTAAAGAAGGCTTGAGCAGGGTCTGTCCCTGGCACTTGTATTGACTTTTGCAAAGCATTCCCCATTCTGGATTACCTTGCCCAACCTTGATGCAGGTGGGGGGAGGTTGGTCCTGCCTCTACTTATGTGCCATGTTTTGTTGCCTTCCCCTATCTGAATGGAGATGGAGGAATGGATGCAGAGCAGAGGGGTAGTGGAGAGACTGTGGGTAGGTGGGGGGAGGGGAGGGGAGGAGGAGAGGAGGGAAGGGAAACTGTGATCAGTATGTAAAATAAATGAAAAAAATTAATTAAAAAAATATATAAAAAAATGTGTCCCCCCTGACTCTGCCTTTATTCCTCCCATAATTCTCTGCATCAGGCTGTCTCTCCCAATAGCTTCTTGCCCTGCTATTAGCCTATCAATTTTTATTAATAATGATCATAATCCAAGCATTTCACCATTTTTGAATAGTTAAAAAGGAAGGTTTGAACATTAATATAGTAAAATTATATACAATAAGAATAGTTATTAAGTGAGAATTATAGTAATATCCTATCCATTTACATTTGGCAAAATTAGAGAAAATAATTATCTATCTTATCTTGGTAAGTCTAAAGTTTGTCTCTAATTTACTTTCTATTATAACTAAGGAAACTATAATTATAACTATTTGGTCTCCAACTCCATCAAAGACCCCAGAAGGGTAAAATGTTACCTAATGACAGGGACATCAAGCTGTCTGGACAGTCACCCAAAGTTTCTCTGCAACATTGGGGCATCCAACTCTGGCCTACAGGCCTAGAATATCTGATGGACTTTCCTGTGAAGCAGGGAATTTTGATGGACTGGCCTACTTTGTCTTTGCAAAGTCCAGCAATCACCTTCCTTGCACCCTGCTGATCCAATATGGACAGCATACTGTCAGTAATTGAGGCAAGGGCAATCTCTTTGCCCACATGGCTAGTTTTGCCATAAAGAAAAGAAACTCCATATGAAGATGATACTTTATTTGTGTACCCCAATAAAGCATATCTGGGGTTCAGAGGAAAAAGCCAGCCAATATATTAAACATAGAGGTCAGGCAGTTGTAGCATACACCTTTAATTCTAGCATTCGGGAGGCAGAGATTCATCCAGATCTCTGTAAGTTCAATGCCACACTAGGAACAGAGCCAGTTATAGTAGCACATGCCTTTAATCCCAGCACTAATTAACCATAGAAGTCTGTACAGACAGACAGGAAGTGATAGAGTTCAGTGAAAAGAGGAAATAATAGAGCTGGGTGGAGAGAAGAAGTAAGATGGCAAGGCACAGAAAGGTATATAGGTGTGAGTATTCAGGAACTAGCTCTCTGTGGAGGCTGAAGAGTTGGTAAAGTAAGCTTGGCTGTGGCTTGCTCTGCTTCTCTGGTCTCTCAGTTTTCATCTCAATATCTTTCTCTGGATGTTTTATTAATAAGACTGTTTACTCTCTATCAGTTTACTACAGGAAACTACATGTACATGGATGTATCATGACTACAACTTACAGCAAATTTGAAGTCTCCAGAAAGATGATGGGGCCCCATAATGATGATTCCATCAGGACAATGATAATGCCACCAAGCTGACAAACACCACCTGAAGATTGGCTTTGGACTACAAACTGCTCAGGACACTTTTGAGATGGCTAGCTGAGATGATCCACCCTCACAAACTACTCTAGCAAGGACTTGAGACAAGCCTTGCATTTTCACATTATGTAGAGACTGAACAACAAATGGTACAGCTAACTTTCCCAGAACTTGAAAATTAACCCAAAATTTTCATTTCAGAATCTCCTAAAGATGTCTTCATCCACAGACAGCAGGAAGTAATTTTAAAGACTCGACACCCATATTCCTAAGAGATTGAGTAGGTGGTTTTTGGTTGTTCAATGGGTTATGGATAATTGTCATTGTTTAGAATGGTTGGTTACAAGTAGTTAATTGATAATGGTCAGGAAATAAAGCTAAATAGGGAGATGAGATTCAGGAGTTTTGTTTGGAAAAAAAAGAAAAAAGAGGATATAGATAAGAGGTAGATTATTGAGTCTACTCTGAAAAAAAAGAGATAGAAAAATAATAGGATAAAAGGGTAAATTATTGAAACTACTTTTAAGATGCAACAAATAGTTTTAAATATTTTGCATTGGATTGGATTTCTGTATATTGTATACAAATTTTATATATTGATATGAATTTGAGATTGCTGTTATCAGAAAATTATATATATTTCTAATCTTGTTCAAGGTATTGTGCCTATACAGTACATTTAACAATTTAATGCAATTTTCTAGTCCTTGAAAGTTATTACCAACAATTTATGATAATAAAGAAATGTAAGTAGTTAGTCATGACAATCGAACTTATAGTCATATTAGGTATGTTTTCAAGGTCAAACAGAAATATATTTTAGATAAGTCATCTTCAAACACTTCAGAGAGCTATAGAATATGGCATTTAACAACATAGTTTCTTTTTCTTTTTTTATGACAATGGAACATTGCTACTCCTAGCAGCACCAATCTACTTCAGAGAAGATGCTGGGCATTGAAGAAACTCCATATCGACTTTACTTTCATTGTGGCAAAAGTTAGCTACTGGACAAGAAAGTGCCCTTATATTGACTGCTGACAGTATCTGTCCAAAATGGAAAAGCAGGACACAAAATAAAGGACTGCTGATCCTTGCCAAGGCAAGGTAGAAAAGCTCTTTAGAAAATCCTGATTCACAGATGTGTCTGTCAGATATGCTAAGCCTGTAGGCCAAAGATGGATGCCCCAATATTGCAGAAGAATGTAGCTGGAGTTTTTCTGGTCCTGTCTGGCTCACAGTCAGGACAAGTCTCTCTCACTCTTCAGTCCCACAGCTGCTCAGACCCAACCAAGTAAACACACAGAGACTCATATTGCTTACAAACTATATGGCCATGGCAGACTTCTTATTATGTACTTCTTCTATCTTAAATTAACCTATTTCTATTAAGCTATATTTTGCCATGTAGCTTGTGGCTTACCGGTACCTTACATCTCGCTTGTCATGGCGGCAGCTGGCAGTGTCTCTCTGCCTCAACCTTCCACTTCCCAGAATTCTCTTCTGTGCTTGTCATGCCTATACTTCCTGCCTGGCTACTGGCCAATCAGTGTTTTATTTATTAACCAATCAGAGCAACACATTTGACATAGAGAACATCCCACAGCAGAGGAACCTCAGGTGGCTGTCCAGGCAGCCAGCTGTTTCTGTCATAACTCACATTTTTTAGAAGTCACTAGTTTGTACAACCTGTTTAACTAGGTAACATTTCCTTCTTGGGTCTCTGAGGGAGTTGAAGATTAGATGGTTATAGTTATAGTTTTCCTTGATAACAACTTCAGAAAAGAAATTCACTAAAGAGGTACAAAGTGTATAAGTGTGAAAGACATCAAAAGATAGTTTTGGTAATACAAATTATGGTAGAAGTTAAATTTCATACAATCCTTTGGATTCACACAGATAAGATAGATAATGGAATATTTTCTCTGAATTTGTCAGATGCAAATGAACTAGACATTATTGATGTATTGATTGCCTGTATATATTGTACATATTTATTGTACTTATTGTATATAGTTATTCTTATATTAGTTATTTTTTTATTTTAGACAAAAATGGGGAACTGTGGTAATATTTTATTTGTACACCATAATAAAGCTGATCTGGAGATCAGAGGAAAAAGTCAGCCACTATATTAAACATGGAGTTCAGGCAGTGGTAGCATACATCTTTAATCCTAGCATTCAGGAGGAAGAGATTCATCCAGATCTCTGTGAGTTCAAGGCCACACTGGGAACAGTACCAGGCATGGTAGTACATTCCTTTAATCCCAGCGCTAGTTAGCCATAGAAATATGGAGGTCTGTACAGACAGACAGGAAGTGATAGAGCTGGGTAGAAAGAGGAAGTGGTATAGCTGGGTGGAGAGAGGAAGTAAGATGGCAGGGCAAAACAGGTATATAGGTGTGAATATAAAGGAACTAGCTCTCTCTGGAGGCTGAGGAGTTGGTAAGGTGAGGTTGGCTGTGGCTTGTTCTATTTCTCTGATCTCTCAGATTTCAACCTAATATCTGGCTCTGGATTTTTTACTAATAAGTCTGTTTAGCAATTCATCTTACATGGAAGTTCTTCAATACTGATTATCCTCTTTGAAATAATTGGTGCTTCCTGGAGCAGACATGTCTCACTGTCCAGAAAAGTCTATGTTCTTAAAATATTTTAAATGCCATATTCTGTATGACTTTGTACTGTCTGAAGATTGGCTATTTGAAATTATTCTCTATATGACCTTGAAAATTTAACTAACCTGACTGTAAGTTTGCTATGTACATAACTATTAATCTGTATTTCTTAATAATATATTATATTTTACATAAGCTGCATAAACATAATTCCCTAAACATTAGTAGACATAACAAAATTAACTTTAAATTTGTATCAATAAACCAAAATCTATGCTAATATAGAATATGTAAAATTAATAATTTTTGGATTAAAGTATATTCAATAATCTACCCTTTTATCCTATCATTTCTATATTTCTTTTTTCTTTCTTTTCAGAACAAGATCCCTGAATGTAATATCCTTCGTTTAGCTTTTTTCCTGATCATTATCCATAATAACTTGTAACTAACCACCCTAAATGATAACAAATATTCATAATTTATTTTTGTGAATATAGGTGTAGTTCTCTAGACTACTTCTTGTTGATTGGGGGTGCCAGTAATCTTTTGGAAATCCTGAGGAAATTTAGCATTATGGTCAAGTCTGGACTGGAGTAGTGTGTAAGGAAGGATCATCTCAGCCAGCAGTCTTGAAGCCATTCTGTATACAGAACTCAAAGAAATTGCAACAGAGGAGCTCTAAAATGTTGGATCATCTGGGTCATCTGTTCCCATAAAAGACTATTCTGGATATTTTCCTAGATCAAACATGATTTTTCTTAACCCAGAATGAATCCTGAGCCTCTCATTTCCCGTGAAAATAAAAGCAGAACCCTCTTTCCCAAAGTAATATACCTTTTGACTTAAATTTTGAAGCCAAGATATTTTTAAAATATATAGGTTGGTTTAATCTAGCAGCTTTCATAATCAAATATCTCTTAGCAGTTATCATTTGTTCATTAGTAGTCAAAAATTTAAAAACTACACAATAACATACAGTATGCAGGCTCTGTATATTTTTCATCTTTACATGCCTTATTATATTTTTTATTACTCTATACCTTTTTAAGAGATATCCCTTTATTTTAAAACTATATTTTTTAATCTAAGACTATATTTTTTTCTCTTTCCCAGGACTATGCACATTTTTAAACATACCATGACCTGTTCAGAGGTTCCTTTTGTCCGAATCTGTCCTCACTATATATCTGTAACCTTTTCTGTCTGCATGAGAAAAAAAAAACCTGCTGGCTCCTCTCCTTTGGTTACATAAGAGTCTAGTATCACGGTAGAGGAACATCTACCACCAGCTTTGAGAGCCATATTTACAACCCAACTCTGGGGAGTTTCTAGGTCCATGTCACCACCAAACAGAGTAACATGTTACTGGCTGCTCATAAACACCATAGAAGTGTTTGGTAGTAGGATTCTTAAAAGAGCTACCTGTTTTTGCCACTAGCATTGAGCCGGGAAGCCATCTCTTAATGGAGTCATGACTAGAGAAAAGGCAGCTACCAAGAAGCCATGCTTAAATGTAAATGAATTTCTAAATGGTCTTTCAAATAAAAATCATAGAGCCAAATATAGGGGTGGAAGCCTTAGATCAGGGAAATAGGGTAAGCCACCAGCGAACCTTAACTCACCAATTCTGCAGCTTCCAAATGTGAGTTACTTCCTGTCTACCCATGCCTTTATTGCCTTGCTGTTCTGCCCACTCATTGGATCTCTTATCCCAGCTACCTCACTTCCTCTTCCTACACAGCTCTGTCACTTTCTGTCTGTCTATACACACCTCTAGGTCTCTAAGGTTGGTACTGGGATTAATGAAAGGCATGTGTCACCACACTTGGCTCTGTTCCCTAGTGTGGTCTTGAACACACAGAGACCCTGCCTGCTAAGTGATAGGATTAGGGGTGTGTGCTACCACTGCCTGACTTATTTGTTTACTTAAAATGGCTTTCTATTTCCTATGATCTCCAGGCAAACTTTATTAAAGCACAAATAAATTATCACCACATTTCAGCAAAAATAAAATATCACATTATCCCCATTTTGTCTAATAAAAATAAAAGTTATAACTAATATAAGAAAAACTATATACAATGAGTACAATAACTATGTATAATATATACAAGCAATAAATATATCAACAATGCCTAGTCCATTTGCATTTGACAAATTCAGCAAAAATATTCCATTATCTATCCTATTTTGGTGAGTCCAAAATGTATCTAATTCATTTTCTATCTCATATTACTAACAGGAAACTATCTTATGATGTCTTTGAAAACTATACACGTTACACCTCTTAGTGAGTTTCTTTCTCTGAATTTCTTAACAAGGAAAACTATAACTACAACTGTCTAATCTTCAACTCCCTCAGAGACCCAAAATGGAAATAATATTACCTATTAAAACAGAAAGTGCAAACAAGCAACTTCCAAAAAAATGTGAGTTGAGAAAAATAGCCAGCTGCTGGAACAATCACCCAAGATTTCTTTGCATGTTGGCACATCATCTTTGGCCTACAAGCTTAGTATATCTGAAAGACTCATTTGTGAAGTAGGATATACAAAAGGCCTTCAGCTCCACCTCACATTCATTATGAATATCCCAAATACCAGATAAACTTTAATTCCACCAGTGTCCTGTCCTGATTCAGAATTTTAAGTTCTGGAAATTGTTGGTGTTTTTTGGAATTCAGCTGCCCATTCTTCTTGGCTTGTGGGTGGCTTTATCTCCTTTATTAAATGCTAGTCTACTGTTGAGAGGTTAGACTGTATCAGCCTAGTTACTCCTTCAAGAATAACTGTTTCAGCTCCTGTTCCACTGCATACCAAAATGTCATTGGTCCACTGCCTGTTCAGGTGCCTTCAAAGAAAGGGGCACTGTACCTTTTCCAGGTTGAAAAGCCACTTGAGCAATAGTATCATATTGTCCTGGCCTCAGAATATGCCTGTTGTCAAAGCTGCAACCACACTTGTCTTGGAAGGATCAGTAGTCCTTTGTTTTGTATCTTGCTTATCTATTTTGTACAGCATAGTGTCAGCAGTCGATTTGAGGACACTTTCTATTTTTTTTTTGTTTGATTTTTTTGTGACAGGGTTTCTCTGTGTAGCTTTGTGCCTTTCCTGGAACTCATTTTGTAGACCAGGCTGGCATCAAACTGCCTCTGCCTGCCAAGTGCTGAGATTAAAGGCATGCACCACCACCACTCGGCTGAGGACAATTTCTTGCCCAGTGGCTAAGTTTTGCCACAAAGAAAGTTAACTCAATGTGGAGGTTCTTCAATGCCCATATCTTCAAAGAAGTAGATTGGTGATGCCAAGAGCAGACATGTTCCATAGTAATAAAAAAAAAAGAAAAAATCTATTTTATTAAAACCTTTTAAAGGCATATTCTGTAGATCTCTGAAGGGTTTGAAGATGACCTATCTAAAATATATCTCTGTATGACCTTGAAAACATACCTAACCTAAGTACAAGTTTGATTGTAGTAGGTGACTAACTACTAACCTGCATTTCTTTATATTCTAATTAGATGGAAATAATAAGTTCCAAGGAATAGAAATTTGCATTACATTGTTAAATGAACTCTATAGGTACAATATTCTGAAAACGATTAGAAATACACATACAGAATTTTCTAATAATATCAATCTCAAATTTGTGTCACTATATATAATTTGTATATAATATATGAAAATCCAATCCAATGTAAAATATTTAAAACTAGTAGTTGTCTTTTAAAAGTAGACTCAGTAATCTACCTTTTTAGCTATATCATAGCTAAATCCTCTCTTTTTTCTTCTCAGAGTAGATTCAATAATCTACCCTTTATTCTAGCATTTCTATATCTCTTTTTTCAGAGTAGATTCAATAATCTACCCCTTATCAATATCCTCTTTTTTCTTTGCTTTGCTTTTTGCAAACAGGAACCTTAAATCTAATATCCTTTGTTGAGCCTCTTTCCTGACCATTAACAATAACAACTTGTAACCAACCATCCTAAACAATGACATTGAAAGACCAAAAATCACCCACCCCACCTCTTGGGAATATGGGTATTGTGGTATTAAAATTACTTCCTGCTGATTGTGGATGAAGCAGTCATCAGAAGATCATAGAAAGAAAAATTTTGGTTTAATAGTCCAGTTCCTATGATAGCTATATCATTTGTTGTCCAGTCTCTGCATAATGCAAAAGGGTGGGGCTTATCTCAAGTCCTCGCTTGAATAGTCTGTGAGTTGGGATGACCTCAGCTAGCCATCTCATAATTGTTCTGAGAAGTGTGTAGTCCAAAGTTGATCTGTGGGTGATGTTTGTCAACTTAGTGGCATTATTACCATCCATGTGGAATTGTCATTGTGGGGCCCCATCATCTTTCTGGAGACTTTAAATTCACTGTTAGGCCTTGTCATGATTCCCTACAGAAAACAGATAGAGACTCCAACACAAAAAATCATATATAGGCAGCTAAATGAAGACCTTTTTCCTAGAATTACTTAGTATTCTATATGACCATTAATATCATAACAAAAGTTTAAAACATATATATATATATATATATATATATATATATATATATATATATATATAAATCTTATGAATTTTGATATAAAATGTATACCTTAAAAGTTTATAGAATCAACATACAACCAAATTGAGATTAGTGGCAACAGAATAGTCCCTTAATTTTGGTATTCTTCTGTCCCATACCAGAAGGCTCTTTCTTCTGACATGATACAGAGATTTTGCATTTTTCTTTTTAACAAACAAACTTGTGTTTAGAGAAGAAGGGAGCCATTCTCCAACTCCAAAGCCAGCATTAATTTTTAATTGAACTGGGACTACAAAAAGATCATTTGTGTTAAGTGTCTATATAGAAGAGCAGAAACAAACATTTAGGAAGACTTATGAAATTGTATATATGATTACCAATAGGCCAATTTACTTCTTTTCTTGGGACATTTTTTCTCAATGATTTGTCCTTTTTCTTTAGATGTCTCATTTGTCCAATGTTCTTCAGATTCCTTAGCCTTCATTCTCCTGAAAGACAAAAACCAAAACCTTTCCCCAAGCCTAATTTTTGGGAGGTTCCCACTTGGCAAGTTATATCTGATTAAATGAAAATCATTTGTTAGTGGTGTAAGTTAGTTTAAATTGGATGGTTATGCTTGTTGATGAACTATCACCTCTTCTAATGAAAAGATCTCTTGTTCAAATCAAACCTTTATCAATTTTGATGTTATCCATAGCTTTCTTCTCCTATAAAAACAAAAGCAAAACATTATCCCCAACATAACACATATCTTGGTTTCCATTCTGAGCTCAGTACATCTTTAAAGTATATAGACTGATTTGATTCTGTAGTTTTTTTTCTATTATCAAGTGTCTCTCTGTTGCTGTTGTTCCTTTTCCATCAGTATTGATAACATTCAAAGTTAGTAGAGCATTATGTAATCTATTGGGGGGGAGTTATTACCCCTTTCTGTTTGCTTAGCATATCCTTTAGAGTTCCATTTGATCTTTCTGTGACTGCTTGGCCAGTAGGATTATGTGGTATACCTATAATATACTTTATATTTTAATAAGCAAAAAATGTTTCATTTTCACAGAGACATATGCTGTAGCATTGTCAGTTTTAATTTGTACAGGTATACCCTTGATGGCCATAACTTCTAGCAAATGGGTGGTTGCTGAATCAGCTTTCTCAGAAATCAGAGCAGTTGCCCATTGAAATGCTAAAAATGTATCAATAGTGTAGTATACATATTTCAACTTTCCAAATTCTGCAAAGTGAATCATATCCATCTGCCAGATTTCATTCCTCTGAGTACCCTTTGGGTTACATCCTGCTGGTAATTGAGTCTGATTGTAAAAGGAACAAATAGGACATTTTTTTTTACATTTCCTTAGCTTGTTGCCAGGTTATGGTAAAATCCTTTTTTAAATCTTTCTATTCACATGATGTTTTTTTATGAAATTCTCAGGCCTCCAGCATATTTCCTATCAATAAGTTATCAATCTCTTCATTACCCTGTGCTTAGAGGGCCTGGCAAACCCATATGTGATCAGATGTGAGTTATGTATAAAGGATGCTTCCTATTACTGAGTATATTTTCTAACTTAATAAATAAAAAAGTTATTTCTGACTCATATTTTGAGACGTTCAGAAAAATCCATTAATACCAACAGAATAGCATATGATTCTGATTTTTTTAACTGAATTATGAGGACTTTGAACCACTTTACTTAAATTTTCTGATTTGTAACCTTCCTTTCTTTGTTTGTTTGCGTCTGTATAAAATGTATGGGCTCCAGATATGGGTGTATCCTGAAAAATTCAAGGCAGAATTCAATCAGCTCTCTTTATAAGTTCAATTTTATCACTTTTGGGATATTTGCTGTTAATCTCTCCCAAAAAAATTACTGAAACCTCTTTACCAAAGTTCATTTTCTGCCCATAATTTGTCAAATTCATTCTTCATTAAAGGTATTACAGTTTTTGCTGGGTCTACTCCTGATCATTGATGAAGTCTCAATTTTCCTTTTAAAATCATGTCACAGTTCTTTTGCACATAAGTTTTTTTTTTCATTTTTTAATGCTTATTTGGTGGAAATATCCATCCCAATATAATATCTTCCCTCTACATTAAAATTCCTGTAGGAGAATGCTTAGTGGGTAAAATAACCAATACATAATCAAGATTTGGATCCACATGTCCTTCCTGTACTTTCTTATCCACCAAGGCCAATACTCTCTCAGTTTCAGTTGATAATTCTCTTGGACTACTTAAGTCCTTGTCACCTTGTAAGGTTTTGAACCAATTATTCAGTTCATCATTTTTTACCCCAGCAATAGTTTGTAGAAGAAAAATGTCTCCAAATAATCTTTGAAAATCATTAAGAGTCTGTAATTGATCTCTCCTAATTTGTACCTTTTGAGGTCTAATTTTTTGTAGACTTATTTCATATCCTAAATAATTACTAGAATTCTCTCTTTGTATCTTTTCAGGAATGATTTGTTTTCCCCAACAAGGCAAAATTTTCTTTACTTCTTCAAATATTCTTTCTAAAATGTCTGCATTTGAGTTAGCTAGTAAAACATCATCCATAAAATGATAAATTATAAATTTAGGAAATTGTTTCTTTATTAATTCCAATGGCTGTCATACAAAATATTGGCACAGGATTGGGCTATTTAACATTCCCTGTGGGAGAACCCTCCATTGATATCTCTTAACTGGCTGAGAAGTATTATAAGTAGGCACCATGAAGGCAAATCTTTCTCTGTCTTTTTCTTGTAAGGGTATTGAAAAGAAACAGTCTTTTAAATCAATAACTATAAGAAGCCATCCTTCAGGTAATAAAGTAGGCAAAGGAATTCCAGATTGTAGAGAACCCACTGGCTGAATTACTTTGTTAATTACTTTGTTAATTAGGTCTGTTAACATTTTCCATTTACCAGTTTTCTTTTTAATAACAAATACAGGAGAATTCCAAAAGCTGGTTGATTCTTCAATATGCTGAGCATTTAACTGCTCTTGTACCATCTCTTCTAAAGCCTGCAATTTCTTTTTTGTTAAAGGCCATTGCTGAACCCATACATGCTTATATTCTAACCATTTTAAAGATAATGCCGGTGGTGTCTTTGAAAGATCAGCAGTTGTTGTGCCTTGTTCTTGTACAATCTGGATGCCTGGTAACCACTCATTAGAAAAATAATACCTCCTAATATTTCTATCAGAAACATGTGTGTGTTTGTTTTTTTCTGAGGTTGGAGGAATGTTAATCTGAGTATTCCATTGTTGTAATAGATCATGGCCCCATAAATTCATAGCTGTAGAAGTCACATTTGGGTTTTTTGTTTGTTTGTTTTATTTTTTTGTTTTTGGAGCTGAGGATCGAATCCAGGGCCTTGCACTTGCTAGGCAAGTGCTCTACCACTGAGCTAAATCCACAACTCATTTTTTTAACAAAATTTTTTTTGGAGGTGAGGATTGAACCCAGGGCCTTGCACTTGCTAAGCAAGCACTCTACCACTGAGCTAAATCCACAACCGCCATATTTGGCTTTAATTTTCTTCTATGTCCTTCTGGCTCTATACATTTGAGTCATCTTGTGCTCTTTTTCACTTGAAATAATGTTCCAATCCCTAACAGCTGAACATTTACCTCCTGAAGAGGCCAGTTTAGATGCCAAAATTCTCTTGCAACTATTGTAACCATCTGTCCCTGTGTCTACTAAGTCTTTGAAGAGAAAGTCATTCATTTGTATTTCTAATTTGGATCTTTATTCATTTATAGAAGTTTGTTAAAAAATTTGTTTTCACTTAAAGCATCTGACATTATTTGTATTATTTTAGTATTATATATTATATTATTGTTGCTATATTATTAATATATATTATTATTATTATTATTATTATTATCTTTCAATTAAAGAATCTGACTTTTTTTTCTTCAAAGCTGTTGAAATCACCTCTCCTATTGACATATAATCATAATCATGAGACTCAATTATGTCCCTGATTCAATCATCCAAGGTTACTGATCTGGCCTTTAACAGCTTGGCTACCCTTTTGCATGCTGCATTAGCATTTTCAAAAGCCAAAGATTCAATTATTATCTGTCTGTCTTCTGAATTTAGTATCATTCTATTTACTGCTGAAGACAGACTGTAAGAAATCCATGAAGGTTTCTTTTGGGGCTTGTATAACTTTTGTAAATGACTCAATTGTTTTCCTGCTTCCTTAATTCTGTCCCATGCAGTCATGGTTGCCATACAACATAGAATTAAGATTTGGTTACCTTATATACATTATCTTTGTATATCAGTTTAATTTCCATCTCCAAAAGTTGATCCTTGGAAATTTCCATACCTCTATTCCTACATTGTTGTTCTATAGTTTAGCCTCCTCTTTCCACCAGGTTCTCCACTAAAACTATGGGCAGGCCTTTAGGACAGTTGTAACCAATTCTTTCCAGTCCTGAGGGATAATTAGATCACAAGTTGACCACAAGTTTAACATCTGCTTTACAAATGGAGAATGCATGACATATGATAAAATAGGTTCTACAAATCTCCTCAAATTTAATATGTCCACTGGAGTCCAGTTAGCCTATATACACCCTTGAGCATTTGGCAGTTCCTGTAAGGTTACCAGGTAGATTAATATCTGCTGTCTGGTAACCTGATGCTGTTTCTCTGTAACTGTATAATTCAATCCTGAGATAGGTTCACCTTTAAATTCTTCTGTCTGGGCCGGAACTTATCTATAATTCATTTTAAGAGGTTTTTCTAAAACTTTTATCTTGGTACTCAAATTGACCAACTATTTTAATGGTAAAGTAAAAATGGTCAAACAATTAAAACTCATAATTGATGTTATGTACATCACATCAACATTAATTATCCTCTCATTTAATTGTTCCATTTTCAGAATGCCTAATGTGTTATCAAACAGAGACCACATTTCTTCCATTGTAAAAATGTTTCCCATTTTTTAATGTGGGGAAAATTCTCTTATAACTAATTTCCCCCTTTAACATATCTTAATTGACTTATCAAGTCTGTTGACTGTGTGGAACAGTAGGAATTCTGAGGGAATTTCAAAGCAGCTAACTAGAGTGGTAGCAGTCCAAGATAGGAATCCAGAGGGAGCCCATCACCCACCAGGAGAGAAAAAGCCAAAGAGACTCTAGCCTACATCAGGTGGAGATCTTGCTGTGAGCAGTTCCAGCCTGAGCCAGAGGGCCTGTAAGGCCACAAGCAGCTTTTTAGTGAATTCTTGCTCCAATCATTGGAGCACCAATTGTAGATGAATTGCTAAATGGTCTTATTAAATAAAAACCCAGAGCTAGAGATTAGGGTTAAAACCTGAGAGATCAGAGGAATAGGAAATGCCACAAGCTAACCTCACCTTACTGACTCTCAGCTTCCAAAGAGACCTACTTCCTATATAACCACACCTATATGCCTGTCTGTTCTGCAATATCATTTGCTCTCTCCATCCAGCTATATCACTTCCTCTTCCTGCCAAGCTCTGTCACTTCCTGTCTGTCTTTACAGACCTCCAGACTGCCATGGTTAACTAGTGTTGGAATTTAAGTTGTGTGCCATATTGCCTGGCTCTGTTCCCAGAGTGGCCTTGAACTCACAGACATCCAGACAGATCCCTGCCTCTCAAATGATAGAGTTAAAGGCATGTGCTACCATTGCCTGACTTCTATGTTTAATGTAGTGGCTGGATTTTTCCTCTGATCTTCAGATAAATTTTATTGGGTTGAACAAATAAAATATCACCACAAATCCATATTCACCTGCAGGTGGGGATGTAAACAATTTCAACTATTACAGAAGTCAGAATGGAGGTTGTTCAGAATTTAAGACTAGAACTTCCATTTGATCCAGACATACTACTTCTGAAAAATTACCCAAAAATCAAAATACAAGCTTACTAATCAAAATAACTAAATAATGCAATCAATCAACCAAGTGTCCATTAATGAATGAAAAGATAAAGAAAAATCAGGTTGTGAATGGAGAGATATCTCTGTGGTTAAGATCACTTGCTGTTCTGGCAGAGGACCTGGAAATTGTTCCAGAACCCACATGGCTGCTCACAAGCATCTGTAATCCTAATTCCATGGTACTTTACATCCTCTTATGTGTCTGTAAACACCAGGCATGCATGTGGTGTGTGTGTGTGTGTGTGTGTGTATATATATATATGTGTGTGTGTATGTATATGTATATGTATATATACATATATATATATATATGTATATATGTGTGTGTATGTATGTATGTATGTATGTGTATGCAAATATTCATACACAAAAAATGAAAGTAAATATTTTAAAAGACATTTAAAATAAAAAAATGTAATATACACACAATGTTAGTATTTTTAACCATAAAAAATAAAACTGGGCCTCTAAAACATAGGCCCTAGGACACAACCAGTTCCCAGGAACCCCCACCTGTCTCTGCCCCAGTTACCAGAACTGTGGGGAAAATTTGTGTGGGCAGGCTCACCCACCAAAACACTGAATCTGACCTGTAATCTACAAGACCCATGCCCTACTCCAATACCCATCTCCTTGCCCCCCCCTCCAGTGGCTTCCTGAAACACAAAATCTGTCAGCTCTCATTGGACCAAGAAGTGAGTGACTCTTCTGTGACGCAGAGAGTCCTTCCTCTAGGACATAGGCCCTGGGAAACAACCACAACCTGAGAATCGCCACCCATCTCTACCCCAGTTTCTGGCCAGCAGGGAAGACTCCTGTGGGCAGCCTACCCCACCACAACCCCCCATAAGACCGTGAAATCTACAAGTCCAAAACCTACCCCAATACTCATCTCCCTGGCCCACAAATGGCTTCCTGAGACATGGAATCAGCCAGCTCTTATTGGACCATGAGAGGCTTCCTGAGACAAAGGATCTACCAGCTCTTACTGGACCAAGAGCTTTAGTAAGACAAAGAGTGGCTCCCTGAACCACAGAGTCAGCTAGCTTGGATTGGACCAAGAGCAGCTCCCTGAGATACAGAATCTGACAGTCCCAATTGGACCAAGAGCTAAGATTGGACACAAAGGGGACCCTGAGACACAGACACAGCAATCATAGATTGGACAATTAGCAGCTTACTCAGACACAGGCAGCTCTTGTATCTATTGGAATAAGAGATGGGTAGATGCCAGTGCAAAAATGCATATAATATAAAGAGCATTATGGCATCACCTGAACCTAGACCATCTATAACAGCAAGACCTAAACATCACAATGTAGAAGAAGTAGAAGAAAGTGACCTTAAAAATAACTTTATGAAGATGCTATCCAACAGAATACAATAGATGGAAGAGAGAATCTCTGGTGTAGAGGATATAATACAGGAAATAGATTTGTCAGTCAAAGAAAACACCAAAGCCAAAAATGTCATAACACAAATTGTGCAGGAAATCTGGGACACCATGAAAAGGCCTAAGAATATTAGGGATAGAAGGAGAAGAATGCCAACTGAAAGGCACAGAAAATATATTCAACAAAATCATGGAAGAAACCTTTCCCAACTTTAAGAAGGAAATACCTATGAAGATACAAGAATCTTATAGAACACTAAATAGACTAGACCCTCCAAAAATTTTTTTCCTTGCCACATAGTAATTAAACCACTAAACATACAAGAAAAAATTTAATAGCAGCAAATGAAAAATGCCAAGTGACTTATAAAGGCAGAACTATCAGAATAACACCTGATATCTCAATGGAGACTTTGAAAGCCAGAAGGTCCTGGACAGATGTAATGCAGACACTAAGAGACCATGGATGCCTGCCTCAAATAATATACCCAGCAAAACTTTCAGTCACCATAGATGGAGTGCACAAGACAATCCAAGACAAAACCAGAGTGAAACAATACCTATCTATGGTGATATTTTATTTGTGCTTAAATGTGATTTTATTTGTATGTTAATAAATAATGTTACCTGGAGATCAGAGGTAAAAGTGAGCCATTAAGCAGAAGTCCAGTGGTGGTGGTGGCATGTGCCCTTAATCCGATCACATGGCAGGCAGAGTCTGTATGGTCAAGGACAGAGCCAAGCATGGTGATATAAACCTTTAATCCCAGAACCAAACATAGAGACCTGGAGGTCTGTATAGGCAGGCAGTGACAAGGAAGTCATATGGTTGGGTTTAGAGCTAATGAGAAGGCAGAACAGAAAGACAATAAAAAGACAAGTCACACAGGAAGAAGGTCTCTCTAGGGGGAAGTAACAATGGCAAAGTGGTCTGATAAGGTAGTCTTTGCTCTTGCTCTGATATCTTTGGCTTTAACTTTGTATTTGGCTCTGCATTTCTTATTTACTAAGAATATTTAGAATTACGTCTACACATATCCACAAATCCAGCCCTACAGAAAGAACTAGAAGGAAAATTCCAACCTAAGGAAGTCATATACTACAACAAATACACAGGCAATAGATAATCCTACAGCAGTAAATCTCAAAGAAGGGAAACACACACACACACACACACACACACACACACACACACACACACACACTACCATCAAAAGGTAACAGGAATTAACAGTCACTGGTCATTAATATCACTTAGTATCAATGGACTCAATTCACCTATAAAAAGACACAGTCTAACAGAATGCATATGAAATCATGATCCATCCTGCTGTATACAAGAAACACACTTCATCTTCAAAGACAGACACTACCTCAGAGTAAAAGGCTAGGGAAAGACTTTCCAATCAAATGGAATTAAGAAGCAAGCTGGTGTAGCTATCTTAACATATAACAGAAGACTTCAAACTAAATCAATCAAAAGAGATCAGGAAGGACATTACTTACTCATCACAGAAAAAGATCCATGACGATGAAGTTTCAATTCTGAAACATTTATGCTCCAAAAACAAGGGCACACTCATATGTAAAAGAAACATTATTAAAGCTTAAATCACATCAAACACCACACATTATTAGCAGGAGACTTCAACACCCCACTCTCAGCACTGCACAAATCTGCCAAACAGAAGCTTAACAGAGAAATAAGGGACCTAGCAGGCATTATGACTCAAATGGACTTAATAGATATCTACAGAACATTCCACCCTAACACAAAAGAATATACCTCCTTCTGAGAACCCCATGGAACCTTCTCTAAAATCAACCACATAGTTGTTTACAAAGAAAATCTCAACAGATACAAAAAAATGGAATAACCTCCTGTATTCTATTGGACCACCATGGCTTCAAGTTAGATTTCAATGAAAACAAAAATTACAGAAAGCCTACAATCTCATGGAAACTGAAAAATGCTCAACTGAATCAACAATGGGTCAAGGAAGAAATAAAGAAAGAAATTAAAGACTTCCTATAATTCAAAGAAAATGAATGTACTACATACCCAATATTATGGGACACAATGAAAGCAGTACTAAGAGGAAAATTTGTAGCACCAAATGACCACATAAAGAAGTTGGAGAGCTGGGCAGTAGTAGTGCATACCTTTAATCCCAGCACTTGGGAAGCAGAGCCAGGTGGATCCCTGTGAGTTCGAGGCCAGCTTGGGCTACAGAGTGAGTTCCAGGACAGGCATAAAGCTACACAGAGAAACCATGTCTCAAATAATAATAATAATAATAATAATAATAATAATAATAATAATAATAATAATAATAAATAAGTTGGGGAAATTTCACATTAGTGACTGAACAGCACATGTAAGCTCTAGAACAAAAAGAAGCAGTCACCCATAAGGATTTGATGCCAAGAAATAATCAACTAGAGAGCTGAAATCAATAAAAGGGAAATGAAGAGATCAATACAAAGAATCAATGAAACAAAGAGATGGTTCTTCGAGAAAATAAACAAGATGGACAAACCCTCATCCAAATTAACTAAAAGGCAGAGAGAGGGCATCCAAATAACAAAATCAGAAATGAAAAGGGAAACATAACAAGAGACAAGAAGGAAATCCAGAGAATCATCAGGTCATACTTAAAAAACCTGTCATCTAAAAAACTGTAAAATCTAAAAGAAATACACAATTTTCTGGATAGGTACCACATAACAAAGTTAAATCAAGACCAGATAAACAATTTAAATAGACCAATTACCACTAAGAAAATAGAAACAGTCATTAAAACTCTCCCAACCAAAAAAATCCTAGGATCAGATGGTTTCAATGTAGAATTTTACCAGATTTTCAAAAAAGAGCTAATACCAATAGTCTTCAAATTGTTCCACACAATAGAAACAGAGGGAACATTACCAAACTCCTTTTGTGTAGCTATTGTTACTCTGATTCCTAAACAATACATAGATGAAACAAAGAAAGAGAATTACAGACCAATCTCCCTCATGAACATGGATGAAAAATTTCTCAGTAAAATATTGGCAAACTGAATCCAAGCACACATCAAAAAAAAAAAAAAATCCACCATGATAAAGTAGGCTTCATTCCAGAGATACAAGAATGGTTCAATATATGAAAATCTGTCAACACCATATAAACAAACTGAAAGAAAAAAAAACATATGATCATTTCATTGCATGCTGAAAAGGCCTTTGACAAAACCCAACACCCCTTCATGATAAATGTCTTGGAGAGATTAGGAATACGGGGTACATACCTAAACATAATAAAGGCAATTAACAGCAAGCCAACAGCCAACATCAATTTAGATGGAGAGAAACTCAAAGCAATTCCACTAAAATCAGGAACTAGACAAGGTTACAGCTCTCCCCATATTTATTCAATATAGTACTAGAAATTTTAGATAGAGCAATCAGAAAACAAAAGGAGATCAAGAGGACACAAATTGGAAAGGAGTCTAACTTTCACTATTTGCAGACAATATGATAGTATACATAAGTGATCCCAAAAGTTCTACCAGGGAACTCTTACAACTGATCAGCACCTTCAGTAATGTGGCAGGATACAAGATTAACTCAAAAGTTCAGTAGCTCTCCTATATGAAAATGATAAATGGGCTGACAAAAAAATCAGAGAAACATCACCATTTATAATAGTCACCACAAATAATATAAAATACCTTGGGATGACTCTAAATAAGCAAGTGAAAGACCTATATAACAAGAACTTTAAGTCATTGAAGAAAGAAATTGAAGAAGATATCAGAAAATGGAAAGAGCTCCCATGTTCATGGATTGGTGGAATTAACACAGTAAAAATAGCAATCTTACCAAAAGCAATCTACTGATTCAATGCAATCCACATCAAAATCCCAACACAATTCTTCACAGATTGTAGCATGAATCTTAAAAGTTCTCATTAATAAAAATAAAGCCAGAGCCAGGTATTGAGGTGAACCCTGAATGATCAGAGAAGCAGAACAAGCCACTGCTACCTCAACTTGCCAGTTCCTCAGCTGATCCTGTTTCCTCAGACTGGATGCCTCTCAGATGAACTGCTGCTTGAAAGCTTGAATGTTTAACCAGCAAAAGCTTGTAGTTTCTGGTCTTCACACAATCTATGACTTTCTGATTTCTGCCATCACTCCCTGGCATTAAAAGCTCACTTCTTGGGATTAAAGGCATGTGTCACCATGCCTGGATATTTCCAATGTGGCCTTGAACTCACAGAGATCCAGGTAGATTTCTGCCTCTTGAATGCTAGGATTAAAGGTATGAATGCCACCATTTTCTAGCCTCTGTATCTAGTGGCTGTTCTGTTCTTTGATGCCAGATAAGTTTATTAGGGTGCACAATATTTTGGGGAACACAATGCCACCACATTTCCCCCTTTTTGTCTAACATTTTAAAAAGCTTATAACTAATACAAGAAAAACTATCCAATAAGTATATACAATATACACAGTCAAGAATTACATTAACAATGGCTAGTCCATTTGCATTTGAAAAATTTAGAGAAAATAATTCCAATATCTATCCTATTTTGGTAAGTCCAAAATATACCTGATTCACTTTCTATCCTAAATTATATTGCTAACAGAACTATAACATCTTTCAAATTTATACACTTACACCTCTTTAGTGAGTTTCTTTTCTCAAATACTTAACAAGAAAAACTATAACTATCTAAACTTTAACTGTAACTATCTTCAACTCAGAGATTGAAGAGGGAAATAATATTACCTAACAAAAATAAAAACAGGAAGTGCACACAATCAGCTTCCAAAAAAAATGTGAGTTCACAGAAACAGCCAGCTGCCTGGACAGTCACCTGAGGTTTCTCTGCAGTATTGGGGCATCATCTAGAGCCTAGAGGCTTAGCGTATCTGAACGACTCATTTGTGTAGTAGGATGTACACAGGTTAACAGTTCAACCTCACATTTGGTGAGAGCATTCCATGTACCAGAAACACCTGGATTCCACTAGTGTTATGTCATGATTCAGGATTTTAAATTCTGGAAATTGTTGATAATTTTTAATTCAGCTGTCCATTCTTCTTGGCTGTGTGTGTGTGTGTGTGTGTGTGTGTGTGTGTGTGTGTGTGTGTGGCTTCATCTTGGCATCCCATTCTTATCTACACCTATCTATTAAATGTCAGTCTACCATTGAGAGGGGTGAGCTTAGTCACTATTCAAGAATAACTGTTTCAGCTGCTGTTCCACTGCACATCAGAAGCCATCGGTCCACTGCCTGTTCAGCTGCCTTTGAGGAAAAGGACACAATACCTTTTCTGGATTGCCAAGGCCACTTCAGGTATGGTGCCATATTGTCCTAGCCTCAGAATATGCCTTTTATTAAAGCTACCACTGCACTTGTTCTGGCAAGAATTGGTAGTCCTTTGTTTCATGTCCTGTCTGTCCATTTTGTCCTGTTTGTCAGCAGGTGATTCAAGGATACTTTGTTGTTCAGTGGCTAACTTTTGCCACAATGAAAGTTAACTCAATATGCAGTTTCTTCAATGCCCATATTTTCTCTGAAGTAGATTGGTATTGCCAGGAGCCAACATATCTCATAGTCATAACAAAAAAACAAAAAAATTCTTAGTTATTAAAATATTTAAATGTCATATTCTATAGATCTCTGAATGGTTTGTAAATGATGTTGCTATATAAAATATACCTGCTCGATCTTGAAAACATACCTAATATGACTACAAGATCAATTGTAATGTCTAACTACTAACTTTCATTTCTTTATATTCTAATAATTGGAAACAATAACAGTCAAGGATCAGCAAATTGCATCAGTTTGCTAAATGAACAGTATAAGTACAATATCTTGAACAAGATTAGAAATATATGTATGGCATTTTCTAATAATATCAATCTCAATATATATAATTTGTATACAATATAAAACAATCCAATCCAATGTAAAGCATTTAAAACTAGTAATTGACTTTTTTTCTTTTTTTTTAAACAAAGACCTTAAATCTAATCTCCTTTGCTTAGCGCTTTTCCTAACCCTTAACAACAACTTATAACCAACCCACCTAAACAATGAAAATTATCCAGTCAGATAAAACCTTAACTTTGACATTAAGCACAGACTGGATGCTTCTGAGTCCTCATCTAAATGGATTTCAGCTGAACTGCTGCTTGAAAGCCTGAATGCTTAACTAGCCAAAAGCTTCTAGTTTCTGATCTTCACACCTTACATAGCTTTCTGCTATCTGCCATTACTCCCTGGGATTAAAGGCTCACTTCTTAGGATTAAAGGCATGAGTCACCATGCCTGGATATTTCCAAGGTGGCCTTGAACTCACAGAGATCCAGAGGGATTTCTGCCTCTGGAATGCTAGGATTAAAGGTGTGAGTGCCACCATTTTCTAGCCTCTGTATCTAGTGGCTGTTCTGTTCTTTGATGCCAGATAAGTTTATTAGGGTGCACAACATTTTGGGGAACACAACACCACCACATTTCCCCCTTTTTGTGTATAAAATTTAAAAAAAGCTTATAACTAATACAAGAAAGACTATCCAATAAGTATATACAATATATACAGTCAAGAATTACCTTACCAATGTCTAATTCATTAACATTTGACAGATTCAGAAAAAACTCCATTATATATATAATTTCCAGTCCACTAACATTTGATAAACTCAGACAAAAAAATTTCATTACTTATCCTATTTAAAACAAGTAGTTCCTTTTTAAAAGTAGTTTTTCTTTTCATAATAAATTCAGTAATCTACCTTTTGTCATTATTATACCTTCCCCTTTTTCTTTTTAGAGTATATTCAGTGATCTACCCATTTACCCTATTATTTCTTTATCTTTTTTCTCAGAGTATAGTCAATAACCTACCTCATATCTATATTCTCTTCTTTCTTTTTCCTTTTTTTAAACAAAACCTCTGTATCTAATCTCCATGTTCAGTTTTTTCCTGACCACTAACAATTAACAACTTGTAACCAACCATCATAAACAATGACAATATCCAAATCTCATTAAACAACCAAAAAAACCATCCACACCACCTCTTGGGAATGTGGGCATCATTTTCTTAAAATTACTTCCTGCTTTCTAGGGATGAAGACATCTTTAGGGAATCCTGAAAACAAATTTTTGGGTTAATTGTCAAGTCCTGTGTCATTTGTCCAGTCAATGAATAATGGGAAAATGCAGGACTTGGGTCATCTCAGCTAGTCATCTTGAAATTGTCCTGAGCAGTTTGTAGTCCAAAGTCAATCTTTCCTTGGTGTTAATCGGCTTAATGGCTTTACCATACTCCATGTGGAATCATCTTTGTGGGGTCTCATCATCCTTTTGAAGATTTCAAAGTTGCTGTTAGGCGTGGTCAGGGTTTCCTGAAGTTTCTTGTTTGTTTGTTTTGGTGGGATTTGTTTGTGTGTTTGTTTGTTTGTGCCTCCTCTGTGGTTTGGAGCAATCACAGTCTGATAAATGTCTGCCTCTTGAAACCATGAACATTCTTCCTTAGAAGAGAATGTCTTCACAGCAATTTATGACCACCATTTGTCTTGACAAACTTTTCCAAACTGACTTGCTGATGCTTTCTTAATAATGTGATGGTCCTGACAAATCTCTGAACAAGCAGGGGTAAACACTTTGCCCCAGGTAGCAACACCATTGCAGTCACCAACATACTGAGAAGTAGCAAGCAACTTGGAGCAGCTGCTGCTGCCTCCATGGTCCACCTGCCACCATTTGTGGCTGGGCCATGGCAGAAATTTCTCCTTAGCAAGTCTCCTAGGCTGGCCTCAAACAGGGGATCCTCCTGCCTCTGCATCCTTCAGTAAATCCCACCAGTGTGCTTCACCACAAACTGGCTGAGGATAGCTCAAGTCTGGGATGGGGCCTGTAAGGACACAGGCAAGAGGCTTTTTCATAAATTCATATATAAACATTGGGTGCCAGACGTAGCATGAATCTTAAAGAGTCATATTAATTAAATCAAACCTGAGGCTAGTTATTGGGGTGAATGCTGGAAGATCAGAGAAGCAGAACAAGCCACAGCCACCTCACCTTGCCAATTCCTCTGCTGATCCTGCTTCCTCAGATTGGAAACCTCTGAGTCTCAGCTGAACTTTTGCTCAAAAGCCTCAAAGTTTAACCATCCCTAGTTCCTCATCCTCCTGCCTTAAATACCTTTCTGCTTTCTGCCATCACTTCCTGGGATTAAAGGCTCACTTCCTGGGATTAAAGTCTCACTTCTTGGGATTCAAGACATGTGTCACCATGCCTGGATGTTTCCAATGTGGCCTTGAACTCACAGAGATCCAGGTAGATTTCTGCCTCTGGAATGCTAGGATTAAAGGTATGAGTGCCACCATTTTCTAGCCTCTGTATCTAGTGGCTGTTCTGTTCTTTGGCTCCAAATAAGTTTATTAGGGTGCACAATATTTTGGGGAACACAATACCACCACACACAAGCATCAGAATGAATAAAATCTAAACACTAACAACTTATTACTGGCAAGAACTGTCATTCAAGCTATGAATGCTGGAACACAGCTGGAATCCATGTACTCAAGAGGCTGAAGTAGGAAAATAACCATGAGTTCAAGACCAGGCTGAGCCTCATAGTGAGATTCTTGTTCAAAGGAAAGAAATAAAAACAAACAAACAAAAAAACAACTTTTATTCATTGGTGGTGGAAATGCAAAATGTTACAACCTCTTTGAAGTTTGGTAGATTCTTACAAAGCCATACACATTTTTTTCCATGGAATCTTGCAATCAACCTCCTTGGTATTCATCCAACTGATCTGAAAAATCTATGCCCAGAAAAAAGCCAGTATGTGAATGTTTACTGCAGCTTTATTCATTATCACGTAAACCAGAAAACAACTGGATTATCCTTCAGTAGGTTAAGTAGTACTGCTCAGTAGTAAACATAAATGAACTGTGAAAACATGGAAAGATGTATGTAGTTGTTTGTTTTTCTTTTACTCTTTGGGGGCCCACCACCCAGCTCCCAAATAAGTACATAGAAACTTATTCTTACTTATGAAAGCCCAGATTTAGCATAGCTTGTTTCTTGCCAGCTTTTCCAACTTAAATTAGTCTATTTCTCTTTAACTAAATTTTGCCTCTGTGATTTTTACCTTTTTTTTATTCTATATGTCTTTCTTCCCTTCTTACTTTGTGGCTGGCTGTGTGGCTGTCTGGCTCTTCCCTGGAGTCCTCCTCTCCTCCTTTTCTCACTCCTTTCTCTCTCTTTTTCAAGCCTAGATTTCTCCTCCTACTTATTCTTTCTGCCTTGCAGCCCTGCTATCCCTCTTTCCTTCCTAGCTATTGGCCATTTAGCTCTTTATTGGACCAAACAGGTGCTTTAGACAGGCAGTGACACAGCTTTACAGAGTTAACCAAATGCAACATAAAAAAATAAAGCAAATCTTTGCATCATAAAGCAATTGTTCCACAGCATAAATGAATGTAATACATCTTAAACTAATATTCCACAACAGATTTGTGAATATTAAATATATTTTCTAAAAGAAAGAAGTCCCTCTGAAGAGGCTATCTACTGAATAAATTTATCTATACAGCATTCTTGAAAAAGCAGAACTATAGAGGTGGAGAAAATCATGGTTTTCAAGGATTTAGGATGGGAAAGGAAGTAAGATAATCAATATAGGTATTTCTTTAGGACAGCAAAATCTATAAAATACTGTAATTATGGATACATAATGCTAGTCTTTTTCCAAAACCCATAGAATTTTAGGAAAGTGAGTCTTGTGTAAGGTTAAAAAGTTATTTATGAGTTTAATACATTTAAATGAAACGCATGTGAAAAAGGACTGTTTTACAAATTTGTGAAACAAGTATATTGAATAGGTGTCAGGGGAGAGTTACTGATATCAATAACTTTGGAAAGGAATACTTAGAGTTTATTTGGTAAAACCAAAGACAATAGGAACTGTTTATAGGCACTATGCTCTAGTTGATGCATATATTTGCACAATGACATGGATTAACAACTCTAATTTCATTATGTATATATAGTAGAAGTAAACAGATATATGGAGGTATGTGATAGGAGCTAAGTTAGGATATACAGTGGAGATGACCAAGAGGAGTTGCATGGTAAAGGGAACTGGAAACATTAGTAGGAACTAGTGTTCAGCTCAATATATTTAAAAAAATGTTTCTGTATAGATACATGTTAGATATGGGGGTATTATGTAGTCACATGTTTCTTTTATTCTTTCAGCTAAGAAATCTAATCTGGAAACAATGGCACTCTAGTAAGGACAAACAGTATCCAGATCTTGGCCTCAAATGCCATTCTCCAATTGCGAAAATCAGGGATACCTTGTAGATGTAATTCTGAACAGTTTTATTAAATAAGAAACACAGAACCAAATGCAGTTAAAAGCCCCAGATGTCAGAAAACAGTAGCTAAGAGCTGAGACCAAGACGACCTTCTTATCCCTCTCTGCCGCTGTCATGCTTCGCCTGAGAAAGAGACCTACTTCCTGTGTGTCTGTCTTTTTATTGACTTCCTGTTATGCCTTCTCATTGGTTATAAACTGAACCACATAACCTCCTTGTTACTGCCTGTCTATACAGACCTCCAGGTCTCTATGGTTGATATTGAGATTAAAGGCATGTGTCTCCATGCTGGTGGTGTCCTTGAACAAAAAGACATCTGCCTCTCATGTGATCAGGATTACGGGCATGTGCTTCCACTGCCAGACTTCTGCTAAACGGCTTGCTAATAGCTCTGACCCCCAGGCAACTTTATTTACTAACATACAAATAAAATCACATTTCAGAACAAATAAAATATCACCATAATTATTGGCAAAATTTGTCTGGATATGATCATTTGTAGCACCATAAGATAAGGAAGAGTTCTCCATATTACACTGATTAAGTCTTCCTGGAATAGCCATATCTTAATGGAATGGCACAAGTCATAAATGACAAAGATCCAGCAAAGCTGAGCCACATGATGGCTTCCATACCACCTTTGATTTTCATCTCCACCTGTTGCATACTTGGGGCACTTCTATATTTGTACAATTTGAGGATATTGGATTGATGGAAAATTTCTTATGAATCATTAATGCCTTCTTCCAGGAATGCTGCTTCTAAGCTCACCCAGAAAAGTTCTGAACATACTATTCCCCCCCACACACACTTTGAGGGTTATATCCTTATCTACTTGAAGGTTTTCCTTATGCCTTGGAGGTTGTAACACATAAAGAAGAAGCCAGAGGTTTCTTTATGAGGCTATGAGACATTCTTGAAACATCTGTCCCTGTACTTACACTGGAACAAGATATTAAAAACAAAGTAAAATTAAAAAGGTCAACAAGAAAGATTCAGTGGGCTAGAGGAATTGTCCACAGTTGAGACTACAAGGCTCTTCCAACTGTACACTCAGCCAATTACATGGCATACAACTGCCCTACATAAAGACATATTGATAAGCAAAGTATGGAGTGGAAATATGATAAAAGTATGAGGTGTTAGGACCTCCCTCTCTTAGAAGCTAGCTCATGAAGAGCCACTATAATGTCATATGACCAAGGAACAACAGAATGCCAGGATTAGACATATAGACAAATTCTATAAAGATATAAATATGAACACTGTATTATGCCAGAATTTGATTAATAACTTCAGCAGCTTTGGCCTGAGAATTTTTCCTGGGCATGCTGATCACTAACAGTTAATAATACATTGCTTGAGACATGGCAAAATGCCCAGGGTGATTGAAAATTTTGTTTTGGTCTAGTGTCCTTGAAGCAACCAAAGCAACCAGCCTGAGCACAGGCTGTCATATGCCTCTAGATTCTCAAAAATTGGGTTATGGGGTTTATGAGTAAGAATGATAACTCTGTTTATTAATGATGTAAAAACTTGAGGGAAAAATGATTGGAAATGATAATTCTGTTCTGTCATATTTTATTAGATATGACGAAAAGATGAGCAAAATGAAATGAAACACGTGTTCAAAAACAAAAATTATATGATCTATGTTTTTGGAACATTATGAATGTATCCATGCTAACTAAATTCTGTATAAATAAAGAAACACTGTAGCTGCTAGTCAGTCAGGCTGCAAGATTCTTCCAACCACCATGGCCTGGCTCACTTCTTTCCCCACTGACTCTTTACACCCTCTTCAGGACGCATCCACTACTGGGGATAGCTCCTGGCATCTTCCAAAAAGATAAACATCAAGTGAAATGATTTATAATACCCAAAAGTAGAGAACTGTACTGATACAATAAGAAAATTATTATGAGAATATATCTCAACATACAAAATAAATTTCCATGAGCCTGTACTTATAAATGATTTAATAAATGAATAAGAGAGGAGTTTCTCACACAGGAAATTCAAGTAATTTGTGTGGATGTTTCCCCCTCAAGGAAATGGAGAATCATTCTCACTGTTTGTCTTCTAAACATAGTGACTTTCTCCAAAAAAAAAAAAAAAAAATCATAAGAAGGGAAGAAATACAGTGACTCATGGTAGAAAAAGCTAAAAAGACTCCTTGTTATATGGACAGAGCTAGGTTATGGTGACTGTATTGTTTTTGTTTTTGTTTTTGTTTTTGTTTTTTGAATGATGTGATGAAACTGACACTTTACCTTTGCAGCATGCATCCCATCCCACAACCTCATTCTAATTATGAGAAAAGCACAAGAAAGCCACAAATTGAAGGTCATTCTGCAAAATACCTATTACTCCTCAAAACTCTCAAGATCATCAAAAACAAGGAAACTTAGAAACTGTCTCTTCCAAGAGAAGCCAAAAGAGCCATGCTGGATAGATATAGTGAGGTATGTACACTGGGAGAAAAATCATGATAGGTAAAAATTAAGAAAATCTGGAGTATATCTGGTACTGATAAAACTTCACTAGGTTTAGTTTACTATTTTTTTGTTTGCTTTGGTTTGGTTTGTTTGGGTTTTTTTGTTTTTGTTTTTGTTTTTGGTTTTTCAAGACAGGGTTTCTCTGTGTGGCTTTGAGCCTTTCCTAGAACTAGCTTTGTAGACCAGCCTGTCCTCAAACTCACAGAGATCCTCCTGGCCATGCCTCCAAAGGGCTGGAATTAAAGGTGTGGGCCACCACTGCCTGGCCCTACTTTACTAATTGTGACAAGGAGCCACAACAATGTCAGATGTTAGTAATAGGGGTAAACAGAGATTGGGATTTATCTGAACTCTCTACAGGCTTTTTAGGTTTTTTTTTTTTCTGTACAGCTAAGATGATTCTAAAGTAAAAGTAAAGTCTTTTCTAAAGTCAATAAAAGAAATAAAGAAAACCTAGAACCCTTTTATACCAAACCACCAAGATTCTGATTAGATTGATATTGGTGAAATTATTAAGGCAACTTCACGTAGTTAAAGGGAGGTTTATTTTGCGGGGTAACTTACAAGTGAAGAGATAGGTAACAGGGTCTGGCAAAGTTGTAACGCAGTCCAGCAGTGTTCTCTGGAGAACTCTGCTCGGTCTACCTCCAGCATCCATGGTCCAGGAACCAAGAGAGCCCCCCTATCTGGATCTCGGGTCTTCAGGGATCATCTCTCAGCTCCACCTTGTAGGCGTGACAGTTATCAAAGACTCAAAGGGGGTGGTATTTCTAGGTCAAAGCTGGAACAGATACCCACTACATCTCCCCGTTTTGTCTAAATAAGAAGGTTCTAACCTAATACAAGACTATATACAATAGGAATGATTATCAAATATTGTCCAGGAGGAATAAGGGATAATGACCTAGATAAAATGGAACTACAACCAATGTGAACAATATCAAACAAGAGACACATACTAAAATCCAGAGAAGTCTGGAGCATAGGTAAATGGCATAATACAAGATCATTCAAAAAGGTGTCCTATCCTAAAGAACCTGAATCTAATACTTAATATGTTCTAACTAAGATAGTATATGTATACTAAGTTGTAACTATAACTGCTAGTATTTAATCCCATAAAAGACCTGAGAAGCAATATAATGGTACCTGAGAAATGGAAGATGGATGCAAACAACTTTCAGGAATCTTTCAACAGTAGACAGAGACAGCTGGCAGCCTGGACAGTCACCTAAAGTTTCTCAGCATTGTTGGTGCATTCAAATTGGCTATAGACCTAGAGTATCTACAGACCATTTTCAGAAGCAGGAATTCTGAAAGACCATCTTACCCTGTCTTGGCAGAGTTCAGAAGTCACTTTTCCTCATGTCCTGCTTCTCCAGAAGGACAGCATTTGTACTGTCAGCTGCAGGACTGGTGGGTGAAAGATATTTGTCCTGACTGTGGGCTAGGTAGGACTGGAGAAAACTCCATCTACATATTGGTCCATCTGTTGACTGAACATTGGGAATTTTAAAAGCTACTTATATAGCCAGGTTTGAGCCATACTGAGTCCTGAGAGTGCAGTCGAGGCAAGTCCTAGGAGCTACAGCTTAATAACAATTTTAGCCCAAAATTCACATTTTTGGTCTAATGTTGTTTCCCTGCTAGTAAGGTAAAAGGGTGAAACAAACAAACAAAATCCAAACAACATCTTTCAGTGTCTGAGATGAAAGAGCACTGTGCAGAAGAGTGAAACAACATGCAGATAACAAAGTTTGCTGTCTATACAGTTCATGATAACCAAGTTTTCTGTCTGCACTGTTTACAGTGGTAGCTACTAAGTTCATGTGGCCACTGAGTACTTGAAATGGGGCTAATGTGACAGGGGAATACATTTTTTTCATTTTCTTTAATTTTCATTTAATCTACAACACATCATATGACTAGTGGCTACCTCACTAGACAGCATTAGTTCCATCAAAATACAAACTAGCCTATAAAGGTAATTTTTTTTCAGATTACAGTGTGTGCTGATTTTCCTCAGGCCAGTGTTTTTCTTCCTCTAGCTAAGTCTCCTATTTACTGGAAAACAGCCATACCAGTGCTAGTCTACACTCCTGTATTGGCAACAAAAAGACCCGGCATCTTCTTTGGGTCTCCGGTACCTGCAATGCCTGCTGCTGGCTGCAGAAAGCATCCATTTTGTCCTTGGAGGAGAGCATTTGCACTTTACTCCAGCTCCTTCCCCCTCTACCTTCTGGAATATTTTGGTTTATTCCAATGTAAATTTTTCAACTGTTCTCTCTGGAACTATTTCCAAACTCCTAAAGAATAAAAGCAAACAGGTTCTCTTGGTGAAGGACTGCAGATGTTGTTATTTGTCTACACTTAAAAATAGCTTTTCCCAAGCCTTCTGCCATCTACACAAATTTCAACTATGCTGAACAGTTAGTGACTACATTAAGCATTATTGTACTGCAGATAGCACTGTGACAGAATAAAATTATACTGTAGATTGCATAGGCTGCCTGGGTGATGGAAAGAAATAACCATTTTAGAGGGGCAATAGAAATTGAGCTTTATCACACACAGCTCCCAAGACTGCCAGCTTCACATACTGAAGATGGGAAAAGTAAAATCCAAAGACGACACTGAACAGACACTGCTTCCAGGCCTTGGGACTTGCATGCCTTATGACTTGCACATTACAATGGAGGTTCAGCTGTTGTTGCAATTCAGTTGAACTGTGTAGATTTTAGTTATGCAAAGGTTGGAAGGTGGATTTATTTTTTTAATATATAGTTTCATCAGTGAGAGGCTGTTGCAAAATTATTTCAGTTATCATGCTGGGTGAGGGTGGGGGGTGGCAATCTAAGTTATCAAGAGCAAAATCAGTAGAAAAGGAAAACTAGATATTAGCAGTGGATTTAAGTATTCTAAATTGTGAACTTCCTTGATTTTGCCATTTTTCTAGAAACTGGCTCAAAGCCTGTAGCTTCAGGACCATTTATGCTTATTGAATAGTTTCACTGAGATATAATTTACATACTAAAATTCACCCATTTTACTTTATTCTTTAAAGATCTTATTTAAGAGATATTTGTGAGAGACCCAATATAGGTGCTAGGAACCAAACTGGAGTCCTCTGCAAAAGCAGCATATGTTCGGAAACTCTAAGCCATCCCTTCAGCCCCAAGTTCATCCATTTTAAAGATAAATTAACTGATTTTTAGTAAATTCACATCTATTCAAATATTGATACAGCATGTATTTATTTTTTTAACCTCAACTTTAGAATGTTCCTTATACTCAAGAAATCACTGGTGGCTATTCACAGTTACTATCAGTTACCCTAATCTTTTCCAAGATTTATGCAGCCACTTATCTGTTTTCTGTTTTGATGAATTTACCTGTTCTGAACACTAGATATAAATAAATAATACAGTAAGTAGTCTTTGTGAAGGTTCATCCAAGTTATAACATATATTGGTACTTTATTTCTTCTCACAGATAAATTTATCCTATTGTCAGGACAGTTTATATGTTGTTCATCCATTTCTTGAAAAACATTTGGGCTGTTTCTAATTTTTGTGCATTATAAATAATAATGCTGTAAACATTTGTGCTGGGATTTAGATAGGAATTATGTTGAATCTATAGATTAATTTTGAGGGAACTGTTACCTTAACATATAGACATAGAATGTTTCTCCATTTAATGTATTTTTTTAATTTTTGCAATGTTTTGAATTCTACAATGTATAGAACTTGTTCTACTATTGCTAATGAATTCCTAACAGATTATTATTTAGATGCTGAAATGCTGCCTTTACTGATCCCTTTTTTGTAATTTTTTTTCAGAGCTGTGGGCCAAATCCAAAGCTTTGTACCTGTTAGACAAGTGCTGTATCACTAAGCTAAATCTCCCATCTTTTGATGCTATAATGAATGAAATTGTTTTCTTAATTTCATTTTTAGATTGCTTGTGCTAACATGAAGAAATGACTGATTCACTTTTTTCCGACAGGCTCCTGCTATGCAATGTAGGCTAGACTTGAACTTGTCATTCTTCTGCTGTTAACAGACATCTACCACCATACATGGCCACAACTGATATTTTTATAATGACACACAAATGTTTAATCTTTCTGAACTCATTAATTGAAACAGTTTTGTTATTATATGGGTAGATTTCTACATAAAACAATGATATCTATAAATAAGCATATTTTATTTTTCCTTTCCAATCTTAATATCCTTTATGTCTTTTTCTTGCCTAATTGAACTGTCTAGAATCACCAAAACAAAGATACATAAGGATGACAAAAATTAACAAATACCCTTGTTTTGTATCTATTCTTTTCCTGATCTACAGGGGAAAAAATAAACTTAGTCTTGTCTGTATGTACCATGTTAGCTATGTATCTTTTATAAATGTTCCATTACTAGCTTATTAATAGTTTCAACCACAATAAAAGTATTTGGGGTTGATTAGTATAGTTGGAAGGTTCCTCAGGTCCCACCTGGCTCCCTGTGGACCCTCAGCCACTTATAAAATAATCATTCAGAAGATTAATATTATTTATAAATACTCAGCTATTAGCTCAAGCTTATTACTAACTAGCTCTTACACTTAAATTAACCCATAATTATTATCTGTGTTTAGCCACGTGGCTTGGTATCTTTTCTTAGTTCTGCCTTGTCATCTTGCTTCCTCTGTGCCTGGCTGGTGACTCCTGACTCAGCCCTTCCTCTTCTCAGAATTTACCTCATCTGCTCGCCCTGGCTATACTTCCTGCCTGGCTACCGGCCAATCATTGTTTTATTAAACCAGTGTACGAAAGTGTTATCCCAAAGTATTTCTCCTTTTCTGTCTAATCAAAAGGAAATGTTTTAACCTTAAGATAGTAAAATTACATGTAACAAACAGTTATCAAGCAAGAATTACAGTTATAATATCTAGTCTATTTGTATTTGGCAAAATTAAAGAAAATATTTTGTCATCTATCCTATTTTTGTGAGTCTAAAGTTTCATATCTAATTTATATTTTATCATAACCAAGGAAAATTATAACTATTTAGTCTTCAACTACCTCAGAAAGATATAGTAGTATCTAAGTAAATAGTAAATGCTGTAAGTAACTTCCAGAAATTTAGAATGACAGAGACAGCTGGTTGCCTGGACAGTCATCCAAAGTCTTCTGCAATGTTGGGGCATCTATCTCCAGCCAATAAGCCTAGAGTCTCTCAGTTGTTTCTCTTTGTGTCCTGTAGAATGTCTGGTAGTCTCCTCTGTGAAGGAGGAACCTGAAGGACTATTTTGCCATACAAAGTTCAGTGGTCACTTTCCTATGGGTCCTGCATGCCCAGTTTGTATAACATATCATCAGCAGTCCAGGCAATAGCAGTTTCTTGCCCAAATGGTTAATTTTGGCAAGAAGAAGATAAACTCCATATGGAGTGTCTGTGATGCCTATCTTCCTTTTTAAAGTAAATCAGTGCTGCCAGGAGCAGACGTATCTCACTGCCAGAAAGTCTAAGATTTTAAAACATTTTAAATGCCATATTCTGTAGGTCTTTGAAGTGTTTGAAGATTACTTACCTAATTGAAATATATCTATGTACACCTAGAAAACTTAATTAACATGATTATAAGTTTGATTATCATAGATGACTAATTCGTAATCTGTATTTCTTAATTATACATTACAATTACAATTTTAAATGAATTGTATTAACATAATACCCTAAACAACAGTAGAAATACATATAGTATAACAAAATTAACTTTAAATTTGTATCAATAAACTAAATTCTATAGCAATATAAAATATTTATCCTATATTTCTATATCATATCTTCCTTTCTTCTTTAGAATGAGATTTCATTTATAATCAACCCCCTTTAAATAAAAATAAACATTTATGGTGGTTCAGCCAGTGGTTGGCTCAGCTGGCACCCATCAGCATTCTGCCTCCTGACACTTACGCCCCCATTTTCTCCCTCTTTTTAAATTTTACTTAAAATATAATTACATCATTTCTTCCCTTCCATTTCCTTCATCCAATCCCTTCCATACCTTCCACTCCCTCTCAAGTCTGTTAATTTCTCATATGTATATGGTTTCAGAGATGACCTCATGATATTGAGTAACCAATGAAGGGGTTTAGCCCTCGTAGAGTCTAAGTCTCCCTTTCTCAGCAGTCATTAGGTGCCTACAGTTCTGTCTAGGAGCAGAGCCTTGTGAGGTTCCCTTCTTCTATCTTAGCATATTTATTGGTACTGTCATCAATCAGATCTTCTTTAGGCAGCCACATTGCTGAGATATCAACAACACATTGACTGTGCTTTCCTATAACCCCACATTCAGTTACACAGCACCAAAAACTGGAGTGTGCATAATGTTTTTGCATGCTTTTTTATGATTTTTGAAGTCAAGTTTAATATCTTCTACTCTTTATTTTAATCTTGTTTCATCATGTTTCTTTAATTTTTTTTAAACTTTTGTACCTTTTATTATTTTCAGATATCTTGTCCCCATATCTAAAAGCTTTCCAGTAGCATTGATCTTTCAAAATACTTTTAAATTTATTGATATTATATTTGTTGTTCATTGTTGGTCTATATTCTTATTAATTTATACTAAATATTTATTGTTTCCTTTGGGGTTTGTAATTACTTACTCTTTTTGATAGTTTTTAAAACTTTATTACTTTTCTTTAGTTTCTTTGTGTGTGGAGGAGGGTAGCAACATACAATAGCAAACATGTGGAGGTCAGAGGACAACTTGCAGGAATTGGTTTTCTCCTTCCACAATGTGAATTCTAGGAATCAAACTCAGGTTTTTAGACATGTCAGCAAGTGTCTTTTCCTGCCAAACCATATTGCCACCACTCCCTTTTTATTAATTTATTATTAACTTTTAGAATTTTGAGATAATCTGACACTAACTTACTCAGGCTGACCTTGAACCCAGGCAAACCTTGAACTTGAGAACCTTGCTTATGCCTCCGAAGTAACAGACATTACAGGCCTATACCACTAGGCCTGGCTTAATCTGGGCATCTAAATTCTATCTATATTCCCTACAGAGAACAGAAAACAATACCTTGTACACCATTCTTGAATCCAGGACTCATTATAGCTGTGTGTGTGTTCCCAATAAGGAACTTCAGAATGCTCTGGAGACAAGCATTACATGTATCTATTATGTGATCTAAAAGGGGGTTCAAAGATCACTGTCTCCTCTTCAAGCTAAGGCCTTGCACTTCCAAGATGTATTTTCCAAAAAAAGAAAAAAAGTAATGGGAAGTCTTGGTAGCTCAAATCAACAGAAAGATCAATTAAAACATTTCCAATAAAGTAAGAAACAACCTCAGAGGCAATTACTTCATTTGTGGCCTAGAGCTGAGCTATTAGCTATCCCTCCTTCTTGTCTTCTAATCCCCAATGGTATTTTAATCTGCATTCCATCAACTTCATCTACATGTCTATGGTTTAACAGGGCTATCTACATACAGGACTCCAAGGCCTTGTGGCTTGGATAGTAGGGAATATGTCCTTAGTCAAGCACTTCCTGGTTCAAAGCCCGCATCACTATTAACATCCAAAGGTAATTCTCAATTGAATAGCCTAACGACCATCGAGATTACTACTTTGTAGCTGTTCCTCTAATTGAATAGATGGACAGAAGTCCTCCCCAGCACAGGGAGTTGTATCACCAACAGTTTATTCATGTATGAACAGGCAACTGGTGGAGAACTAGGGCAATGCAGGAAGGCATTCAGCTCCAGACCTCCCATGAATGTGTTTTACATATGTGAAGCAATTTACTTGATGCAGTTGGGACATATGACAGTCATTAACTCAGCACCAAGAGAAGGCCCAGAGCTCAGGGTCAGCTCAGTAGTAGCACTCTGTCATTTGTCACACACCTTTTTGTGTTGCCATTCTGAAGTTTGCTCGAGTCTTCAGCAAGGTCTGAACAAATATTTCAAAGATTGCCATGAACATTAGAATTCTGTTATGGTGGAAGCTTCAAGGAAACAGATACCTCTGGGAGTAGGATTTTCATCAAGTTCTTTTGGGCATGCTAGTACCAAATAATACAGTATAAACAGACACAAACCGGAAAGACTTTGAAGGATAGGAAACAGAATTGCTTAATTGTGAAGTGTTGTGGGCAGGTACTTTCAGAAGTACATAACTTCCAGCATCTCAATTTTATCTCTGTTATATTAAAATATATTATAGAAACAAAGATAATGTAAATATGATTGAACCTAAGATTATAAAACAAAGGAGTAAAGAATGTGTGAAACAGTCACAAAAACAGTTTCTACTCTTTATGTACTCCTAGGATTTCTAATGTTACTACTTGATAGCATGGCTATTATCAGGTTCTGAACTGCCTATATGTTCTTCAGTTTTCTGCTCACTACCCATTTTCTTTTCCACTGCTCCATATTAAAAATATAAATATATGCAATATTGAGTTTGTCTCAGTGGATAAGAGGCATGTTGTACAAGCATGAGGAACTGAGTTCAAATCCCTAGAACTCACATAAAAGCCACTCATGGTAGCACAGTCTGTAATCCCAGTGGTCCTATAGGAAGACATGAGGCAGAGACAAAAGTTTATGTACTAGTTAGCCTGGCACATGCAGCAGTGAACACCAAAGAAAACAGCCTGTCTCAAACAAGACACTAGACACTTAAGTTTGCCCTCTGACCAACACATACAGGCCTATATGCACCCCACAAATGCAAAAAAAAAAAAAAAAGATATACTGTCGAAAGGTTATTTCCAGTAAATTAGAGTTTAAAACTTTGTATTCACTTACAACAATTCCTGAGGGTTCACCCCTTTGCTAATCACTATGCTAGATATTGGAATTAGTCTGTTGAGAAGTTCAAGGATGATCCTGAACCCATGGGAATCCATTGTATCATATAGGAGGCTGAAAACACATAAATATTATAGAAATATTGTCAAAGGATAATAATGGCAAAGAAAAATCAACACAAATGGCAACAATTTAGGCCAGAGTAGTAAAAGAAGACATATCTCAAGAGATAAACTTTGGTCAGAGAATTGAATGACAAAAACCTAGACAACCCCTACCCCACACCACCACACTCCAGAATAAGCACTCAAGCCAGAAAAGACAGTAGATCAGAATGCACTGAGGTAAAGATAAGATTAAGGTAGGCTAAGAGGATCAATGAGGAAAAGAAGATATGGTGAAAGCAGTGGAGATAAAGTTGTATAGGTGGTGGTAATAGGTCAGAGAGGGCATGGTAGTACATGACAATATGCTAGGATTTTATTGCAAGTAACATTATAAAATTCACCACCGAGGTTTAAGCATTCTTTCTTCATTTTTAATAATTTTTAAAAATTCCTTATGGGAATTTTTTTTTCTTTTTCCATTGAAAACAGTTGGGTCTATCAATCTAAAAGAACTGTCAGGGTATAGGCAAGGCAGAATAAAATTAATGAATAAATCAAATTGATTTACTATTCCTGAATGTATTCTTCTTTGATTTTATGATAGCTTTACTGAAACATAAATTACCACAATATACCATAAATTCATTCAATTAAAATGGACAATTCAATGTGTTTGGACATTCACAAATATATTCAACCACCATCCCAATTTTAGAACATTTGAATTACCTTAGAAAACTGCACCCTTTAACTATTATCCCTCTACTCTCTTCTATACCCTCCTCCCAATTCTAATCAACACCGACATACCTTGGTCTATACAGGTTCTCCTATTCTGGTCTTTCATATGAGTGGAATGATATATTATGTGTTCTTTTATGACTGCCTTCTTATTCATGTAATGACTTCATGAGTCATACATATTTTAGCATGGATCATATCATTGCTCTTTATGAATGAATTATGTCTCATTACATGCAGGGACCACATTTTCTTTATCCATTTTTAATTGGGGACTTTGAGAGTTATTTCTATCTTTTGACTATTAAGAATAGTAAGTAATACTATAAACATTTGTCTACAAGTCTTTATATCAGAAATATTTTCAATTCTCAAGTGGATGTCTACAGCTGTATTTACTTGGTAATTGGCCACTTCAGCTGAAAATTTTAAGAAGCTTCCAAACTGGCATTCACAGTCGCTATATCAATTTACATTCCTGAAAGCAATGCTTGAGGGTTCTGATTTCTCTATATCCTCTCTAACACTTGTGCTATGGTCTAAATGTTTGTGTATCTCCATATTTCATATGCTCAAATTTCTGAGCAAATTGGGTATTCTATTCCTTGGTTCTAAAAAAAAGTTCAAATCATAAATTCCTGTCTCCCAATACCTCAGTTCAGCTCCACCTTAACTATAATGAAATCCCTGCCATTCGTTCTATTTTATTTTTAACTCAATCCATATTGAATCTGAGCTCTCCTATTCTCTGCTTGTTTGTAGTTGAAGTTTTTCTGGTCCCACCCAGCTCTTGGGGGTGCACAGCTGCTAAGACCAAAGTAAACACACAGAGGCTTATATTAATTAAAACTGCTTGGCCATTAGCTTAGGCCTACCACTGACTAGCTCTTACATTTAAACTCAGCCCATTTCTGTTCATCTATATGTTGCCACATGTTCTATGGTTTTATGTGTGTGCCATCACATGCTGCTCCCTGGACAGAAGGCTGGTGGCTCCTCTGTTCTCCTCTCTCCTTCCTCCTCTCTAGTTAAAATGTTCCACCTAACCCTATTCTGCCTCACCATTGGCCAAATAGCTTTATTTATCAACCAGACAGAGCAACATATTTTCTCAGCCTACAAAAAGACATTCCCCCATCACGTTTTACTCATTAATTTCTGACAAATATATCAGTTTCCTGTGGCTGTTGTACATTACCATAAAGTTTGTAGCTTATACTCTAGAAATTGATAAAGAAAATGTGGTACACTTACACAATGGAATATTATCTGTTTAAAAAAATTGCAGATAAATAGATGGAGCTAGAAAAAAAACTTCTTTAATAAGGTAACCCAGGCCCAGAAATACAAATATGGTATGTGTGGTTATAATTATTGTACCATAATAAAATTTGCCTAAAGATCAGAGGACAGAACAAGCCACTAGATTAAACATAGAGGCCAGGCAGTAGTGACACATACCTTTAATCCCAGCACTTGGGAGGCTAGGCCCTCTAGATTTCTGTGAGTTCAAAGCCACACTGGGCTACATGACAATAATCCAATCTAAGAGAGAAATGAGCCAGGCTCTGATGGCACACACCTTTAATCTTAGCACTTGAGACCTCATGTCTTTGCTACCAGTATTTGGGAAGCAAGCACACACACCATTAATCCCAGCACTAATAAGAAAGTAAAATGGCTGGGTGGAGACGGGAACTAGAGCCTTTTGGCTGAGGACTCAGAGGCTTGCATTCTGAGGATTCATGGAGCTAAGATCTTGTCTTCCATTTGGCCTGAGGATTTGGTAATGGTGAGAAGTTTCTCTAATGGCTTGTTCCTTTGTCTCTCTTATCCTTTAGCATTTACCCCAATATCTGGCTATGGATTTTTTTTATTATAAGTTCATTTAGGAATTTGAACAACAGGTGTGTATTCACTTATGTGTTGATATTAGTTGTTAAGTCTTTGATAAGCTGGCTAAAACCCATATACCCACAGAGGTTAAATACAGAATAAGAGAGTAGGGGTATGGATGGATCTAGACTAGATAGTTAAGAATGGGGAAGGGAAGTGGAACAGAGGATCAAACAGGGAAGTGGAGAGGAGGGAAAGGGAGGAAATACAGGGAGAGACAGCTAAGATTAAGAGCCATTTGTAGGATCATATAGGAAACTAATACAGTAGAAGTTTCCTAAAACACATACAGATATGAACAAGAGGAATAAAGAAGGCCCAAAGAAATAAGCAGGCCCTTTTCGAGTGGAGAAGTGTGGAGAATAGAGGTCGCTGATGGTTTTCTCCATTGCTCTGTAGAACTGTCAGGTTTTACCCTAATATCTGACTCCTGATCATTTTGCTAAATAAAACAATAAAAAATGCTATAGAAAGGGCATTTCTTTACTGATCGTTCTGGATACCAGGAATCCAAAATCAGTTTAACTTTTCTAAAATGAAGATAAAAGTAGGACAACACTGAAATCTAGAGATTCTAATAGAAAACACATCCTTTGCTTCTTTCACTCTCTGATGGATATCAACATTCCTTGGCTTATGACTAGATCACTGCTGTCCTAAATACCAATTTATCTTCAACATTTTCTGCTCATCTTCACCTCACCTCTGTCTCTCTTCCCTTCCCTCTCTCATCTTCCTTTAGGCAAATATGCTTATATATTCCTGGATAATCTAACTATTGCAAGGTTTAACTTAATTAAGTCTATAAAGATGAATTGATGAATTTCAGGTAGAATCACATTTTCAGTCACCTGTGATTAGAAACAAGATATATATGGCTTATATTTCAATCAAACAGAACATTCATTGATACATTGGTGATTAATGTGTTATTTGTCAGAACATGCACACATTTGAGGCATAGGATGACTTCAGGAAATCCTAGAGACCCAAGTAAAACAATAATATCATTACTAGCTCATATACAATGGATTTCAGGGGTATTGGAGTAGAATGTGTTTTGCTTTGTTTTCTTTCAGTCAGACAACTCCCAAGTCCTTAACAGCAACCAGACAAGAAGTAAAGAGACACAGTGTAAAAAGCTGGCTTGAGAGAATTGTGAGAGTGATGAAAAATCAACACCCAAAAGAACATATAGCTGACTATACCACAGAGCAAGTAAATGCTCTGAATACACACAGGTAGCTAGCATCCACAAAGCTACAGCGGATTTGTAGTTCTCTTACATAAGTTAAAGGCATGGCTGTTCTATATCATTCTATCTTCAAGAAGTAGCAGATATTCACATCACATCAGTAGTTACCTTGACAGTAGTTCCTCTGAAGTCATTTTACCTAATCGTCAGGCTTACTCTGACATTTGTTCTTTATAATTCTTTATCAGTACCTCCTCCAGTACCCACTGACAGTTTACCTAGCACATTTGATTAATCACATCCTTCAGTATTTCTCAGTAAGGTTACCTGAAGTTCAGTTTTCCCACAGAAGATAGAAAACTAGGTTCATGGCCCAGTTCTGCCACTAACATGCTGAGTGATTTGGTTTTACATATTAAAAGCAAGAGAGGTGCACTTAATTGCAAAAAGCTACAGTAGTGGAAACACATAATAAACACACATGCAGAAAGGAAAACACAATAAGGGTAATATTAGTGTGGAAGGACCCCAAAACAATTTGACCACACAGCTGCCATGACAGGCTTAGGGGCTCAGACACAGCTTCTGTGACAGGCTTAATGACAGGTAACACCCAGATCCAGGAAAAGCTATAAACTGACACCACCCAACATCCCAAACATCCCAAAAATCCCAACCTTTAGATATCAGATATCCTTGAGCCTAGCACACACCTAATTATGTCCCCTTCTTACAAAGATACCTCTAGATAATTGTCAGCCAATCAAGGTCCTGAACCCTGGAAATCTCCTCACCAGAAACATCTGCTATGATAAAAACCCTACCCTGACTGAGCTCGGGGCTCTGTGCTCTCATCACTGCATTGGGCAGAAAGAAAGACAAAGCCCTGGAGCTTGAAAATAAGAAAGGCTCTTGGTTTTTACATGTGGGACTCCATCTCCATGGTGGTCTTTTGGGGGGTCCCCACAATCTGAGCATAACAATTAGGGAAGGATGGAATGCAGGAAAATGATATCCAAGTGTTAAAAGATGATAAAGGCTAAATGTTTTTCTAGTTTTAACTTACCATGGATTTTTCAATTTTCATGATGGATAAGTGTTGTGTGATATTTTTATTGCTCTGACAAATAAAGCTTTCTTGGAATCAAAAGGCATGGCCTGCCACTACCTAATCATAGAAGTTAGGAGGATGTACAGAGAGAAGATAGGAACTAGTAGGAAAAAACTGATGGTTGCTCCCAGTTCTCTAATATTTCAGGTTTTTACCCCCAATATTTGACTCCCAATTTTTATTGAAAAGATTAATTAGATTAATGCTTCAGATAAGGACATGAAATATAATGGATAGTGAAAACATAAACTACAAATTAAAGCTCCATAAAATCAGAATGGCTATTCTAACTGTTTAGGAAGTCATTGAGATATATAAGCTTTGGGTCTCCACAAGTGTTTGTTGGAGTTGCTATGTTTATCTAGTTTTATGTTTTTAATTTGTACATTCTTTACAATAAAGTTATTTTTATAAAAATTAATCTAATTTCAAAAAATAAAAAGCACAAAGGCTCCTATGGTGGCTGAGATACCCTGGATTTTCCATGAACATAGGTAATTCTAAACCATTATTAAGTACTAAAAGTAAGCCTAAGCATGGCTTTTAAATTCCATACAGGAGAACCACTGACCCACACATGAGGCTGCAGCCTCTTCAGCATCCCAAAAGGTCCTGAATTGTAATTGTGTGGCATTAAGCAAGGACAGGCAATCATTCCTTGGAATCAATGTAACAGATCTCATTCTTGGCAATTACTGTAACTGGGGATGAAAAAAAAATCCTTCATGATGAACAAAAACCTTTGTACATTTTCCAAGTAGTAGCAACTACCCAAATAGACACACCAAAGTACACTAATGGAAGAATTTGGAATATCTAACTTGAAAAACAGGCACATGATAATACAATGAAGATCTGTGCTATCTCACTTTTCCATTTCTTTTCTTCCACCTTACTTGCTCCAATCTTTTCCCTAAAACTTAAATGTAATTATTTCTATTGGATTTAAGTATGTAACATATTAATTAGAAAATAATGGAGACAAGTATAGTATGAATATTAAAGGTACTTATTAATAAAATCAGGTTGGATTTTATTGTCAGCCTGGATCATCTCACCTAGCCATCTTGAAATTGCCCTAAACAGTTTGTAGTCCAAAGTCAATCTTTCCATGGTGTTAATCAGCTTAATGGCTTTACCATAGTCATTGTGGAATCATTGTTGTGGGGTCCTATCATCCTTTTGAAGATTTCAAATTTGCTGTTAGGCATGGTCAGGGTTCCCTGTAGATATTTTTTGTGCTTCTTCTGTGGTTTGAAGCAATCACAATCTGATAAATGTCTGTCTCTCGGAACCATGAACATTCTTCCCTAGAAGAGAAAATCTTCACAGCAATTTCTCCCCACCATTTGTCTTGCCAAACTTTTCCAAACTGACCTTTGCTGATGCTTCTTGTAACATGATGGTCCTGACAATTCTTTTCTGAATAAGCAGCAGTAAACCCTTTGTCCCATATAGCAGCATCATTGCAGTCACCAACATGATGAGAAGCCAGAAACTTGGAGCAGCAGCCACTGCCTCGATGGTCCCACCATTGTTTGTTGCTCAGCCCCGGCCGAAGCTTCTCCTAGGTTGGCCTCAAACTCAGGGTCCTCCTGCCTCTGCCTTCTTCAGTAAATCCAACCAGTGTGCCACCACAACTGGCAATGTGTAGTTCAGGTCTGAGCTGGGGCTAGCAAGGCCACAGGCAAGAGGCTTTTTTGTGAATTTCTACCATACACATTGGGCACCAGATATAGCATGAATCTTAAAGGTAATTATTAACAAAATCAAACCTGATACCAGTTATTGGGGTGAATGCTGGAAGATCAGAGAAGCAGAACAAGCCACAGCTACCTCACCTCACCAGTTCCTCAGCTGATCCTGTTTCCTCAGACTGGAAGCCTCTCAGTCCTCATCCAAATGAATCTCAACTGAACTGCTGCTCAAAGCCTAAAAGCTTAACCAGACAAATGCTGCTAGTTTCTGATCTTCATGCCTTATATATCTTTCTGTTTTCTGCCATCAATCCCTGGGATTAAAGGCTCACTACTTGGGATTAAAGGTGTGTGTCACCAAGATTGGCTGTTTCCAATGTGGCCTTGAACTCACAGAGATCCAGAGGGATTTCTGCCTCTGGAATGCTAGGATTAAGGGTGTGTGCTACCACTGCCTAACCTCTATGATTAATATTGCGGCTGTTGTCTCTGACCCCAGATAAGTTTATTAGGGTGTACATAATACCACCACAGACAAGCAAGGAGTTTAGTGTGTTTGTTTGTAGAGTGAACAACCTTTAAAGGGTCACTTTATTTCATATAGGTGTGCTGATCTCCCTCTAGCATGGGACAGTAGGGACATCATGAGCTCTGAGCCTGATCAAATCCACTAGAATCTCAACTCTACTACCTGCCCCAGTGACTTTTGATAAGTTATTTGCCTTTTGTGCCCTCCATTTATTTATTTATAAAATCAGTTTCATAATAGCTATTCACTATTGTAAGTGGTTTATGCAAATTTAATTTATTCCTCAATGTAGCTTCTAAAATGGATGTCTGTAGCTGGAAGTTTTCCTGTACCTGTCCAGCTCCCATGGCCTCATGGTCCTGCAGCCCAAATGAACACAGTGGCTTATATTAATTATGAACTGTATGGGCCTACTGGCTCAGGCTTCTCGCTAGCTAGATCTTACATCTTAAATTAACCCATTTCTATAAATCCATACTTTGCCATATGGCTCACAGCTTATTGGTATCTTTATAGCTTGCTTCTCATGACATCAGCTGGCTGTGTCTCCTCTGTTCTGCCTCTGCTTTCTCTTACTGTCTATTTTTGGATTTTCTGCCTGCTTCTAAGTTGCCTTGTCATAGGCCAAATGGCTTTATTTATCAATCAATAAGAGCAACACATTTCACAGCATATAGAAAGACATTCTCTCATCAGGTGTAATTTGCTTTTCTGTGAGGGCTATAAAGTAGGTGGTAAAGAAATTGTAGCTGTTTATCTTTGCATGTTCAGCTTTATGGGAGATACTGAAGAGGACATCATGAAATATTTGCTTATTCTGAAGATTTGGATCTTATTATGTAGCAAAATCTCATATTCAGTGTGATTTGGTATAATAAAAAAGCTGAATGGCCAATAGCTAGGCAGGAGGTATAGGCCATTCTTTGGGTAGCAGAGAGGGCAAGGGCATCCCAGTCTGTAGTGATCCCATTGGCTGAATTACTTTATTAATAGCTCTCAGATCTGTCAGCATTCTCCAATTACTAGACTTTATTTAATAACAAATACAGGAGAATTCCAAGGGCTGGTAGATTCTTCAATGTGTTGAGCATTTAACTGCTCTTGAACCAGCTGTTCTAAAGCTTGTAGCTTCTCTTTTGTCAAAGGCCACAGTCCAACCCAGACAGGTTGATTAGTTAGGCATTTTAAAGGTAAGGCAGTTGGTACTTCTGAGAGTTCAACAGCAGTTGTGCTCTGTTTGTGTACAGCCTGAATGGTTGGTGACTGTTTTGTATAGCATGTTATGATATTATTCCTAAAAACATGCATTGGCCTGTATTCCTTTTCTGAGAGTGTAGGAATTTTAATCTGGGTATTCCACTGTTGTAACAGATCTCGGTCCCATAGATTTACTGCTACATTTGCTACATATGGCTTCAGCCTCTCTGTCCTTCTGGCCCTATGCATTCAACCCATCTCAAACTCTGTTTTATCTGAGATAGGGTGCCAATTCCTAAAAGTTGGACATCTACCTCTTGAAGAGGCCAATTTGGATGCCATGATTTTGGTGTAATTACAGTCACATCTGCACCTGTGTCTACCAGGCCCTCCAGAACCAAGCCATTAATTTGAATTCTAAGCTTTGGTCTTTGTTCATTTATGGAAGTCTGCCAAAATATTAGTTTTATTGTGTTCATTGTAAACTGTGATTCATCTATCAGACCTTTTTTTATCATCCATTGCAGTGTCAGTTTTTACATTAGGCATTGGTTTATTCAGTTGTCATGGAGAGGAATGTCTTCCACAGTGGCCAGAAATGTTCTTACCACATTTGATTTGGGGGCCTGCAAGAGGCCCCCTGAGGTGTTTCCCGCCAGTAAAGGGTTGTGTCATATATCTATTTTTGATCTGCACAAACTGATCCAATGTCGGCCTTTGCCACATCTTCTACATAATCCAGGAGGTGGTTGGGGTCTTCTGTTTAGGCTATTCCTAGAAGGAGTATTACTTCTAGGATTACCCCATGTACAGTTTTTACTTATATGACCTGGTGTACCACATTTAAAACATTTGGTACCACGGGGCCTTCTTTCACCTCTGGGATTTGTCTCTCCTATCCAAGCCTCATTACTGTAGTTAAGAGATTCAACACTATTAGTATACTGAATCCATTCTTCCAAAGGAGCTGATCTGATCTTTAATGGTGTAAGTATTCTTTTGCATTCTGCATTAGCATTGTCGAATGCCAAGGACTCAGTTAATACTTTTCTTAATTCTTTATCTGACTCAGCTTTTGTTATAGCTGTGTTCAGCCTGTGTAAAAAAATCAGTGAAGGGTTCATGTAGTCCCTGAAATATCTTTGTGTATACCTCAGTTGCTTTTCCAGGTTCTGAAAATTTTTCCCAAGCATTTAGAGCTGCTGTACGGCATAGGGATATTGTATGCTCATCATAAATGGCTTGTACATTCCTGTCAGCGAAACATCCCTCATCAAGTATTTGATCTTGGGAGATCTCAAAACCTCTGAGTTTACCTTGTTGTTCTAAATTTCTTGCCTCTTCTCTCAACCAGCTTTTCCACTGTAACTGCTGGCTATATTCTAGAACAGCTGAAATTAACTGATGCCAGTCATCTGGAATGATTCTATGTGAGGTAGACCACGAATTTAACATCTGTTTTACATATGTGGAGTGTATCCCATATGTAACTACTGCTTCCTTTATATTTTTAAAGTCCCTTGTTGAAATTGGTTGTAATGTATATGTCGTATATGGCTCGGGGTGTGTGTCATCTGCTGGCTTCTCATGGATGATAACAGGATAAGCCATTGTATGAGAGCCATTTGGAGATGTTACAACCTGTATGGTCTTGCACTTCTGCTTATTAGGTCCCTTGTCATGTTTATTGAGAGTTTCCTCCAGGGCTTGTAAATGAGCACCTAGGGTCTGTTCCAGGGAGTAAACCTCCTCTCTTGTAAGGGATTCCAGGTTTTTCATGGAATCATGGAAGTTTTTATGTTCTTCTGAAACACATGATTCCATGGACCTTATCTTATCAAGTAATGATAATTTTTCTTCCTTATATAGTGTCTGAGTAGCTACAACTTCACTCTGGAGAGTTAGTGTTCTATCCATTACTCATATTTATTATCAATAAAAGCAATTTTGGGTACAAGCTTGTTTTGTAAATTCTGGTTAGCAGATTCCAGAGAGAGAATATTTTTATGTAAGTCCTGGCCAGCAGATTCCAGAGAAAGAATCTTTTTCTGTAAGCCTTCATTGCTATCTTTTAAAACCTGTAGGAGTGGGAGGAGGGCTGGGAGGGGGATCTATGATTGATAAGTAGAATGAATGGAAAATTTTCTTTACAAAATCACAAACACATACTATATATACTATATGTGTATATGTATTTGTATTATTCAGTTTGGAGAAATGGCAAATCACTGCCTCCTTGACTAATATTTTAATAGGGAGTTATCACTGATTTGTTAGCCTTGACTACTTCTCCCACTCTTGTACACATACAGTTCTAGTACAGGGTAAGAAGAGAAAAAAAGCAAGCATGACTGCTACAAGGTGAATCAAACGTGGCTAGGGAGATGGCTCAGTTGGCAAAGATCTTATCATATAAGCATGAAGCCCAGAGTTCAGATCAAATACAAGATCTTTGCTGAGGGACAAACTTCCTCAGTAGTGAAATAAAATATACCCACCCACCTCTCTGAGTACATTTGGAAATGATTCTCCTTCTGCTGCTAGAAATAGGGAAGCCCTGCAATGAACTTGTAGATGTAATTCTGAACAGTCTGATTAAATAAGAAACACAGAGCCAAATGCAAAGTTAATAGCCCCGAGACTGAGCAGCAGCCAAGCGCTAAGACCACCTTCCTACCCCTTGCTCCCGCTGTTGTCTTTCCCCTCAGAAAGAGACCTACTTCTTGTGTTTCTGTATTTTTATTGACTTTCTGTTCTGCATTCTCATTGGCTGTAAACCTAACCACTTGACCTCCTCATCATTGTCTGTCCCTATGGTTGGTATTGAGATTAAAGGCATATGTCTCCATGTTGGCTGTGTCCTTGAACACACAGAGACTCTGCCTGTCATGAGATCTGGATTAAAGGCATGTGCTACCACTGCCAGACTTCTGCTAAATGGCTTACTATTAGCTGTGACCCCCCCCCCAGGCAACTTTATTTGTTAACATACAAATAAAATCACATTTCAGCACAAATAAAATATCACCATATGAACTCATTAATGATTTTGCCTTATACAACATTGTCTGGTGTTTCTATTAGCTTGACTATATAAATTTCTGGCATCCTCAGACAAAACACTAAGAATGAGACCATATAGATGGATTTCTTAAAAGGGGAGCTATTTTATTTTAGGGATAAGGCCTTTATAAATCCAGTGAGCTTCCTGAAATTATATGTACAAAAAAGTACATACAGTGTGCATGTGAGTGCATGGCATTGTAGAGCTAAACATGGCCTCCCTTGGATTCCCCAAACAACTCATGGCTCAAAAACAGTTCTACTGTGGGATGTTCTGTATGTCAAATGTGTTGCTCTGATTGGGTAAAATAAATGAAGTGCTGATTGGCCAGTAGCCAGGCAGGAAGTTTAGGGTAGGCGGGACAAGGAGGAGGAGAATTCTGGGAAGTAAAGGCTGGGGGAGAGACATTGCCAGCCACGGCCATGACAAGAAAGATGTAAGGTACTGGTAAGCCACGAGCCATGTGGCAAAGTATAGATTAATAGAAATGGGCTAAATATAAGAGTAAGAGCTAGACAATGGTAGGCCTGAGCTAATGGCCAAGCAGTTTAAATAATATAAATGTCTGTGTGTTTATTTTATAAATGGGTTGTTGGTGAGGGTTGGAGAGAAGGTCTCCAACTACACAGTTCAAACTTGTTTTCCAGCTTGGTACTGTATTCCATAGCTTAGCACTTGTGAGGCTGAGGCAGGAATCCTGTCACAAGTTTAAAAGACATTCTGAGCAACACAAAAAAGTATAAGACAAGCCAAGGTTATTTAATGACAGATTATCTCAACACAGCAATAGTTTTAAAAATTCACTTCTGAAGTATGAACCTAATTAGTCTTATCAATAAAAACCAGGAGTCAGATATCAGGGTAATAACCTGAAAGATCAGGGAAGCAGAGAAGCAGCCACCAGTGACTTCTTACCTCTCTGGATCCTCCTCCAGCCTAAAGAGCAAAGATACTGTCTCTGCCCTGCCTAATCACTTTCTCTCTCTGCCTCTCAAGTGCTGGGTTTAAAGGTGTGTGCCACCACCACCTTGCCTCTATGGTTGCACTAGTGGCTAATTCTGTCCTCTGATCTCTAGGCAAGCTTTATTTGTCAGAACACAAACAAAATTATCACACAACTTTATATTGTGATGGCCTAACCGAAAAATGGCTTCTGATAAATACTAGCACGAGCCACAACCCCTAGGTATAACTTAGGGGCTTTGCTTGGCACCTTTGCTCTCCCCCCCATTTGCAACAATGCAATGTCTACATTATGTTAACCACATTACTTCTGTCTAAAAATGTCACAAGAGTTTTTACTAATTCCCTCTGCTGAAGAGGAGATATTATCAAAGTCAAATAATAACCGTTTTGTTAGCTACCAATTCCTCATCCCATAGACAGCTTTGTGAGGTTTGCATTAGTAATTCCTGATGAAATTATTTCATCATTCAGAAATCAAAGGAGTTCTGGTGGAAAGCTAGCTCTGCACAATACAAAAATATCTGAATTTCTTCCCTCATCATACCTTAGGACACAAAAAGAGTTTATACTAATCTCATAATAATTAAATAAAAACATGATTGACTATTAAGAGCATAAGACAACTATGAATTTGAAAACTACACCACCATGCTCTCAAGGAAAGCATTTTCGTAAAAGTGAACAGTGCATATTTATCATGGTGATGTTTGCAGAAGAAATCCCACCGGGAAAGCATTCCTCTTGGCTGCAGCATTGGCTGCCATCCAAAATTCACAGACTATAAACAATGAAAATATTTTCAAGAAGAAAACTTAAGGATAGAACTCACTTGGGTCCTGGCTTACTGAGGAAGTGCTCAAGCCATAAGTCAAGTAACATTTTCATCAGTCCAAGTTGGCAAGCAGGATAAATGACCTGGCCATAAACGCACATGTTGAGAGGGGCTTGGGAGAGTGGCCCTCAGGAAATACTTGTGGAATGCTGACTCCTGACCCAACATGACTGTGCTAGAGAGGAAGGCCTCATGGAAGGTGTTAGACCACAGTGGGAAGATAGCTAGCTAGTGAAACAGTGAAACACTTGACTTTTTTTGAAACAAGCCTCTATCTTTCCCAGCTGCCAGTTCAGGGTATGTGCTGCCAGGCTTTTATGATATACACAGTTAAGAAGATTGAAGATGCCCCTAAGTTGGGTCTGAACACAGGCACCTAATGCTGACCCAGTCCAGGAGATGACAGGTTTCTCAGTGATGACTATTCCAGGTAAGCAGATGTCAACATATTTTGCACTAAATTTTTCTGAAGTGTTGATGTTTTCCAGCTTTTTAAGATGCAAATTTGTGATGTGTGAAATGAAAAATACAGTACCAACTTCTTTGAAACAAGAAAGAAAGAAAAAAATTTTTAAAAAATTCCCTAGGAGGTCACTGGGTTGAATCCACCCTGAGCTGGTAATTACTACACAATATTACTAAGGTTTAATTTATAAATACCCAACATTGAGGGTACTAGAGAAGAAATAGATGAGAGTAGTACTAAGTAGAGACAATGAGAAAGGTTAATTAAATAAGAATCCAAACAACTGAGTCAGCAAGGGTCCATGCCCCCCTAAAATGGGGAAACATTCTCACTAGCAGGCCATAAAAAAATGGTCTTAAATCCACTACCTACAGGAATGAGTCTTCCTTAATTTTTTCTCAAGATTTGAAATACTGCAGATTATTCTTTGGAATAAAAAAACTGAAAGGTGGTCAAGCACAAAACTCAGTCAGTAAAAGCTCTTGCTAAGCAAACAAAAGTATCTCAGTTTAATCTCCAGTGCCCACATTTTGTAAAATTTCAGGTCTGGTGGTATATCCTTGTAATCCCAACACTGAGGAAGCAAAGATAGTCATATTTCTGTGGAAAGCCAGCTTACTTTGGTTGGTAAGCTCCAGGACAATGAGAAACTGTGTCTCAAAAGTCATGTAAGCAACTCCTGAGGAATCCCAACATTCTCTTCTGGCCTCCACACACACATGCACACATACATGAACACACACACATGTGACTATAAATATACACACATACACTTGCATGTATGCAAAAACTAGAAGGTAAAGGGGGTACCTTCCTGTGCCCATTGAATCATGTCAATGACCTGAACAAGAGATTTTTTCAGCAATCTGGTGTCTGAGACCAAAATGAAGTATAGATAATTGGAGGGGATGATAAAAAAAATCAATAAGGCTCAAAATATCTGTAAAAATGTAGTTGGGATCAAAGAGGACTCTAAAACACAGATCACTCCATGAAAGAAATATCACTAAGATACTTCATGGGCATTTTTGGATTTTGAATTTGAGATTTTCTGTGAGCAATGATGAGTACAAGAGAACTGAACTAGGTATTTAGCCTACAGGTATTAAGCAGCAAGCTAGACTACTCACCACACACCAGTCTCCCAATGCTTCCATCAGGGTTTCACATGGCTGTACTCTATGAGACAATTATTGAAACCACTTACTGAATAAATGTACGTGCAAAGGCCAAAGGGCTCTGAAATATTTAAAGTGAGTCTCTCAGTATAGGCTGAGTATTTACACATGGGAAATACTGCTATTGTCTCAGTTGTTTGAAAATGTGACCTAGTCCTACCATTGGGCTCAGCTCTCTATGAGAAAATACCTTTTGTACTCAGCACAATTCCTAAAAGATAATACTAATATGATTAATGTTCAATTAATGTTTTTATCATGTGCATGAATAAAAGAGAGAATGAATACAAGGAAAGGTGAAAATCATGCAAAAGATAAAAGTATTGTTTTTTTCATTCCATGAATTGAAACAGAAGGCTTGATGGGCCTTCTAGGCTCTACACAGATGATATCAAACCTCTGCTATTATTACAAGGAGAGCCATAATTTCAAAAGCAACAGTAAAGTGCTGCTAAGGATGTTACTTGTCTTAGTCAGTGTTCTACTGCTGTGAAGACACACCAAGACCACAGTAACTCTTATAAAAGAAAGCATCTAATTGGGGGCTTGCTTAAAGTTTCAGAAGTGAGTTCATTATCATCATAATGGAGAGCAGGGCAGCATGCATGGTACTGGAGAAGTAGCTGAGAGCTTCCTCTTGATCCACAGGGAAAGACACAGACATACTTCCTTCAATAAGGCCACATCTCCTAAGTTTTCTAATCCTTTCAAAGAGTGCTGCTCACTTATGACTAAGCATTCAAATATATGAGCCTATTGGGACCATTGTTATTTAAACCACCATAATACCGATAGATTTTAAGATGAAAGGTTGAGTTTCTCAACTAAAATGCTAGTGAAAGTACTGGATGAATACAAAAGATATGAGAAAGTAAATTTATCAAGACTTGGTGACTGATTGTATTATGCAGTTAAAGAAGTTACCAGCCACTGTTTTTGACTACAATATGTGTTAGATGGTCAGGCAGGTCAAAAAATAGAAACAGAGAGATACCTATTGTCCATGATGACATAGACAGTGGATTTAGAGTAGAGTACCATAATGGCAGTAGATGACAACAGCTTGAGGGCTGAGTCCAATCTGTGGGGCACAGAGGAGACTAACTTCTGAGGAATAACACTTCTGCTAGAAGAAGAGACTCAGGCATCAGCTGCTAAAGCAAGATTCCAGAAGTTCTGTGGCTAAGAATGAGCAGAATAAGGAATCAGAATAAATGTTGGTATTAACTTCTTAGAACTAACAAAATCTAAGTTTTGGACTTATAAGGAAATGAAATTTCAATTATGGACCTTAACTTCTTTAGGCTTTATCTTCTAAAATCAAAAGGATTTAATCTTTCACTTTCATTTCTTACCATGAATTATACTATAGAAGTATGTTACATTCAAAATCAAGACATGTTAATGTTGCCAGCATTGTATTCTTAGTCTTTAATTTGTCATTCAACTTCACTGCAGAATACCTAAAGAGCTCTACTAGATAAGATGGAGGTATTAGCTATGAATATAGATCAGTCTTCAAGTAAAGTTAATAGGTCTTTGTTTTGAGCATTCCAAAGCCTTCTGGAAGCCAGACTATATATTGCCTCCTGAGAGTACCCGAAGGGACAATGGTTGGTATTAAAAGGAGTGTACGCTCAGGATTCTGCACAGTGACTGCTGATATGTACTCTATTCCAAGGAGGACAGCCATACCCCAATAGCTTAAGTCACAGTATAGATGTTAAGAGAAAAAATAGGATGAAAAATGGGGTGAGGATCAGGCTCCAGCTTCCAAGATGAGTCTCAGGAATGATGGCAATTTTTTTTATTTTAATCTTTATTTTTTACCTTTCACATATGCATCCATTACATAATGATTACCCTTACCTACCACCCTTGCCTGCCCTCCCCCTTTTCACAAATCAATCTTTCATATTCATGTTATTTCATTTATTTGTTTGTGACCTATAGATGTAATGGTCTTATTAAATAAGAAACAGAGAGCCAAAGGCAGAGTTAAAAGCCCAAGAGGTCAGAGCAATAGCTAAGAGCTGAGACTTAAAACTGTCTTCTTACCCTTCCTGCCACTGCCCTCCTTCCCCTCAGAAAGAGACCTACTTCCTGTGTGTCTGTCTTTTTATTGACTTTCTGTTCTGCCTTCTCATTGGTTGTAAACCCAACCACATGACCTCCTCATCACTGCCTGTCTATACAGAACTCCAGGTCTTCTATGGTTGATATTGAGATTAAAGGTGTGTGTCTCCATGCTGGTGGTGTCCTTGAACACACTGAGTCATATGATCGCGATTAAGGGTGTGTGCTACCACTGCCAGACTTCTGCTATGGCTTGTTATTAGCTCTAAATCCCATGAAACTTTATTTATTAACATACAAATAAAATCACATTTCAGCACAAATAAAATATCACCATAGTGATCCTCCAAGATTACCTACTCAAGGCCATCATCTGTATGACTATGGGTTTGAAGCTATCTGTTCAGCAGAGATTACACAATTAAGGCAGTGATTCCCCTTTCCCAGAACCTATTACTAGCCAATATTTTAGAGGTAAAAGGGAGAGCCCCATGAGCCCCTTTCCCTTCCTTGACTGACTGTTAGTGGAGCTGTTCTTGTGTGGGCCCAGTGTTGGTGACTATAGTTCACTTGAATTATCAATTACAGTGCTTGTAGGGGATGGCATTTTGTACCCCTTTACCCTATCTTATGTCTCTTACATACCTCCTTCCCTTCCCTGTGCCTTAGAGGTGAGAGTATAAGTGGCTTGGGCCCACATTGACCACTTATTCTCTGAATCTTGGGTAACCATTATGTGTGATATTTTCACTCCATCAACCTCATTCCTATATCTGTTTCCCATGTGGACTGAGACTCAGACACTAAGAGAAAAAAGTGGGAGTTATCAATTGACCCCCAAGGCTTTAACACATTCTAAATAACACGTCATAAAAGCTTCTGGATTCATAATTTCTTCTGAAATCTAAGTAAAATGAATAAAGCTCATGGTCTATATAGTGAAAGATATAGATTCATCTGTGATGGTTAATCAAGATTGATAACTTAGTGGAATTTAGAATCCAATAAATTGTCTCAAGGGATTTATGTTAGTCTAATTGAGGTTGAGTACACTCATTCTAAATGTGGGTATACTATTTCATGGCAGGGATTTAGAACTGCATAAATAGGAGAAAAAGAGATGAGTGTTCATCATTCTAGCTCATGCCTGTGGATATAGCAACCAGCTTCATGGTCCTGCATTCATGCCTTTCCCCAACAGGATGGTCTATATATATGTCCTGCAACTGGGATCCAAAATGAAGGTTTCTTTACTTAAGCTGCTTTCAGCAGATATTTGATCCAGTGATGAGACAAGTGACTAATATAACACCTGAAGCTCTTCAGAATTTTCTCTTGTTGTGGGGTATTTGTACACTGTGTGAAAACATGTTGCTGTGATTGGTGTAATAAAAAGCTAAATGGCCAATAGCTAGGCAGGAGGTATAGCCTGATCTTCAGAGCTAATTAGGAATAAGCCTAAGCTAAAGGCTGAGCTTTTATAATTAATAAGTCTGCAAGTCACTTTTTGTGATCTGACAGCCCAAAGAAAAATCCATCTGCATTCTCTAAAGTGCTTCCCCCTCCTGACACCTTCCTTTCCAAATTTCTTGTTCCCATTAATTACCTTCTCCTTTCCTGTTTCATTGTATTTACAACAGAGTCCCTTTTCTCCATTCCTCCAGACACCTATCAACTAGGTTATTCTGTATAACAGACTGTTTTCTTAAGCCTGTAAACACTAGAAAGGAACACTGCATAGCACAGAACAGAACACAAATCACAGCTGAAGGTTAGACACTTAAAGTCCTTTGGTTTACATGCCACAGGATTTGTCTTCAGGTGCATTTCTTTTTAGATGTCAAAAGTCACTGCTGGTGTCGATCCCTACAGAAATCATTATCATCCCTCCCTTTTGATACAAATCTATATGCCCCAGTTCTGTGCACCCTCTAGGATAGAAGTTGGCAAATACTTTGTGTAAAGGACAAAAATGAGTAAGTATTTTATGGTTTTGAAGCTATGTAATTTCTGTGGTCATTGTTCAGGTCTGCCTTTATAGAGCAAAAGTATCTAAAGAGAGCATATAAATGGGTTGATTTAGCCATGTTCCAGTAAAATTGTACTTATAAAAGCAGACAAGGGGGCCCAGGTTTAGGTCTTCCAACTCCTGCTCTAAAGAATGCTGCAAATTTTCCTCTTTTAATTCCTTTAGTGTGTGTAGCTATTGAAGTCTTCCTTACCACAGTTCCACTACTACAAACTTTGTTCTGAAGCCTCCAGTGACCTGTATTCATGAATGTTTATGAGGTGTGACTCCACCTGCTGATCTTCATTGGGGAAGGCCTCTGTGGAATGACAAGTTGGACTCTGTCATTCAATATCATGGTGGGGGCAGGGGTTTGGAGTACCACAGCATGACCTGATTCACATGACTAATTCACACTCTCTTTGAAGAAAGAACTGTCCAATGAAATTAGCTGTGTAAACAGAATTCCAGGGGCAGAACATGCCCAAAGCATAATCCTGAGGTGGGCAAATGCTCAGTGGTAGTGCTTGCCTGGCATGCATGAGCCCCTGGGTCTGATCATCAGAAACATTAAAATAAAAAATAAAAAATGACCTGCCAAAAAGTAGTTTTCCTGAAATACCTTGAAAGAGACCATTTATCTATAAATAATTGCTTTGTTTATTAAAATGTGTTCTCTTAGGCAGAATCCTAAAGATATTTTTTAATTAATATTTGAATTATTGCACAAAGTTATTTTGTAGTATTTACTAATTTGTAGTAGATTACATGACAGGTTTTCTGTCACATTTTCTTAATTTTAAAATTATGTATTTATTAAACATGCATTCCAATGACTCTGCATGGCTGGGAGTCAGGGATAAACAAGAAGTGAATGGTTCCTTTCTTTAGAGATAAATGTTGATAAGGAAAAGAGTGGGGTGCTTTGAGAGTATATAGCATGGGACCTGGCAAGAAGGGACAGCGAGAGAAAGGTTCCTGGGAAATATGACATCCTTCTGAACACTGAAGAAGATGACCATTAACAAGCCTAGCATAGCATCTATCAGTACAATATTGGTGGAATTGAGTTCAATACTGATTATATTTATTTTATGTAAAATTTTAGATTTTTAACTGTAAATGCCTCATTTATAAAGACTAAAATACTATTCACAACTATTTTCTTATATTACTGTTATAAATTCTTAGTAAGGAAAACTGGGATAACTTAGTTTCTCTGTTTTATAGAGAATTTATTGAACCTTATTCATACCACATAGCCCTCATAACATAGGAGCACATCTTTCACAATCGTGAGATTGCTTTTGTCTGAGCCACACAGCAGCCCCAAAGAATGATAAGGTAACCTCCACATCAATAAAAGCTTTGAACCCAGAGCTAATAGACATTGTTAGTGGATGAATGACTAAATTCCTTCACCCCGAGTCATGTATTCCACTGGGATACCCAGAGGTCATACCCAGAAGTCTCCAGAAGGATTCAACTCCAATTTCCCTTAGCAGTAATTTACTTGATAGCACACGTTTCATTGATTATATTTACTTTCTGTATCACATTATATAGCACTGGCTGGCCTGGAAGTTACTATGTAGATTGGGCTGACCTTGAACTCAGAGATCTACCTCTCTTTACCTCCTGAGTACTGAGATTAAAAGTGTGTGCCACCACATCCAGCTTCAACTTATATTTCAGAGCCTTTCTGTAATAGTCCACTATGTGTATCAGCTTGGCTAGTCATAGACCCTTGAGCTTTTAGTCAAATCCCTACCTGGTTGTTTCATGGAGGCATATTACTTTTTAATGTAACTATTTAAATCATTCTATTTTGGCATAAAGCAGAACACCGTTCATAATGTGCTAAGGAATCATTCAATAAATTCAAAACCTTAAGAAAAAAGACTGAGTTATCAAAAGAAAGAATATGCCTCCAAGATGTCTCTGAACTGAAGCTACAATAGTAACTCTTCTCTGAGTCTCCATCCTGATGGTCTGCCCTGAATAGTTTGGGATTGTTAGCTAGCCCCCACCATTACATAAGCAAATCCCTTAACCTAAATGAATTTAATAGATATGTGTGTGAGGTACATATGTACAGGTGAAATAATACATCTTTCCTATTGGTTCTGTTTCTCTGGAGAATCCTAACTAGTACAATGTCTCAAACTAATTATACCCAAAACCTTGCTTTATCATGTGACTCCAGGAGAGGTCATTTCACAGATACAAATTCTATAGCATAAAATAGTGAGGTGACTAACTACAGTCCATAGACTTATTTATATCTAAGCTCAGACTAAAATCCCTAGCTCCTAACAAACACTGCTTATATATCTGAAGACTTAGCACCTGCCCATCACTCCCCTTCCTATACTCATTTCTTTTATTGTGAAGTGAACACTTCTTCCAGGCTCATTCCATTCTCAAGAAATGTGTCAGCACATGCCTTGTGAATCCTTTGCAAATGTTGTCAATAGTGCCTAGAATTTAAAAAGAGGCCCATTCATCACTTCTTCCCTGCTCTGTATTCTAGTCCAGGATATGCATTCTATTCTTTTCTAGCCTACTTCATTCTCCATTAACACACATGTTGATTCAATCTTACTGCATTTCCTCATCCAATATATGCAACCTTACATCTCCCTCTAAAAAAAAATCACAAGCAACCAGTGACTAAAATTAAGGTTCACCCCAAGTGTAAGGATTCTGTCCTTATTATGTCATCAGCCTGTGATGCCTAAAGAGCAGACATGCCCTCCTACTCACTCTCTCTCCATTCTTTCTCTGTACTTCACTCCCACACAGTCTCTCTGTCTCTTTCTCACTCTCTACTTCTTCCTAATAAAGCTCTAAAAATATGTAATTGGACTAAATCCTGGCATGGTTTAAAGTGGAAAGCTTAAAACATTTTAAAAATGCCAGAGGGTTAAATAATGAATCAGTTATATTTGACATACTTAGTATGTATGTAAATATAATTTTATATGTTAGAGAACTTGATCATTATTAGGATGATCAAGCTTAACTTGTATCTTAATAATTATCTTTAATAGCTTATAATTAATTTCAATTGATCCTTAATAGTTTACAGGTAAGTTGACCAATCAATCAATAGGTTGTATTTCTTAATATTTAATAGTTTATAATTAAAGTAAACTTATTCTTAACAGTTTATAAGTCAGCTGTCCTTATAAACATAAAATTTTAAGTTTTATACCTGCAGGTAAGCCTTAATAATACTATGTATTCTTAAGTTACTTTAATATAGAAACAAGAGTTCTTATACAGAAATAAAGTATGTAAGGAGAGTGGCAATTCAATAAATCCTTTATGATGTAACATAAACTAAGATAAATGCAGTAAAAATCAAAAATAATTCTTATTACAAACAGTTCTAGGGGAGCTGGCACTGGCAAATAGTTGAGAATTGAATTTGGGTCCTCTTGAAGAGTAGCCAGTGTTCTTAACCTCTGAGGTATCTTTCCAGCCCCAAGAAGGCCCATTTGTAAAAATTGTAGCCTGAATAAAGTTTATCGCCAGTCACTCATAATGGCAAGGTGGTTGGAGATGCAGGCTGAAGTGAGCCGAGACACATGCAATAGAGAGTTAGATTCAAGGAGGAAAAGGAAGGCAGATATTTAAAAGAACACAGTATTTATTCAGGTAGTGTTTTTCTGTCTCTAGATGTCTCCAGATGTCCGAAGGAAAAAAAAAAACCATAAGAATTCAGATAGTCAGAAGTTGTCCCTTCCTTCATGTTTGAATAATTAGAAGTTCTTACTTGGCCAAGTTTTTATAACTAAGAACTTTGTATAAAATGGTACATTAGAAAGAAATAGATAGAGTAAAGGACAGGTTTTTTTTGTTGTTGTTATTGGTGTTGTTTTGTTTTTTTTTAAATATACCCATGGGAGAGCTGGGGGTCTCCATACTTTTAAAACTGCTTCTGGTGGTGAAAGGCTTGCATTGTTATTTAAGTGAAAACTGCAGGAGCCAAGCTGCTAGAGGTAGGGCAGTTATAAAGTTTACAGCTCAAGTTAAATTTTTAGTTTTACAGTGAGTTTTAGCAGAAAAAAAAATGGTTTGTAACATAGCTTGTCATCTCAGAGAAAATAGCAAACTTCATTGACTCTAGTATATGTTCTCAGGAGGTCTTATGGTGTAATCTCTATGTAAGACCCCAATGAAATAATGGCAGGCTTCTCCCTAGAAGGCAGGGTTAGAATCTCTGCTATTTATCAGTCTGTTGGAAAAGACTGTAAACTGACCAGAGCTGACTGATATGACTTTTGTCTTACCCTGTGTCCTATAGTCTTTTTTTTTTAATTATTAAAAGCTGTTTTTGTTTGGACTTGTTTAAGAAAGATGCTTGAGTCATTTTTATTTGCATTTCCCTGATGATTAGATACCACCTTACACCATGGCTAAGATCAAAAACACTGAAGACAGTTTATGCTGGAAAGGATGTGGAGCAAGGGGAACACTCCTCCACTGCTGGTGGGAATGCAAGCTTGTATAGCCACTTTGGAATTCAATATGGCACTTTCTTAGAAAATTGGGAATCCATCTCCCCCAAGACCCAGCTATACCATTATTGGGCATATACCCAAGGAATTCTCAATCATACCACAAGGGCATTTGCTCAGCTATGTTCATATCAGCATTGTTTGTAATAGCCAGAATCTGGAAACAACCTAGATGCCCTTCAACTGAAGAATGGATAAAGAAAATGTGATGCATATACACAATGGAGTATTACTCAGCAGAGAAAAACAATGACATCATGAGGTTTGCAGGCAAATGGATAGATCTAGAAAAAATCATCCTGAGTGAGGTAACTCAGACTCTGAATGATAAACATGGTATGTACTCACTCATAGTAGGATACGAGTTGTAAAACAAAGATGACTAAACTGCTACTCACAACTCCAGGGAGGCTACCTAGAAAACGGGACCCTAAGAAAGACACAGGGATCGTGCAATGACAGAGACATGGATGAGATCTACATGAACAACCTGGACGTGAGTGGGAGGTAATGAAGGGCAAGGTTCAAGGGAAAGAGAGCTTAAGGGAGCGGGAGATCCCAGCTGGATCAAGAACAGAAAGGGAAAACAAGGAATAACAGACCATGATAAATGAAGACCACATGAGAATAGGAAGAAGAAAAGTGCTAGAGAAGTCCCCAGAAATCCACAAAGATACCTCCACTGTAGACTACTGGCAATGGTTGAGAGAAAGCCCAAACTGACCTAGTCTGGTGATTGGATGGCCAAACACCCTAACTGTAGTTATAGAACTCTAATCCAATGATTGAGGGAAGCAGATGTAAAGATCCATGGCCAGGCCCCAGGTGGAGCTCCAGGAGTCCAATTGGTGAGAAAGAGGAGCGATTGTATGAGCAAGAATTGTTGAGACCAAGATTGGAAAAAGCACAGGGACAAATAGCCAAACTAACGGAAACACACGGACTATGAACCAATAGTTGAGGAGCCCCCAACTGGATCAGGCCCTCTGGATAAGTGAGACAATTGAATAGCTTGGAATGTTTAGGAGGCGCCCAGGCAGTGGGACCCAGATCTGTCCTTAGTGCATGAGTTGGCTGTTTGGAACCTGGGTCTTATGCAAGGACACTTTGCTAAGCCTGGGAGGAGGGGACTGGACCTGCCTGTACTGAATCTACCTGGTTGAGCTGAATCCCCAGGGGAGTCTTTGCCCTGGAGGATATGGAAATGGAGGGGAGGGGCTGGGGGGAAGTTAGGGGTGGGGGCTGGAGGGGAGAGAACAGGGGAACCCATGGCTGATATGTAAAATTAAAACACAAATACAATAAAAAAGAAAAATATAAAAAAAGAATTGGTGTTTATCTTTTCATATCTCCTACTAAAGGCGTTCCTTATTACCCCCAGACCAAGCCACAAACTTGCATCTAAGCCTCTAGGATCTCACTGATATTTTCAAAGGTCCTGATGTTTTCATAATGTCAAATAGAGTATATGGTTACATGTTTCACAGGGATCTGAATTCTGATCCAAAAATGAACAAGTCATTAGCTGGACTATGAGCTAGGGAGCTAGATAGAACTGTAGTTGTGGAGACAGAATTTCATCCTAGAGAAAAAAGTAGACAGATATAGAGCTTATTATGTCTAGACTTATTCCTGCCTTGAATGCCTGGTGGAACTATAGCTGAATTGATGTAATTTTGTCTTAGAGAAATAAAGTTAACAGACATAAGAACATAGTGTACATAGATTTATTTTTTGTCCCCAAAATCCCACTCCAGACATAGCAAAGCCCCTTTGCACCCTGGGGAATCAATATTTCCCCAGGGTACTCTTAAGATTCTAAGGCTATCATGGCCAGGCCAAGTGTAGGGGATACCCCACATTAACAGATTAAAGAAAATAAATGAAGGAATGAATGAATACCTCTAAGAAAGATGAAATATCTCAAAATCTCTTATTCAGTTGTCTCTGGAGACAACTGTCAAAAAAAAATTAGTCACAAAGCTGATCCTCTTACTCTGCAGACCCCACACTTAAGTTCATTCAAATATTTGCAAAAGTGCTTACAGATGCTACAACCTTTCTAGTTACAATCTAGTGAAGGCCATTGATTTGGGGAAGTGGATATACAAGATAAAATTGACTGAGATGGTAAGCAGGTTAATAGCAGTCCAACTGAAATTCTTCAGACTATCTCCTGGGACAGTGCTGTCTGCACTGGTCTGGGCAGCTCCTAATCGATCGTGTCTTGGATAGGGTCTGTCTGCTTTCAGCCTTAGCAAATTCAGTCCTCCCCCATGCAGGTTATAGTCTTGCATGGGAAACAGCTGCAGTCTGGCAAGAAGCTGCCAGGGAGTCATGGAAAACAGCCCAGGTGGCAGGCTCAGTGGGAAACAATGAGAAACCACAAAGCCTTTGTTCTCATTTCATTTCTGTTACCCATGGTAAAATACTCTGACAAAAAGCAACATAGGGGAGAAATAGCGTGCTCCAGTTCACAACTCCATGTTACAGTGCATCATTAGAGGAAAGCCAGGGTAGAAATCTGAAGCATATAGTCACATGACACTGAGGAACTAAGAGAGAATAAATGCATGCAAGCTTAATACTCAGCTGCCTTTCTCCACTTAGACATCCAGGACCCAAGTCATGGAATCATGCTACCCAAACTTAGGCTGAGTCTTCCTATATCAATTAAAGTAATGAAGACAATGTCCCACAGACACATGCTTACAGGCCAACCTGATCCAGACAATCCCTTATTGAGACTTACTTCCCCAGTGATTCTAGATTGTGTCAAGTTGACAGTTAAAACTAACCATCAGATTCTTCAACAGAGGATATATTTTGGCAAATGAGGCCAGTTGGGGAATATTACTTTAAAGTGTGTTACTTTTGTTTATGTTGCATTTGTTTAACTCCATGAAGCTGTGTTACTGTACCTGTCTAAAACAACTAATGGTCTAATAAAGAGCTGAACAGCCAACAGCAAAGCAAGAGAAAGGATAGGCAGGGCTGGCAAGCAGAGAGAATTAATAGAAGGAGAAACTGGGAGGAGAAGAAAAAGTAGCCAGAGAAGGAGGAGGACATTGGGGACCAGCCACCCAGCTACACAGCAAGCCATGTAGTAAGAAACAAAGAAAGGTACACAAGAACAGAAAAAGAAAATGATAGATCTAGGCAAAAGATAGATGGGTTAATGTAATTCTAATTCTAATAGATATTTTAATAATAATAAAAAAACAGAGACAGAAATTAGGGTAAATGCTGAAAGATCAGAAAGACAAAGGAACAAGCCAACTCTTAAATCTAGGATTTCTCAGCATGAAAAATCTTTTGTTCCTATATCTTCATGTTTTATATACCTTTCTTCACACATCCATCACTTCCTGGGATTAAAGGTGTGTGTGCTTCCCAAGCAAAGGCATGACAACTCAAGTGCTGGGATTAAAAGAGTGTTCCACCACTGCTTGGTGTCTATGTTTAATCTAGTACCTTGTTCTGTCCTCTGATCTTCAGACAAATTTTATTAGAGTACACAATATATCACCATATTTCCCCTTTTTTGTCTAAAATAATAAAAGGTTATAACTAATATGAGAAAAACTATACACAATAAGTACAATAAGTATATATAATATATACAGTCAACAATTACATTAACAATGTTCAGCATATTAACATTTGACAGATTCAGAGAAAATATTCTATTATTTATTCTATTTTAGTGAGTCAAAAATATTGTACCTAATTCAGTTTCTATCCTAACTTGTATTACCAACCCAAAACTATCTTTTGATGTCTTTCAAACTTATACACTTTACACCTCTTTAGTAAGTTTATTTTCTGAATTTGCTAACAAGGAAAACTATAACTAACTAATCTTCAACTCCATCAGAGACCCAGGAATGAAGTAATATTACCTAAGTAAGCAGGTAGTACAAACAAGCAACTTCCCAAAAATGTGAGAAATGACAGAACAGCTGGCTGCCTGGACAGTCACCCAAGGTTCCTCTGCAATGTTGGGGCATCCATCTTTGGCACATAGGCCTAGCATATTTAACAGACTTATCTGTGATGCAGGATTTTCTGAAGAGATGTCCTACCTTGTCTTGACAAAGTTTGGCAGTCCTTTCTTTTGTGTCCTGCTTATCCACTTTGGACAGCATACTGTCAGCAGTTGAAATAAGGACATTTTCTTGCCCAGTGGCTAACTTTTGCCACAAAGAAAGTAAACTCCATATGGAGTTTCTTTGATGCACATTATTTTCTCTGAAGTAGATTGGTGCTTCCAGGATCAGACATGTCTCATAGTCATAAAAAAAGAATCTATGTTATTAAAATATCTTAAATGCCATATTCTTTAGATCTCTGAAGTGTTTGAAGATGACCTATCTAAAATATATCTCTGTATGACCTTGAAAACATACCAAACCTGAGTACAAGTTTGATTGTAGTAGGTGACTACTAACCTGCATTTCTTTATATCCTAATTAGATGGTAATAATAAGTTTCAAGGAATAGAAATTTGCATTACATTGTTAAATGAACTATATAGGTACAATACCTTGAACAAGATTAGAAATATATGTACAGTATTTTCTAACAAAATCACTCTCAAATTTGTATCAATATATATATCATTTGTATATAATATACAAAAATCCAATCTAATAAAACATTTAAAACTAGTTGCTTTTTAAATGTAGATTCAATAATCTACCTTTTAATCTTATCATATCCATATCCTCCATTTTTTTGCAGAATAGATTCAATAATCTACCCTTTTATCCTATCATTTCTATATCTTTTTTTCAGTTCAATAATCTACCTCTTATCTGTCTATATCCTTTTTTTTCTTTTGTTTCATACAAGAACCCTGAATGTAACCTCCTTTGTTTAGATTGTTTTCCTTACCATTATCAATTAACAATATATAACCAAGCCTCCTAAACAATGACAATTATCCATAAACCATGGAAAGGCCAAAAGCCATCTACTCCACCTCTTGGAAATGTGGGTGTTGTGTTCTTAAAATTACTTCCTGCTGTCTGAGGGTGAAGATGTCTTTAGGAGATCCTGAAAAGAAAAAATTTGGGGTTAATTGTCAAGTCCTGGGAGAGGTAGCTATATCATTTGTTGACCAGTCTTTGTATAATGTGAAAGCATAGTGCTTGCCTCAAGTCCTGATTGGAATAGTCTGTGAGGCTGTATCATCTCAGCTAGCCATCTCCATATTGTCCTGAGCAGTTTGTCGTCCAAAGTCAACCTTTTGGTGGTGTTTGTCAGCTTAAGGGCATTATCGTTGTCCTAATGGAATCATCATTGTGGGGCCCCATCATCTTTTTGGAGACTTCAAAGTTGCTGTTAGGCATGGTCATGGTTCACTGCAGAAAATCTTTTTTGTGGGACATTTTTTTCTGGATGATTTGCCTTTTGTCTTCAGATGTCTTGTTTGTCCAGTATTTTTCAAATTCCTTAGCTGGATGCCTTTGTTCTCCTAAAAGACAAAAAAAAAAACTTTCCACAACCCTAACTTTGGGGAGTTTCTAAATCTAATCATTATCAATTTTGATTTATAATTTCTCCTTAAATTTTTGTTTTATTTTCTAAAGTTGTTCTATCATCCAGAGCAGTATGGTTTTTTACAATAGGCATTATTAGGTTCTTTAATTGTTCTAGGAAGGGGTCTCTTCCATGTCAGGAAAGGAATGAACCAAATTTGTCATGGGGGCCTGTGAGAGGCCCCTCAGAGAGTTTCCCAACAGCAAAGATAAAGGATTACCTTGTCTGTCCCTTGTTAATTAATCTACATTCCTTAGTTCAATGTTTGCCTTTGCCACATCTTCTGCATAATCCCGAAGGGAGGGGCATTCTGTTGCCATTGTTCCTTGAAAAACATTGTTTCTAGGAATGCCCTGTTTACAGTCTGTTTTTAGGTGACCTTGTTTACCACAATTGAAACATCTGACATTACTATTTTTCTTCAAATATCTGGAAATCACCTCTCTTATCCAAATATTATCATGGTCATGAGATTCAGTATTTATTTGTATCTCAGATCTATACCTCCAAGGGTGCTGAACTTGCCTTTAATGGCCTAATTATCCTTTTGCATTGTGTGTTAACATTTTCAAAAGCCAGAAATTCAATTATCTGTCTAGCTTCGGAATTTTGTATCATTCTATTCACTGCTGTGTAGATGTAACAGTCTTATTAAATAAAGAAATACAGAGCCAAATGCAGGGTTAAAAGCCCAAGAGGTCAGAGCAGTAGCTAAGAGCTGATACTAAAACCACCTTCTTACTACCTGCTGCCACTGCCATCCTTCCCCTCAGAAAGAGGCTTACTTCCTGTGTGTCTGTCTTTTTATTGACTTTCTGTTCTGCCTTCTCATTGGTTGTAAACCCAACCACATGACCTCCTCATCACTACTTGTCTATACAGACCTCCAGGTCTTCTATGGTTGGTATTGAGAGTAAAGGCATGTATCTCCGTGGTGGCTGTATCCTTGAACACACAGAGATCTGCCTGTCATGGGATCTGGATTGAAGGTCTGTGCCACCACTGTCCAGCTTCTGCTATGGCTTGCTATTAGCTCTGACCCCCAAGCAACTTTATTTATTAGCATATAAATAAAATCACATTTCAGCACAAATATGTGATTAAAATACTATCATACTGCTGAAGTTAGTCTTCGAAAGAAATCAGTGAAGGTTTCTTTGGGGCCCTGTATAACTTTTGTGAATGACTCAATTTTCTTTCCTTTTCTACTTCTGTCCCAAGAATTCAAGGCTGCCATGCAGCATAAAGCCAAGGTGTGGTCATCATATAAAGATTGTCTTTGCAATTCAGCATAATCACCTTCTCCAAGAAGTTGATCTTGGGTTATTTCAATATCTCTAGCCCTACTTCATTGTTCAATGATCTTAGTCTCCTCCTTCCACCAGGTTCTCCATTATAATTGGGGGCCAGCCTCTAAGATGGCTGTAACTAAATCTCTCTAGTCTTGAGGGATAATTCTATTACAATTTGATCACAAGTTTAACATCTGCTTCACAAAAGATGAGTGGATGTCATATAAGACTATTGCTTTTTTGAATCTCCTCAAATCTAACATTTGCATAGGAGTCCAGTCAGCTCTCTTACAGCCTTGATGATATCTATCACTGGGTAGTTCCTGTAAGATTAATGGATAGATTAAAGTTGGCTTTTTGAAAGTCTGTTTCTCTGTAACCTTATAATACAATGTTGAGATTGGTTCTCCTTTAAATTCTTCTGTCTGGGTCTGAATATCTCTATGATCTATTTTAACAAGTTTTTCTGAAACTTTTATCTTGGCATTCATATTAACCAACTTTTTAATGATAAAACAAAAATGATTAAACAAAGTGTTTATAATTGACATTATATCTATCCCATTAACTTTAATTATCCTCTCATTTAATTGTTCCATTTTCAGACTGTTTAATGTACAGTCAAACAGAAACCAAAATTCACTCCCTCCATTGTAAAAATGTTTCCCATTTTTAATGTGGGAAAAGCTTTCTTTTAACCAATTTCTCCCTTTTGAAAATCTCAAATGACTCACCAAATTTGCTGACAATGACTAATCAGATGACAGTGTGGTGGCAGCCCAAGAAGGGGGCCCAGAAAAAGCCATGACCATCAGGAGAGGAAAGAATCAAAAGATCCAGCCATCTGCATAGGGGAAGTGTACAAAAGTGGCTGGTTCCTGTGGTTTTTGGAGCCCAAAAACCTATGGAGTTTGCTTTAGAGAGGCTGCAACAAAAACTTAACCAGCAGGTTAGGGACTCTGGCCATGTGTAGCTCTAGCCTGAGTCACAGGCAAGTGGTATTTTCAAGCCAGGTAATGGTAAGGACTCTGGCTGCATGTGCTTGGGCCTGAGCCAGGGACTGCAAACCCACAGGTGAACTCATGCCCCACCAGTTGGACACCAGATGTAATTCAAATTCTAATAGGTCTTTTCATAAAAATTAAAAAAAAATTAAAAAACAGGGCCAGAAATTAGAATAAATGTTGAAAGATCAAGCCACTGCCACCTCTTACTTATAGGATACCTCAGCCTGAAAAAGCTCTAATTCCTGCTTCTTTATGACTTACATACATTTCTCTGCCCTGCTATATTACTTCCTGGGATTAAAGGCATATGTGCTTCACAAGCAAAGGCATGAGATCTCAAGTGCTGGGTTTAGAACTGTGTGCCACCACTTCCTGGCTTCTATGTTTAATCTAGTGCCTTGTTTTGTCCTCTGATCTTCAGGCAAATGTTATTAGGGTTTACAACATTATAGTGATATTTTATTTGTACTGAAATGTGGATTTTATTTGTATGTTAATAAAGTTGCCTGGGGGTAAGAGCTAATAACAAGCCACAGCAGGAGCCAGGCAGTGGTGGGGCACACCTTTAATCTGGTCACATGACATGGTGTTTGAGGACACAGCCAGGTTGGAGACACACGCCTTTAATCTCAATACCAACCATAGAGACCTGGAAGTCTGTATAGACAGGCAGTGATGAGGAGGTTATGTGGTTGGGTTTACAACCAATGAGAAGGCAGAACAGAAAGTCAATAAAAAGACAGATACACAGGAAGTAGGTCTCTTTCTGAGGGGAAGGATGGCAATGGCAGCAGGTAGTAAGAAGGCGGTTTTAGTATCAGCTCTTAGCTACTGCTCTGACCTCTTGGGCTTTTAACCCTGCATTTGGCTCTGCGTTTCTTATTTAATAAGACCAATATATCTAAACAATATATCACCACAGGTTAATTTAAAGTCAAGAAAAGCTGGAAAGAAATAAGCCAAGCTAAGGCCTGGCATTTATAAATCAGAATAAGTCTCAAAAAAAAAAAAAAAAAAAAGAAAAAGAAAAAGAAACCAGGCGGTGGAGTACACGCCTTTAATCCCAGTACTTGGGAGACAGAGGCAGGTGGATTCTTGTGAGGTTGAGGCCACCCTGGTCTACAGAGCGAGATCCAGGAAAGGCACAAAGCTACACAGAGAAACCCTGTCTCAAAAAAACAAAAAAGAACAAGTTTCTGTGTGTGACTTATTTGGGACCTGGGTGGAAGGCCCCCCCAAAGAGCCAAAAGAGTAAGAGCAAAAACAAACAATGACAGAGGCCCACCTTCAGCTCTATCATACCTGTCTTTGGTCTGTCACCCTGCTAGAAGGGCAATGTAGGTCCAGGTAGGAAAGCAAAGATGCTAGGGACTAATAAAGTTGAGTCTTTCTCCAACAATATACATACTATACACCAAGGTAACTTTGGTAAGGCCATGGATATTGGACCAAAAATCATCTAGGGATGAGGAGTACAAGCTCCTAATGTCAGCATCCCTATCCATTTGCTAGATGATCAATGGCTGAGAACTTGCCAAAATCAGGAAGATAATACAGCAGTATCACCATTCTGATGTTCAGATTTGCTACAGTCTGAAAGCTCACATGGTTTGATATAGCCTAACAACACTGAGGTAGGCAGAATCACTGTACCATTTACACATGAGGACACTGGCTAAGAGATCAGAGAGATTAATGAACTTGCCTAAATCTACACCACTAGTCAAAGATGTAGTCTGAATTCACACTCCAAATTCAAGGTGTTTCCAGGCTTTCTCTTACAAGATCACTAATCCAAGCCCACCCCACTGTCCTAAAATGATTGTGCCAGGGTCAGCCTTGTGCATGTGTATGTTTTAGGTCTCTCGGAGCCAATGCATCATAGCCATTAGTTGAACCTGAACCCTGCCTTTCAGTGTGAACATTAAGGCAAGGTCATAACCAAGAAGAAAGAAAAAGTGGGGCTGGCAAGATGGATCAGTGGTTAATGGCACACAATATCAAGTCTGACAACCTCAGTTTGATGCCCAGATCCTAGATAGTGGAAGAAGAAAACAGACTCCCAGATTCCTACATGTTGTCCTCTGACCTCCACACATGTGCCATACACCAGCACATCACACACACACACACACACACACACACACACACACACACACACACACACACATACACATGTGCATGTGTGGTGTGTGCATGTGTGCACATAAATGGGAAAAGAGAGGGAAAGCAGAGCCTTACCTCTGTTTACTATCTGCCAGCAAATCCTTTGCTCTTAACTGCCTTTTAGCAATGGAGGTTTGTGTCTGTTCTTGCTGTGAACATGTGACACTTTTTCCCACCCTTCTTGGAATAGAACTTTTAAAGTCAAACTTCAGCTTTGATGATCCTGACTCCAAGTTCTCGCAGGGCAACTGCCAACAACCACACCTGAGTTAATTACTCTTCCTGTGTAAAAAGAGCAGGTCTTCTCAATAGCAATACTAGACACCTAGACAAATTTGAATCATAGATAAATAATTGTTCAGTGTGGGTATGACTCATTCAACATTTTGGATGTACTATAACAAGAAATTCTCTGTTGCTCATCTGAAACTCATTAACATGGTATCACATTTAATCAGGCAAGTTTGTTTCTTTGGTGCACACAATGTCTGATATGATACTTGCTGCCAATAACGGCTGACAGAGAAGACAGCATAATACCCTGTTTTGATATTTGAGAATAAATACTACAGGCTGCAGTAGTAACCTTTGTGTCATTTGGGGAGGACGTTTTCAGCATAGATAAAGCCTGTGCCTCTGGGCTGCAAATGAGACACAGTCCCAGAGGGCTAAAGATGGGTTAGAAAGCAGTTAGAAAACAACCCCATGGGGTCCAGGACCTGAGCTTCATCTATCGAATATTTTATTCACGTTAATTCACAACAGTGTCTTTAAAATCTTGCACTAGAATTCAAGAACAGTCTGTGTGTATGACAGTCATTATTCTTTAGAGACACCCTGCGCCACCAGCAGGGCACTCTTCTTGAATTCTTGGTGCCACAGCGGCTTCCAGTGGTTTCATTGAGGAACCACATGCTGTCTCTGCCTCTGGGCTGGAGCTAAGCTAGGGCAGAAAGCTGTGGCGCCCCTTGGCTGCATGGGGGCCTGGGTTGTGTGGCAGGTCAGAGTCATCAGAGCCAAAAGGCACCAATCCAAGAGTGTGCCCTGGAAACAAAGCTCTTCAAGTTGTTGTGAAGCACAGACCAGACAGGGTTGTATTTCATCTTTCATTCCATCGTGTAATATATCTGCTAACCAAATTTTACAAATGTTCTCTTCAAAACAGACTCAGTTTTGTGAATATTTTTCTATCAAGCAGTGTAAAAAAATTAAATAAGCAACTGCCCATTCCATTTAGAATTGAATCTTAATCAACCAGTTAGTTGTACATAAAGGAAACATTTGGGGGAAATAAAATTCACTGGAATTAGTAGCCCCTATCCCACCCCAGCCCAGTTCTTCAGCATCAGTCTAGCAACAGCTTCATTTCCTATAAAAGGCTATAATATTTCTGATCCATTATTGAAAACACTCCCGTCCCATAACCTCCTTCATTTTCATATATGTAGCTCAGGGCAAGAGGTTCTCTGCCATGGCTTCCTTTTGATTCAAAAGCAATACAATGGGAAAAAAATGAAAACTCTAGGCACAGAAAGAAGGATGCTTGATCCTTACACACATGTGCATGCCCTCCAGTTACATACAAAGGCAATTTTCCTTTTCCAGGTTGATTTTCTGGCAGCTCCCCAGCTTTGGGCTGACTGCTCTGCACATCATTTCAGCTAAAATCTATCCCTGGGTCAGAAAGTCTAGGGCAAGACAGGCTCCCACAGAGGACTTGGAGGTGGGCTTCCAACAGACCTGGCAAATATGAGTCTGACAGCTGCTTCAACTTAGCCAACTATGAACTCTTGTTCAAGTCACTTGCCTCCTTTTGACAATGGAGCCACTCCCACATCAGAATAAGGAGGTGAGTGGACATCCTCGCAATTTACAGTCACTATTCTGACTATGTTGCCTTGGGCCTGCTTCAAGCACTTTAGAGACAATTCATTAATTTAGCCGATGCAAATGACTGGTGTCAGGATCTAGGTTAAAGGCCTAATACAGAAGAATGAATAAGAAATGCCCCTTCTTAGAAATAGATCACTGAAAGGCAATATATGCAGTATTAGAGGAAAAACAGAAATCTCAATAAGTGGACCCTGCTGACTAGAATGGGAATTTGTGCAACTTCTTTGGAGGTCAATTTGGCACTGGAGTCCACATGTTTAAATGCATATGCATAGTTTTGATGGCTCTAGATAGTTTAAAAAGAAAAGCTATTTTTTGTGGTTATTATTTGGGGGCTGTTTGCTTTATTTTGTTTTGTTTTGGAAAGACTACTGAGTGACTTACAAAATCCTAGGGAAGGCCACAGTTTTAGACATTAATAATGGGCAAGGACAAAAGTGATCAGGAAGATTCTGATAACGACCACCAAAGTCACAGATACACAGACACAAAAAGTATTTTAACAGAAATATTTATTGCTGTGGCCAGAGGTGGCCATCATTACTACAGAGCCATGCCATCACTGCTTCTTCCTACTGTAAACTCAATGAGAACTTAGGTTCCAAGTCACTTGCCTGCCCTCTGGCCACAAAAAGACTCCCCCTTAGTTTTTGCCCTGGAGGAGATGGGAATGGGGCGAGGGGCAGGGGGGAAGGCAGGGGCAGGGGCAGAAGGGGGGAGGACAGGGAAACCCATGGCTGATATGTAAAATTAAAACACAAATATCTGTATGAAAAAAAATAAATATATTTTTTAAAAAAGCCTCCCTCACACATGCTCAGCCTGGAAGGAGGGGACTGGACCTGCCTGTACTGAATCCACCAGGATTAAATGAGTCCCCAGGGGTGTCTTGGTCCTGGAGGACATGGGAATGGAGGGGAGGGGTGCGGGGGGGGGGGCAGGAGGGGAAGGACAGGGGAACCCACGGCTGATGCATAAAATTAAAACACATAATAATAATAATAAAAGAGGAACTAAAAAATAAATAAATAAATAAATTAATTAAAAAAAATAAATTAAAAAAAAGCCTCCCTCACTGGCATGCCCAAACAGTGACCCATGGGCCACATACACCCCAGGATATCTATGAATGTGGCCCAACACAAAAATCATAAATTTACTTAAAACATAAGCTTTTTGTAATATTTTAAAAACTAGATTGCACAGTTATTGGTGAAATTATTAAGGCCACTCCACATAGTTAAAAGGGAGGTTTATTTAGTGGCGTAACTTACAAATGAATGGATAGTTAGGTTGCAGAGTCTGAGAAAGGTGTGTCGCAGTCTGGTGGTGTTCTCTGGAGAACTCTGCTCAGTCTACCTCCAGCTTCCAGGTCCAGGAACCAAGAGAGCCCCAGCATCTGGAACTCGGGCTTCTTCAGTATCCTCTCTTAGCTCCACCTTGTAGGCGTGACCATTAATGAAGCCTCAATTAGGTTGGAACTTCCAGGTCAAAGCTGGAAAAGCTACCCACTATATCTCCCCCTTTGGTCTAAATAAGAAGGTTCTAACCTAATACAAGACTATATACAAAGGGATGGTTATCAGATATTATCCAGGAGTAATGAGGGATAATGACCTAGATAAGATGGAACTACAATCAATGTGAACAACATCAAACAAGAAACACATACTAAAATCCAGAGAAATCTAGAGCATGGGTAAATGGCTCTAAATGGTGTTACAAAGATCATTCCAAAAGGTGTCCTATCCTAAAGAATCTGAATCTAATACTTAATGTGTTCTATCTCAAATATATATTATATATTATAATGTAACTATAACTGCTAGTCTTCAATCTCATCAAAGACCTGAGAAGGAATATAATGGTACCTGAGAATACATAGTTTCAGATAGTTAGGTAATCATCAAATACTTCAAAGACCTACAGAATATGACATTTAAAATATTTTCAAAATTTAGACTTCCTGGAGAGTGAGATATGTCTGCTCCTGGCAATACCGATTTACTTCAGAGAGGAGGATGGGCATTGAAGACACTCCATATTAAGTTTATCTTCACCTTGGCAAAAATAGCCATTTGGGCAAGAAACTTGCCTGCACTGCTTGATCAACTGGACATGCAGGACCCATAGGAAGGTGACCACTGAACTTTGCTTGGTGAAATGGTCCTTCAGGTTCCTGCTTTGCAGAAGAAACTGCCAGACATCCTACAGGACACAGAGAAAAATGACTGAGAGACTCTAGCCCTGTGGGATGAAGACAGATGCCCCAACTTTGTTTTTTCTCAAGGAGGTCACAGCCTTGTTATCTGCAACAGATACCCCAACTTTAAAAAGGAATATTGGAGACGGTCCAGGCTGCTAGCTGTCTCTGTTTACTGTCGTGAGACTCCTGAAAGTTGCTTGCATCCTTCTCCCATTTCTCAGGAAATATTATATCCTTCTGAGGTCTTTGATGTGTTGAAGCTAGATAGTTACAATTTTCCTTAGTTATGATAAAAAGGTAAGTTAGATATAAAACCTTAGACTCACAAATATAAGATAAATAGGATATCTTCTTTAATTTTGCCAAATAAACTAGTTATTATAAATAGACTATTATAACTGTAATTCTTGCTTGATAATTGTTTTGTTATCTGTAAGATTACTATGCAAACATTAAAACCTTCCTTTTAGAAAAACAGGAAAGGGGAAGTGCTGTGGGATGTTCTGCATGTCAAATGTGTCGCTCTGATTGGTTAATAAATAAAACACCGATTAGCCACTAGCTAGGCAGGAAGTATAGGTGGGACAAAGAGAAGAGAATTGGGAGAAGTGGAAGGCTGAGGCGGAGAGACCTGCCAGCTGCCGCCATGACAAGCAAGATTAAGGTACCAGTAAGCCACAAGCTACGTGGCAACTTATAGATAAACAGAAATGGGTTAATTTAAGATAGAAGAAGTAGATAACAAGAAGCCTGCCATGGCCTTACAGTTTATAAGTAATATAAGAGTCTGTGTGTTTATTTTATAAATGGGCTACAGAACTGCTGGGTCTTGGTGGGACCTGGAGAGAAGCTCTCCAGCTACACACAGTTCTCCAGAATGAACTTTATAGATAGCATGGTCTTGTTACAATGTGTAAAGAACATGAGCATCTGACATTTTGTGATTCCACTATGGCAAAATGACAGTGCCAGGAGTTTCCCAAATGGAGGAAAGCATTTATGATGTTAGTTGCCAAAATATTGACTCATGTCCTTGACACATGCCTTGTACCAGCTAATTACACTCACAATGTTATCCTTTAGAGTTATGTTAATACACAGGTGTACAAAGATGAACACACAGTAAAATTCTCTGCCTCATAATTTACAGGAAAAATAGCCCTGGAAACAAGTTAAAGAGTCAGCAATACAAGCTGAGGGAAAAGAAAATAAGGCACCCATTATAAAGATAGACCTGGAAGACAACAGTGCACATACAGGCTGTGCCCTCACAGCACTGATCAGGGAAACAGATAAAAATGAAATCGTTGCACAAATAAGTGTAATAATCACAGGGAGCTGAGACCTAAGAAGTGGGATGCAAATGCAGCAAGTTGAAGTGTGACTTAGCCAAAGGGAAGAATGCCCTCTGAGAGAATAAAGTTGACCCTCAATCAGGGTAGACTTTAGAATGTGACAGGTTAGTACAGGCCAAAGGGTCTATCTCAAGGCCAGCTTAACAAACTTTCTATTTGTCCTCACAGTAATAAAAAGTCACCAAAATATCCATGGATGGCAGGAAAAAAAAGTACAAGTAGTAGACAGACAAAAATTAGACTTTCTAAAGACTCTCTTTAGAATTGTGAACTGGCTGATACTGCTGCAAGAGTGGGAGATCAGTTAGAATATGTTTTCTGTTCAATTGCTAGGAGATGGTAACATAGAATGGAACTGGGTAGATATGGAAACTTGGATATCAATACTTAGGGACAAAAATCAACATACCTCACAGTTTTCTGGACTACCCACCTACTCCCTATTAGGAACAAACAGCCATGAAGCTCAAAGCTATGAAAAGCAGTGGCCTCTATGTTAAGTACTGTGAATATATTCATGTGCATCAAATGCCTTAGGAAAGGAAGGAAACTCAGACCTTCCAGATTTTGTCCTCCAGGGAAGGGTCACAGGGCAGTCTTCTTGATTGGTATGCCTTAGAAATCTGTAGTTGGGGAAGTCCTTAAAAAGTATGCACCATGAATTGGTCACTCTACAAATCGATGGTAATGCCCTATTGCTGAAGACAACACTTACATTATCTTATTGAACACAGAGAAGTTGAGCTTGTGCTTAACAATAATAGTCTTCAGCCCTATTTACTAGTGTTCATGGTACTGTAAAGTACTTGACATGCTACCAGAAGAGAAAGCCAAACACAAACCCAGCTACAAACCCAGTGACTTACAATGGTGACCTGCCTGTGAAATATACTGGTGTGAAAGCAGCATAAACATTGTGGGAGTAACCAACTACACTTTGATTGGATTTAAGGCCCACTCAATCAAGTTCTGCTAAAGGAACATAATAATAAAATGTATCTTAATGCATCTTAATGACATTCTGCTACACTCAGGGCTTAGGGATCTATGAGGAAGAGGAGGCAGAGAGATTATAAGAGCCAGAGGGGATGGATGACTAAAAAGAAAGAGTGCTTTCCAGATACAACAGGCCTGATGCACAAATGAACTCCCAGAGACTGTGGCAGCATACCAAGGCCTACACAGGTCCAAGTCTGATATGGTACTAGTGCTGAGAGGGGTTAGCAGACATGGGCTCCCTCCTTTAATCAAAAAGCTATCTGCAATTGACACCTGCTTGCAAAGGAAAAATTAGTTTTCTCCAATGGAATCTCACTGGGTATATTAATCACACTTAATGGTAGACATGCCAAGTAGTAGTTGGCCAACACAAAATAAACTCAATAATATTTTTGTATACTTTTTACCTCATGTTGCTTTGTTTGGGCATTTTTGCTGCACTAGTCTTTTGCTTGTATATTATAGTTTCTGATTTTTTTTTATGGTGTGTGTATTGTGTTGTTTTATCTTATTTTAAAATTCTGATTTGTTTGGGGTTTTGTTTGTTTGCCTGTTGGTTTGCCTTTTAAAAAAAGAAAGGGCATAGATTTGGGTGGATGGGGAGGTAGGAAAGATGTGGGAAGAGTCAGAGGAGGGAAAATCATGATCAGAATATATTGTATGAAAAAAAAAATTTTTAAATAAAAATGTATGGAGGACCATAAGTGGGACACACATGGATTGCCCTAGGAAGGTGAAAGAGATAAGATCTCCTGGGTAAACTGGAGGGGGAGAGGGATGAGAACACAAGGGAACTGGATGGTCTAGTTGGGGGAAGGATGGAGAGGGAGAGCAATGAAAGAGATGTATTGATAGAGAGAGCCATTATGGGGTTAGGGAGAAACCTGGTGCTGGAGAAATTCCCAGGAATGCACAAAGATGACCACAGCTAAGACTCTAAGCAATAGTGGGGAGGTTCCCTGAACTGATCTTCTCCTATAATCAGATTGGTGATTACCCTAATTGTCATCATAGAGCCTTCATCCAGTAACTGATAGAAGCAGATGCAGAGATCCACAGCCAAGCACTGGTCTGAGATCCTGGAGTCCAGTTGAAGGGAGGAATTATATGAGCAAGGAGGGCCAAGATCATGATGGGGAAACCCACAGAGGCAGCTGAACCTGAGATAGTGGAGCTCAAAAACTGAACTTACAGCTGGGGAACATGCATGGAACTGAACTAGGTCCTCTGAATGTGGGAGACAGTTGTGTAGCTTGGTCTGTTTGAGGAGTCCCCTGGCAATGGGAGCAGGATCTATTCTGGGTGCATGAACTGGCTTTTTGGAGCCTATTCCCTATGGTGGGATACCTTGCTCAGACTTGATGTATGGGGAAGGGGCTTGGTCCTACCTCAACTTGATATGCTATTTGTAGTTAGAGTTTTCCTTCCTGGCCCACAGTCAGGACAAATCTCTCTCACCCACCAGGCCCATAGATGCTCAGAACCAAACAAGTAATCACACAACTTATATTGCTTACAAACTGTATAGCCGTGGCAGGCTTCTTGTTATCTACTTCTTCTATCATAAATTAACCCATTTCTGTTTGTCTATAAGTTGCCACATGGCTCTTGGCTTACCAGTACCTTACATCTTCCTTGTCATGGCTGTGGCTGGCAGTGTCTCTCCACCCCAGCCTTCTACCTCCCAGAATTCTCTTCTCTCTTGTCCCTCCTATACTTCCTGCCTGGCCACTGGCCAAACAGCATTTTATATATACAGAGTGGTATCCACAGCAGCTATCCTTTGTTGACTCCCCATGGGAGGCCTTATCCTCTCTGATGGTGGTGTGGTGAGGGAGAGCAGGAGGAGGGGAGAGAGAACTATGGTTGGTATATAAAACAAAAATAATTAAAATAAAAAAGATGTCATTTGGAAAAAAAGGCATGCAGTATGAGAAAGCAAGAGTGGAGGGAGGAAAGAGAATCAGGGACACATGGAATATAAAAAAAACATGTTTTAAAAGTGGAATGTAGGAAATAAAAAGGAGGTATACTATTACTCTATCATTTAATATATGACAAAAAAGAAAGGTCACATCAAGTAAGCACTGATGATAGTGGTTTTGGGATGTGTGATGTCATTCTGTAGGCTGTGAAAATGTGTTGCTCTGATTGTTTGATAAAACTGTTTGGCTAATAGTGTGGCAGAATAAAGTTAGGTGGGACATTCTAACTAGAGGAAGCAGAAAAGGCAGGGAATAAAAGTTTTAAAAATACTGAGAGATTTACTTATTCAAGTACTTATAGCTACAATACCTGACAGAATGGAAGAGGGAAAGAGAGTTAATTGAGCGCGCGCGCGCGCGTGTGTGTGTGTGTGTGTGTGTGTGTGTGTGTGTGTGTGTGTAGATGTAACCATCTTATTGGTGAAATTATTAAGGCCACTCCATGTAGTTAAAAGGGAGGTTTATTTTGTGGGGTAACTTACAAATGTAGGGTCTGGCAAAGGTATGGCACAGTCCGCCGGTGTTCTCTGGAGAACTCTGCTCGGTCTACCTCCAGCATCCAGGGACCCAGAACCAAGAGAGCCCTCTCCTCTCGATCCTGGGTCTTCAGCTTCCTGCTTCAGCCCTGCCTTGTGGGTGTGACCATTACCGAAGCCTCAATGGGGGTTGGAACTTCCAGGCCAATGCTGGGATGGCTACCCACTACACCCGTCTTGTTAAATAAGAAACACAGATCTAATTGCAGAGTTAAAAGCCACTAGGACAGAGCAAGAACTGAAAATCTTACCCCTCACTGCTGCTGCTGTCTTTCCCCTCCACCAGAGAGCTACTTCTATGTGTCTTTTCTTTCTATAGTCTTTCTGTTCTGCTTTCTCATTGGTTGTAAACCCAGCCACATGACCTCCTCGTCACTGCCTATCTGTACAGACCTCCAGGTCTTCTATGGTTGGTATTGAGATTAAAGCCATGTGTCGCCATGCTGACTGTATTCTTGAACACAGAGATCCTGCCTAGCTCTGCCTCCCAAGTGCTGGGATTAAAGGCGTGCACCACCACCGCCCAGCTTCTGCTATGGCTTGCTCTGACCCCAAGGCAACTTTATTAATATACAAATAAAATCATATTTTACAAATATAGTATCACCACATGTTTGTGTGTGTGTGTGTGTGTGTGTGTGTGTGTGTGTGTGTGTGTTAATTCTTCAAAGCAACACTGATGATAGAAGGTGGCTTTCATTCACCAAGAGACTTGGATAAAGACAATTACAGGAGTGCCAGGCAGCAGTGGTACTTGCCTTTAATCCCAGCACTCGGGAGGCAAAGCCAGGCAGATCTCTGTGAGTTCAAGGCCAGCCTCGTCTACAGAGTGAAATCCAGGATAGGTACCAAAACTACACAGAGAAACCCTGTCTCGATAAACAAAACAAACAAACAAAAAAGACATTCACAGCAGCTCCCCGACATGGCCAAGACTACAGATAACTAATATAAGTGCAGATACATAAATTGGACTATTCACACTCAATGAAATATCACACAATAATTTTCTAGGAGTGGTAGTGTCTACCTGCAACAACAGTATTAGAGGCAGAGGCAGAGAATCATGGGATCTAACCCAGATTGGGCTACAGACTAAGTTCCAAGCCAGTGTACACTAAACAGTGAGACTCACAAAAGGAGCCGACAAGCCAGGTGTTGTGACACATGTTTTTAAATTCCGGCACTCAGAAGGCAGAGGCAGTCAGATCTCAGCTAGTTTGTAGCTAGCCTGGTCTACATAGTGAGTTCCATGCCAGTGGGGGCTATGTAGACCCCTTAGGGGCAGGGAGACAGAATGATAATTTACTTCCTAGGTGGTGGCATACAGCTAACACCAGTACATGTGAGGTGGAGTCAGAAGCATCAGGAGTTCAAACCAGCTTTGGCTACATAATGAGTCTGAAGGCAGCCTGGGCTACACAAGAAAGCAGAGGGAGGGAGAGGGAGGGAGGGAGGGAGGGAGAGAGGGAGGGAGGGAGAGGGAGGGAGGGAGGGAGGGAGGGAGGGAGAGGGAGGGAGAGGGATGGAGGGAGGGAGGGAGGAAGGGAGGGAGAGGGATGGAGGGAGGGAGGGAGGAAGGGAGGAAGGGAGGAAGGGAGGGAGACAGGAAGGGAGACAGGGTGTTGGGGACTATACAGTAATTTAAAAAGTAAGCAAGTAAGCTGACAGGTGATGATGCACGCCTGTAATTCTAGCACTGTAGAGGTGGAAGCAAGAACATCAGATCAGGTCAGCCATGGTTATACAGCCTGTGCTATATGAGATCCATGTTAAAAAAAAAAAAAAAAAGCAAAACCTAGAAAATAATGACTACCTTACAACATAGATGACTCTCACTGGCATAATGGACCCTCTAAAGACAGTAACCACATTATCTGTCCCAGAGTCTTCTAGAATGTTTCCATAGCCAAGTCTAGAGATAAAGTCTATGTGCCCTCCCCTTGATTCCAGAGAGACTCTATCTCAACACACAGAAGGTGGTAGATATGAGGTAGTATTACCTAGGGCTAGAGAATAAAGTCTTGCTCTTTCACCTTGCTCTCAGGATGGTCCTCTCTTGGGGGCCACCATGCTATATGGAAACCCAAGCAGCTCAGGAAAGACCCACATGCATGAGCAGTTATCCTGAATAAGCTGCACTGCTGTAGCTGAGCCACTCACCAAGAGCAGCACACACACTTGTCCACCACATCCCTTCCTGATCTGTCCATTCCAAAAAGGGTAATTCACTTTCTTCCCATCTGCATGTTCTCATCTCCAAATACGTAAGCAACTTATGATGTTTAAAGTGCAGGCAAGGCAGACACATCTGCAATCCTAGCCTTTGGGAAGTGGGAGAAGGGGATCAAGAAGTCCAAGGCCAACCTGGGTTACCCAGTGCGCTACAGAACAACCTGGGCTACAAACTGTGACCCTGCTTCACAAAACAACAAAGACTGGGACCTGGAGAGATAGCTCAGTAGTTAAGCAAATATATTGCTTTTGCAGAGGACCCAAGTTTGATTCCCAGATATATTATAAATTATTAAAGGTTAACATCTCTAAAATATAAATTCTTACAAATGACCAAAAAATAAAAAAAAATAAAAGAAAAGAAAAAACATGTAAAAGCTCAAATCAATGAAGGTGAGAGGATAGGGGTGTCACAAAGTTACTTTAAAAATTCAAAGTTAAGGAATACTGATGAGTGTCAGGTGTGGTGGTGAAGTGCTTTTAACCCCAGCACTCAGGAGGCAGAGGCAGTAATATATCTGAGTTCAAGGCCAGACTGGTCTACACAGCTGTTCCAGAACAGCCAGGGCTATTACATAGAGAAATCCTATTTTGAAAAATGAAAGAGGAGGGTTGGAGATTTAGCTCAGTGGTAGAGCGTTTGCCTAGCAAGATCAAGGCCTTGGGTTCGATCCTCAGAAGGGCAGGGGGGAAGGCAGAAGGGAAGGCAGAGGAGGGGAACAGCAGAATACAGGTGTAGTCAGATGGTTCTCGGGTCCCACTAAAATCCTGCAGTCCTGTGGCCCACTTACATAATAATCACCCTAGCTTCAAACCTTTATAATATGAGCATGTAAACTGGAGCACCTACAGAAGCTTATATTAATTATAACTGCTTGGCCATTAGCTCGGGCTTATTATTGGCTAGCTCTTACACTTAAATTAAACCATGATTCTTATTTATGTTTAGCCACATGGCTTGGTACCTTTTCTCAGTTCTGCCTTGTCATCTTGCTTCCTGTGGGTCTGGCTGACAACCCCGAACTCAATCCTTCCTCATCTGCTCGCCCCACCTATACTTCCTGCCTGGCTACTGGCCAATCAGCATTTTATTTATCAACCAATCAGAGCAACACATATTCACAGCATACAGAAAAACTTCCCACAGCACTTCCCCTTTTCTGCCTAATCAAAATGGAAGGTTTTAAATTAGTAAAATTATATATAACAAAACAGTTACAAAGCAAAGATTACAGTTACAATATCTAGTCTGTTTGTATTTGGCAAAATTAAGGAAAATATTCTATCTATCCTATATTTGTGAGTCTAAAGTTTCATATCTAATTTATCATTTATCATGAATAAGGAAAATTATAACTATTTAGTATTCAACTATATCAAAGACCTCAGAAGTAAACAGGAAATGTACTGTAAGCAACTTCCAAAAATATAGAATGACAGAGACAGCTGGATGCTTGGACAGTCATCCAAAGTTCCTCTGTAATGTTGGGGCATCCATCTTAAGCCTCTATAGAGTCTCTCAGTTGCTTCTCTGTGTCCTGTAGAATATCTGGCAGTTTCTTCTGCCAAGCAGGATCCTGAAGGACCATCTCACCTTGCAAAGTTCATTAGTCACCTTCCTATGGGTCTTGCATGTCCAGTTTATACAACACACTGTCTGTCAGTCAACACAAGGGCACGTTTTTGCCCAGTGGCTAACTTTTGCTACAAACAAAGAAAACTCTATAATGAGTTTATTCAATGCCCATCATTCTCCTTGAAGTAATTGGTGCTGCCAGGAGCAGACATGTCTCATTGTCCAGAAAAGTTTAAGTTTTTAAAACATTTTAAATGCCATATTCTGTAGTGTTTGAAGATTAACTACCTAATTGAAATATATCTATAAATACTTAGAAAACTTAAATAATATGAATATAAATTTGATTATCATAGAAGACTAATTATTAATTTGCATTTCTTAATTATAAAAATATGCATACAGTTGAAAAATTAACTTTATATTTTTACCAATAAACTAAAATCCATAGCAATGTAAAACATTGTAAACAAGTTGTTATTCTTTATCCTATCATATCTATATCCTCCCCTTTTTTTAGAAAGATATTGCATTTATAATCAACCCCCTTTAAATAAAAGTAAACATTTATAAACAGTATTTTGAGAATTTGTGCAAAGCTTCTCATACTACTTCCTGCTGTTTTTTTTTTTTACCTGTGGGCACTGGTAATCTTATAGGGATCCTGGGAAAACTAAGAATTATGGTCAAGTAAGTCCTTATTGCAGTAGTCTGTGATGCTACATTGTCTGAGCCAGTTGCCTTGAAGCTGATTTTAGATGTTGGATCCTTTTGAGACCTCTCAGGGGGTCTTCCTTGATCAAATCATATTAGCTTGGAAGCAATCAATAGGTTCTCATCTTCTGTGGAAACAAAGCAGAACCTCTTTTCCAAAGCAACATATCTTTAAACACAAATTTTGATATCAATACCTTAAAATAGACATATTGGTTTAACTCAGTAGCCTTTATAATCAAATGCCTTTCTGCACACGCCTTTAATCCCAGCACACCGGAGGCAGAGGCAGGTGGATCTTTGTGAGTTCAAGGCCAGGCTGGTCTGCAGAGTGAGATCCAGGAAAAGATGCAAAACTACACAGAGAAACCCTGTCTCAAAAAACAAAACAAAGCAAAAATCCCAAAGACAATATAATACAGACTGTGTGATTTCCATCTTTACATGGTTTACTTTTTATATTACCATTATTGTCTCTTTAAAGACTTTAATTTTTAAAACTATTTCTTTATATAACTGTCTATATTCATTTTCTTCTCTCTTCAAAGCTTATGTACATTTTTACACACACTGTAAATTGTTTAGGGGTTTATTCCATCTGAATATGTCTTAGTGTGAATCTATTGCTTTAAAATGCAGAGTAGCTAGGACAAAAGCAGCAAATTTGGTTGTTTGGCTGTGCCCATTACAGCTTTCCAACATGACAAAGGTCATTCACCACCAGCTATTGGAGCCATGCTCTCTGCCAATTCTGGGAGGCAGTGGGTTCATGCCTTTATCAAAGCAGCTTGTAGCCCACAAAACATTTTTGTCTGTACTAGCAAAAGCTAAATCCACCACAGTACACTGCACTGCTTAGAGAAACCTCTGTGTAACTTGGCAGGAATCCCCCATGCTGTAGCTCAAGCCCACACACCGTGAACCCACCAGACTGTATGTAGCTCATGGCTTGCCTGAGACACGGCTAGGAAGCTGTTTTCAGCTGTTTTAGAATTTTTTTAAAGCTTTCTCAGGTTTTTGGTGGAAAATCTCACCGCACATTTGGGCACCATTTGTAGTCAGATGGTTCTCAGGTCCTACCAAGCCCCCACAGTCCCATGGCACCCTTACAGAATAATACTCAAAGCTTATATTAATTATAACTGCTCAGCCATTAGCTCAGGCTTATTACTGACTAGCTCTTACACTTAAATTAACCCACAATACTTATTTATGTTTAGCCACATGGCTTGGTACCTTTTCTCAGTTCTGTCTTGTCATCTTGCATCCTCTGTGTCTGGCTGGCGACTCCTGACCCAGCCTTCCTCTTCCCAGAATTCTCCCTGTCTGCTTATCCTGCCTATGCTTCCTGCCTGGCTACTGGCCAATCAGCATTTTATTTATCAACCAATCAGAGTAACACATATTCACACCATACAGAAAGACATCCCACAGCATACTGGTGCTATTATAAAGGAGGAAATGGGGAAAATGGTAAGGAGGAGAGTTTCCCGGCAAGTGGGGTAAAATGGCAACACAGAGGGAAAGGGAGAGGAGGGTATCTGAAAAGGCCATAGGGAAATTATATTAACTTTTGCTTACTTATTATTTTGCATATGTATACATACATGACTATGTATAAATTTAACATATACATAAATATATTTTTAAATAAAGTTGCATCACTTAGAATGAAAATGCTCCCCTTCCAAAGCCATAGACTTATCTAACAAAAACCCCAGTGTGAGGCATGGGAAACCTTCTTTTGAGTTGTTGGTCAGAGGAGTTCAAGCAATAATTGAAGGTAAGACACTATATTGTTGAAGACACCATATACTTCAGACACAGAACTTGGAGGAATTGAGCTGGAACTGACCTGGAAACTTCCTCCCTGAGGACTGACAAGCTCTCATAGCACTGAAAGGAGCTCTGCAATATGTCAATGGAGAAAAGCAATCAGCAGTCCTACCCAGTTATAACACACTTAGGAATCACAACAGTAACCAGAATGGCAAGAAATTTTAGAAGATGCAATAGTGGCATTATATATATAGATGGTAACCAACATCTATGTAGTTGTACTTAAGGCCCAGTTAACAGGAAGTAATTTATGGTAAACATGGTAAATCCAGCCTACTATCTGCAGCTGGTGAGGTCAAGGACCCTAGAGAAGAACTTACTATTGTCACTTTCCTAAATCATTGTAATTTCCAACTAAAACTTATCCTTATACCCACAGATAAGCTTAATTTTCACCCCTCATCAAAGAAGCTTCTCCTTTTTGCAATAATTGCAGATCATTACAGAAAGTCATTAAGTGGTCAAAATACAGAAAATAACTAACTGTGAGTTACCAACACTATTAATACATCTATAATACAACCCATACACCTAAGGTTCAGGGAACATCAAAGAAGAGGGGTGGAAAGAGTTTAAGAGCCAGGATGCTAAGATATCTACTATGAATCAATGTCTACTATATATGTCAGGAAAGCTGTACCCATGAAATTTCAACAGTATGGTTGCCTAAACAAGATGTGAAAATTGGCAATACCAATTGGCATGACAGCTTGGATGGAAGAATTTCATAAAGCCCAATCCCTAAATCAAGAAGTATAGGCCATTAATCACTGCTGAGAATTGAGAATCAGTCTGCTCCAGGGAAGAGACACCTGAGGTGATCCAATCCCAAGTGGTCAGCCCTAAACATATATACTTGTGAGTAACAGTAATGAACTCCACACAGTGTATGTGTGTATAACAACAATAATTAAAGAATAAGAAGCCATGATTTTGATGAATGATGGTAAATATGAGAGGAGTTGGAGGGAAGAGAGGAAGATAGTAAATTATGCAATTATAGTAATCATATATGAGATTCTCCAAAGTAAATTAAATATATTTAAAAAAAAAAGAAAAATGTCCCCTGATGTCAGACCATGGTCCAAGAATGAAGTTGTGTGAGGATATTTGCTTGTCAGAAAACTCCAAGAAAACAAGAGTATTGTGACCTCAGTTTCTTCAAAAACACAGAATTGTTCCTAGATCCCTACCAGGTATAGCAGATAGGAGTGAGTTTACTTCAGATTATTCATTACATGTGCCTATTGTTATCTGTTTATATGCCTCTATGGGAAAACATGTTTTTGCCATGTGTGGCTTGCCCTTGTGATTGGACACTTTACTCAGGTGACTCTTCTTAGCCCTTGGAGTATAAACTTTCTGATGCTCCAAATAAAGTTGACTATTGCATGTGACTTTAGTCTGCCTCATTTATTGACTCCATTGCTTCAAGTCATGACACCCTGAGAACCACAGGCCTAGGAAATGTTTTCATGCCTTAGGCGACAGAGTATACCACACCTAAAAGCAGATTATTCCAACCTTTAACTGCTGTTTCTCCCTTTACCTAGTTGCAGATGCATAGCTAGATTTCCAAGTGAATGAGCCTGCTTCCTGTTTCTACTGTTAACTACAAAGCAAAATAAGAGAGCTGCCATTGTCCACAGAGTTATTCAAGTGCAACTACTACCAATCCTCAAGAAGTCCTTATATGAGGGAAGAAAGAGGAACAAGGGGAGAGGAGAGAGAAAACAAGAGAAATAAGGGGAGACAAATATCATGTTTTCTGTCATATACAAAATCTAGAACACACTCACATGGAGAGAGAGAGAGAGAGAGAGAGACAGACAGACAGACAGACAGACAGAGAGAGGGAGAGAAAATGGTGTTCTAGTTTGTTTCTCTGTTGATGTGATAAAAAACTGATCAAAAACAACTTGGGGGAGAAAAGGGTTTATGTAATTTACAAGTTATAGTCCATCACCAAGGAAATCCAGGGCAAGAGCTCAAGGCAGGAACTGAAGCAGGGACCATGGAGAAACACTGCATACTGGCTTGTTCCCCATGACTTGCTCAGCTACTTTTTTATTAAACACAGGCACACCTTCTGTCCACACTAGCCAGGCCCTTCCTCCATTAATTAGCAAACAAGAAAATGCTCCCACAGACATTCCACTGGTTGATCTGATGGAGACAATTCCTCACATGGGATTCCTTCTTCACAGATATGTCTAGCTTGCTGGGTTTTTTGTTGTTGTTGTTGTTGTTTTGTTTTTTGTTTGTTTTGTTTTGTTTTGTTTTGTTTTAATCAAGTTCACAAAAACTATGACAGAGGGTATTTGGCCAGAGAAAGGAGACCAGGAGCAAATATGAGCAAAATACAATTACACAGAGGTATAAAATACCAAACAAAACACACCACTTTATACCCTAAAAAAATTAAGTAACAGAAAAGAAAGTCCTGAGCAATACCACAGCACAGCAGCCTCAGCCTCACACAGATAATGGGTTAGGAACCTGGAAAGAACAAATGTGGACAGTGGTATCACAATTTGGTCAACAGTGTCATTCATTTTAAGGAAGCACTGAGAAACCCTGACAAAACAGCAAGAACTGTACACACAGTAACAATGGTAAATTTAGCAGAACTTATATGAAAACTCAGGCTGCTCTTAACACAAATACAAGGGCATGCTTTTCAAAAGTGTGAAAGAGATGAATCATAAAACCTGCTAAGTAAATAATGAGTTTTGAATATAAATAACCTGCAAAATGCTCCTTCCAAAACATACCACAAAGAGCAATAAATTATTGCAAGGGTTTTATAAAGGCCAGCATAGTCCTGCTCCAAGCCCTTTTACCCACATAAATCATAGTCTCTGGATTCTAGAGAAGGAAAAAAGAAAAGTAAGTAATCCCAGGCTCATCTTAACTCTTGCTTCCTTAGCACGTGATGATATTCCACTAGACCTTCTTAGTGGTGAGACTCCTGAGTGGGCCCTGCTATACTTCCCAGAACCTGACTCCTAAGGTTAGTCTCAAAGATGCCTTATCTGGTGCCAACCTTAACTACCTTCGTTTCCTCTAATCTGGACTTTTCTCCCATCAGAAGATAAGAAACTTTGCCTAGAATACAGAATCTAAAATTAGCATCTTTGCCAAGCATGAGAATCTCAGCACTCAAAATGCTGAACCAGAAAGATTCGAGGCCAGCCTGGGCTACATAGTAAGATCCTGTCTCAAAAGAAGGACTTACATTATGGCTGAGAGTGGTCTCAGGCAATATTTGAAGTTACATCTGGAAAACTCTGAACCATCAAGAAAATTCTTGACAGTGGCCTCCTTCTCATAAAGACTGGCCTGTATTTTAAAAAAAAACTCAAGCAGTACATGGCATATGCTACATCTAGTGCATGAAAGAACAAGGAAGCTAGGTAGAGCTTTCAGTGGCATGTGTAAAGGTAATACCCAGAAGCATTAAGAACTCTCACCCATAGTAGCCACACAGGTCATCTGAAAGTATCTACTGATGACAGCTTTCTGTTTCACATATACCTATGGAGCAGAAAAAAAATTACCCTAGAGTCTCCATAGACAGCTGAGAGTAGGCTACGCTGATAGTTTTTATAATAGGTGACAATAGGTAAAAGACAGAGGCCAAAGAGTAATCTTGGTCCCAGTCTGCGCAGATCTCAGGTCAGAACTCAAGAGACTCCTCCAAAGAACTGGAGCCCAAATGATGAACTTTGGGAAGGAAAAGGAGTCAAGCACCCACCTGGGAAGTTATGCTAGAAGCCATTCACACAGTGAGATGTGGGTGGCTTGAGAACCAAGCAGGCAACAGAAAAATTGGACAGAGGAAAGATCCACCCACTTACTGCTGTACAGAAAATTCCTTCCATAACCCAGACAAGGCTTCTCCAGTCACTTTGCCACCTCTCACACCATACTCCAACATCTTAATAATGAACAATTAATGTAGTAGACACCAAAAGAATCACAATCACGGATTTGAACAAATTCTTTGTGCATACATGTTGATAGCAGCCCTGTCAGTGATAGTCAAAGATACAAACAAACCATCCATGGATGAATAGATAAGCAAAATGTGGTAAATACATACAACAGAATAATATTCAGCCTCAAGAGGAAAGATACTTCTAACATTCTATAACATGGTAGAATACTGAAGGCATGATAAGGACTGCAATAACCTAGTCACAAAAGGACCCAACTGTATGTCTATACATCTATGGTACATTTGAATAGTCCAAGCCACAGAAACGGTGAGTATCATGGTAGTAGAAGTTGGAAACGGAGAGTTACTATTTAGTAGGACAGAGTCAGTTTTGCAAGAACAAAGTTCTCTGGATGGATAGTGGTGATTAAAGCACAGCACTTTTACTTCATGTAATTTTACTTAATGCCACAGAAATAAAATACCTTTAATCCCAGTATTTGGAAGGCAGAAGCAGGGTCTCTGAGTTCAAGGCCATCCTGATCTACATGCTAAGTTCCAGGCCAGCACGACTACACAATTAAGACTGTCTCAAAAAAAATGGTTAGTCAACATAAAACCAGATACACTGAATTTGATAAAAAAAAGAAAGTGAGGAATAGCCTCATAGGAGACAACATCCTGAACAGAACACCAATCATGCAGGCACTAAGATCAACAATTAACAAATGAGACCTCATGAAACTGAAAATCTTCTGTAAGGCAAAGGACACTGTCAAAAGAACAAAACTACAGAACGGGAAAAGATCTTCACCAAACCCGTGTCTGACAGAGGAAAAATATCCAAAATATATAAGGAACTCAAGAAACTAGACATCAAAAAAAAAATCTAATTAAAAAATGAGGTACTGACTTAAACAGAGAATTCTCAACAGAGGAGTCATAAACAGCCAAGAATCACTTAAAGAAATGTTCAACATCCTTAGCTATCAGGGAAATGCAAATCAAAAGGACTCTGATTCCATCTTAAACCTGTCAGAATGACTAAGATCAAAAACACAAGTGACAGCTTATGCTGGAGAGGATGTGGAGCAAGAGGAACATTCCTCCACTGCTGGTAGGAATGCAAACTTGTACAGCCACTTTGGAAATCAATATGGTAGTTTCTTAGAAAACAGGGAATAATATCCTAAAGACCCAGCTATATCAATTCTAGGCATATACCCAAAGGACGCTCCACCATACCACAAGGACACTTGCTCAATTATGTTCACAGCAGCCAGAAACTAGAAACAACTTGGATGTTCCTCAACTGAAGAATGAATAAAAAAAATTGTGGTACATTTACACAATAGAATATTACTCAGCTGTAAAAAAAATGACATCAGGAAATTTGTTGGCAAATGGATGGAACTAGAACAGATCATCCTGAGTGAGGTAACCCAGACCCAGAAGGATAATCATAGTATGTTATCACTTATAAGTGGATATCAGCCATAAAGGATAACCATGCTATAATCCACAGACCCAGAGAGAAGCTAAGTAATGAGGGCTCAAGGCAGGATGCATGAATCTCATTGTGAAGGAAAAAACAGAATAGACAAGTAGACAGGGGGAGGGGTCTGGATGGGAGTGGTGGTGATGGGAACAGGAGGGATCAGGTGGGGAGAGGATGAAGTAGAGAAATCTGGGGGCATCTCTGGGATGAGCTAGAAAGAGCAAAGGAAACTCCCAGGAATACATGAGGATGACCCTAGCTAAGACTCCTAGCAATGGGGGACATGGAGTCTCCACAGGCAAGACTTCCAGGGGAGGGACTGGGACACCAATTCAGCCACAGACCCTTCAACCTACAATTTGTCCTGCCTATAAGATGTACCAGGGTAAAGATGGCACAACAATTGTGAGAGTGACCAACTAGTGACTAGCATAACTAGAGACACATACCCTAATAGGGAGCAGAGAGGGAGGTTAACCCTGAGGTCCAGGCCCCAGAGGCAGGATACTTCAGAGACCTAGGATAGAACCAAACATTAAATGACAAAAGAAAGTCAATGAAATGATTCCTAATGATATTCTACTATAATCATAGACTGATGCCTAGCCTAACTGTCATCAGAGAGGCTTCACCCAACAACCAATGTAAAAAAAAAAAAAACACAGAGAACCATAGACATTAGGCGGAGCTCAGGGAAGGAATTCTCTGAAAGAGGGGAAGGATTGTAGGACCCCGTGGTATTAAGGGCAGCACAAGAAAATCCATAGAACCAACTAATGGTGGCTCATAGGGCTAACAGAGACTGAACTAAGAATAAGGGAGCCTGCATGAGTCTCACCTGGGACCTTTGCATATATATTACAGTTGTGTAACTTGGTCTTCCGGTGAGACTCCTAACAGTGAGAGCAGGGGCTGTCTCTGACTATGTTAGGGGCCCCTCTCCCCCTACCAGATTGCTTCACCCAACCTTAATAGAAGAGAAAAGGCCTAGTCTCACTGCAACTTGATATACCATGCTGGCTGATAGCCATGGGAGGCACACCTGTATCTGAAGAGAAACCGTGGAGAAGTTAATAGGGTGGGGGAGGAGGAACTGGGAAGAGGGGAGGGAGGGGAAACTTGGATTGGGATGTAAAAAATAAATAAGCAAAAAAGTGGTTAAGATGGTAATGACTTGTATTTTACTAATATTTAAATGTATATTAAAATTTGAGAATTTTTGTCAAAAACAGACTAGTACAGGAAAGGTGGTAGTTATGTATTGCCCAGAGTCCTGGGAAGACTCTACATCCAGTGTGGGATATCTGAGGGGAAAAAAAATCTATGTACACTATGCTCTTATGTCTGTTAACTTTATTCCTCTAAGACAAAATTCTGTTTATACAGCTATAGCTCTATTAGGCATTCAGAGCAGGAAAAAATCTAGATACACCAAGCTCTTTATCTGTCTACTTTATTTCTCTGGGATGAAATCCTGTCTATATAGCTTCAGTTCCATCCTGACGCTCAGTTCCTCTTTGTCCCCTTTTACTATCCTCTCATATTGCTGCTAGCAACTAAGCTTTTATGCTTCCAGCCTCATCTTCATCCTCTGTTTCTACGCCCTCCATCTCTACTTGCTCTCTACTACTGGCTCTGATGAACTCTATAATATAGAGTTCTGCCTTACCATCTACAAAACCTCTGTTCATGCAGTTCTATCTGCCCCTATGGAAAATGCCTGTTTCTTCTTCCCCAGGCCATTCATTCTCTGTCTCCTCAGGAATCTTGCTCCACCCTACCTTCCACCTTTTACCTTGATATGCAAAAATATCCTTTGTTCTCAGTCAACTGCTCTGGGAGCCACTAGGCCTCAAGGCAAAGGGATGAGCTGAGCTTCATTTGCACAAGAAACGAAGCTATGCATATACCTCCTGCTTGGCCAAGTACTGGCCCAAGCAGGAAGTTCACACACACATTCTATGGGAATTGTACTCACGAGAAATTCATAACAAGGCACAGCTGAATATTAAGCTGTGTAACACCAAATAGTCCATGCTAAGTGGCTTCTGTTAGTTATTATTTTGGCGCTCTTACCCCGCAAGGAACACGTCCCGAACACGATAAATCCACAGAAGAGCTGTTTATTAATATAGGATAGAGGATAGAGGTGACAGGCCTGTGTGAAGCACACACGTGAGTGAGAAGAGGAGAGAGAAGAGAGACCAATGGCGCCGGCTTTTTAAAGAGTGGGCCGCGCACACGTACAGGACCGCATGTGGCTACTCCACGCATGCATGTAGATTACATGGCCGCGTGTGCTATTTTGAGCCGGAAATAATTAGGCAGTCCGCCCGGCAAACCCAACCGTGTGGACATGTTGTGATTTACTATCAGCTTCCCACTTGACTGACCATTGGCCTGGTCAAGGTATAGCATTAATACACAGATGGACTCCTTATAACATATTCTTGTGGCTCGCCACAGGCAGTTGTAATTATTAATCAGTATCTGCCAACTACCATGAAGAAACATGCTAAAGCTTGAGTACGGCTTGGTTCTATGGCAGCCGCTTGTATTGTATGAGGACTTGGTTTGATCTCCAGTTTTGGAAAACAAAATATCTTGTTATCTGTAAGCTGTGATAACACATCTGTAAAGGTAAGGGTGTACTGAGCTTGAGGCCAGCCTGGGCAACATAATAAAGTCTTGTCTCCAAAAACTGACATTACACTAGATCACAAGACAGAGACTATGTGGTAAAATCCACCAATGAAAAGACAAAATGTCCTTATCTATACATTGTATTTGGACAAAAAAAGGGAGTAGAAATACACACAGATGTCAACATTAGCTATATTCCGAAGGGTTGATATGATTTTCAGTGCTGCCACAATGATAAAAATCCAAAATCACCTGGAAGATGGACTTCTGGGCATGCCTGTGAGGGATTATCTTCATTACTTTAATGTTAGGAAGATCCATCATACCTGTGAGCATAACCATTCCCTGTACAAAAATAGTAGAGCATTAGCACATACATATTCATTATTCTCTTCTGACTGTAGGTAGAATATAATCAGGAGCTCCAAGATCTAGATACCTTTGCTTACACCCTCATAACTGGGAGCTAAAACAAGATTTCCTCTCTTTGGTTATATATATATATTGTCACAATTGAAAAAGAAACTAAGGGGGCTGGAGAGATGACTCTCTGCTAGAGGAGCTTCATTCAATTCCCAGCACCCATTCTGCAGCTAATAACAGTCTGTAACTTCAGTTCCAGGGGATCCAACTCTTTTGTTCTGGCCTCTGACAGCATCAGGCATGTACATGGTATACAGAGATACATGTAGGTAAAATACTCATATACATAAACAAAAATAATTTCAAAAAAGCAACTAAGAAAGTGGGTTTCTTTCTAGTGACAACATTTTTTTACTTTTTAACATTTCACACAATGAGCACACATTACTCTTATAATTAAATAAAAAAGATAATAACACCAAGATCTCCCCACAAAAAGGAAAAGGAAAACAAGTATTTATTCAGTTCCAAAAATGGAGTTGTTCTATGGTTAATACAAATATGCAGGAAAAACCATCACACCAGAAAAGAGCAATTTATTTTATTACATTAAAAGGTAAAACCCATAATATGACCACACAAAGTCAGACAACTAGAAATGCAAATACCCAACTATCACACAGAGAGAATAATGGCTTATGTCAATAATATGCAAAGAAGCAGACATCAAAGCAGGATACAACTTTTACCTATTATTGTAGGACTACAGGCTTTCTTTCTTGGTGTTATGTTTTTCATTTATAGGCTTGTTGACTTTGTTTTCTAACTTAATATGTTATAGTAGAGATAGAGTAAGGAGAAAATGGAGCTGTTTTGCATGACATGGCACTGAAAGACTATCCTATGGGAATACTTTGAAATACATAAAAACATTCTATTCACAAAGTTGGTCATAACATTATTTATAATACTGAAAGTTTGGAAATAACCTAAATTTCCAACAATTGAAAGAAGGTAAAGAAAATTACAACAAAACTATGCAATGAAATATATTACCAGCAATATAAAATATCTGCAAAAGTCACTAATAACCATGCATAATGTTTAGAGAGAAAGAACAGAAATTGTATTATAAAGAACATAGAGGATCAAGAAATATAAAACATTCATACCCCTAAAAGGACAAGATATTAAGTGGAAATCTCAGGATAAAGCACTCAGACATTTTCTCGCCTTTTCTTTTCTTTCTGATTTCCAATTTTTCTATAATTAACACATCAAATTCATAATAAGAAAAATGCCTTTTTAAAAGTTAAGTAAATAGCAGATTTTTTAGATATGTTCATTTTCCCCCACAATATAGTCTAGAGAGTCCCAAAAGCCTCAGCCTCTAAGCAGTGGGAGCAGGGGAGCCAGGCTATGAAGAATGGCCATGGAGATGTTGGAGCAAAAAAGAGAGGCACAAGCTAGAAGGGCCAGGGAGGCAGGGATTGGCAAGGGAAAGTCAGCCAAGGGAAGGGGCATTGTGGAGCCAGGGAAGACTCTGACTGCTCAGCGGAGGTCTTTCTAGACCCTTAGTAGGCACTGACGGTGTTCTCAAAGGGCAGGGTCAAGAGGGATTTTTAGGAAGACACATGGATTCCTTAAGGAACAGGGGTGGAAAAGTGGGGGGGAGGTAAACTATTTGGGAAGGAGAGAGAGAAGGACAGAGGCAATGGCAATGAGAATGAAAGGAAGAGGCTGATGGCCACAGCAAACTCCCCACTCTATGCCTAGACGAAACATAGTTTGCTCATTGTGGGCAAATGCAGGACAGTAGGAACCTGCCCATCAGGACCAACAAATCCAGCTCAAATCCAGGGTATCTCTGTCTAGTAGAACTGTCTGCTATGATGGATAGGTGCTAAGTCTAGCTACTGAGCACTTGAATTATGATGTACGAGAAATCATTTAAAATTTTATTTCATGTCAGTGAATTTAAATTTAAATAGTCACATATGTCTTTTGGCTATTAAGTGGATAGGACTTCATAGGAAGCTAAATTTGGAGGGGGTTGACACTAAAGCTATGCTTCAGGAAATAAAATAAGAAAAATGATATGTGTATACTATGGTCAAACAGGAACAATAAATGGACATAAAATAAAAATCTGTGTCAAAATCTATCCCCATAACTATGGAGTAGGAGACAAAGGTAAGTAAAATAAAAACAAGCTGTGAACAACTTCTAAACTAAATTGCAAAAATGGTACTGAGTGAATACAATGAAGGTAATAAAGATAAAGAACAAGAAAAGACTGAAACAAATCATCTACAAAAGCCAATTTCTAGACAAGGCAAATTTGGGGATCAGGAGAGATGAATGGGAAAATCAATCCCCAAATACAAATTACTATTGCCACAACAGTCATTTAATTGCTCAGCAAAATCACTGTACTGTCAGCTACCTCTCTACTGTAGGCCAATTAGTAAACACAATGTCTTTGAGATTTTACAGACTTAAAAATAACATCTTGGCCTTTGGGTTGCAATTTAATATATGACATTAATTTATTCTAATTAGCTATTTGCTATAGGTTGTTTTACAGACATTTACCTTGAAACACTGAGGCATTTTTAAGGAGAAAATTATTGAAATTACTCCTTTAAAACAAGACTAAATATACTGTATGTTGGAAAGCTGTTGACTACTGATAATGGAACAGCTTTTAGCATATTAAAGAACTAACTTTTCTTTAACAGTAATGAAATAACATTATCCCTACTACATACCTTTTCTGTCACTTTCATATTTAGGGAATGCAGAACTACATTCTGAAAATTACTTATACCCTATTAATGAAAAGTTTCCACAAGCCACAAGAAAATGTACATTTTATAAATTCATGCTTTCTTTACCAAAAGGTAGAAGTAGAATAGCTCCTGCCTCCAGGATAAATGGGTATCTGCAATTCTCTAAATAGGAATATGAATACAATTTTGAATGTATATTCAAATCATGGGTATAGTTACATTTTAAATGCTGTTCATTTTGAATAACAGACTTTTTAACAGATAGCCACTGAATTCAAGAGTTATGCTATCTAATAACAAATTATTATTTGGACCAGCAAGTATTGAAACAGTTAACTGAATTTCTTACCTTTATCTATACTTTACTCAGCATTATTATTTAATGAAGAAATGCTGCATTAATAATTCCATGGGTATTTTACCTTTGATTTTTAAATCTGTATTCTTAGACGCAAAAGTTGAATATAGACCATATAGTAGTTGCTTCTAGAATTACTACTTAATTTCACATTTGAGAATAAATGAGTTCCATGTTAACATGTTTTGACTACAATGGGCTACCTAAGATATATGGTTACTTTTTGAAATGCACTAAATTCAACAAGTAAATTATTTGAGTATAGTATTATTTTTGGCTAGCATGGATTGTATATACAAAGGTATGATTACATTTCAGTAAGTTCACTTTGTACTTATTTAATCTAAGCTATTGAGTGCTTTTAAAATGGAAGAGTTTCAGCCTAGCCCAAATCCAATGATTGATTATAACTTACGAAGAACGAAATGAAAAGACTCATCTGCCACATAGTCCTAGGCCAAATTGATGATGCATGTTTTGATTGCTTCGCACTCATGTTACATCTAATACAATGAGTAGTAAAAGATAACCATCTCTAATGCCACCTTTCACAAGCCAGAAGGGGGCAAAGGGACACATATGTGTCCTCTTTGACTGGCAGAATTCAAGGTTTCAATGAGTGAGGAAGACCTCCATGTTGGGAGTCATTATATACATTGTGATCCTGCAATGGGTCAGAATCCACAAAATAAAGTTCCCCTGCATGGATGTCAGAAAAATTAGCCAGAAATTCAGCAGGATTAAAGCCAACCCACACAGTATACCTATAGTCTATGGTGCGTATAGAATAGCCCATGATCTTTATATCTTTTAAGCTTGGCTTGTCAGAATTCCACTGAGGGGAATCTGCAGGCCTCGGGTACTGACTATACGCAATCGACTCCCGGGGATTACCAAAGAAGTGTGGATCCTCTTCCAAGTCATGGAGCTGCAAATGCTTCTGGAGATTCTGGCCTTCTCTGCACAGCTCAACATGAAATGAAGGGATGGGGCATCGAGGAGGAACTTGAAGTCCTGCAAGTCCAGCAAGTGTAGGGAAGAGAGATACAAGTTCCACAAGGTCCATGATGTGCCTACCTGAAACAGGAAGCAGCACAGCTGGATCTAATACACTGCAGACCCAGCTAAACCAGAAGCCTGTCTAAGCACCACCTGTTCCTCATTTCGTTTACATATATAACATCTAATTTTTAGCAAAAGAAATTTAGAGATGCTACCTCTCCAGGAATTCTCTCTTCACTAATGGTCCATTCAATGTAAATGAGATGTAAAATTAAAGTATTTCCAGCCTGTTGGAAGCATTTTTAAACTACTTAAATTTTGGAGCCAAATATTTGATCCAGACAGGTTTAACCAATTAAAGATCTACCCACTATGAATAAGTCTGCTGGAGATTACTCATTTCTCTTTTTGTTTTGTTTTGTTTTTTGTTTTGTTTTGTTTTTCGAGATAGGGTTTCTCTGTATAGCTTTGCGCCTTTCCTGGATCACGCTCTATAGACCAGGCTGGCCTCGAACTCACAAAGATCCACCTGCCTCTGCCTCCCGAGTGCTGGGATTAAAGGTGTGTGCCACCAACGCCCGGCAAGATTACTCATTTTTAAATATTTGCATTTCATCTATATTTTCTTTTTAATGCGGTATAATACACAAAACATGAACTTCACAATCTTAACCACTTTTTAGTGGCAATTCATGTATTCACATTGTGTCATCATCACCATCACTTCTACAATTCACTTTATGTCTCTGTCCCCACCACCTTAGCACTTAAACTTTCATTAAAACCAAACAATAGGTGTCCATTTTTCTACCACCATCAACTGATAATACTGATTCTGCTTTCTAGCCCTATGAATTTGACTACTTGATATCTCATGTGAATAGTCTCAGACCACATTTGATCCTTTGTGCCTGGCTTATTTCACTTAATATAATGAGTACTCAAGGCTCATCCATTCTATAGGATACACTGGCATTTCCTTTCTTTTAAAGGATGAATAATATTATACTGTATGTATATACCACATTGTGTATAACCATAGATCGGTAGCAGTAAACAGCTGCTGGAGGAGACTGCTCAGCCCAGCTGTTTACAGGCCATCTCTTAGAAATGTCAAGCTCTAAGCAACTTATGTCAATAACTCTAGGGACAAAGCTTTTATGGGTCATCAACTATGTTGATGTGGCCTTTTCAGCAAAGCAGCTACTTCTGAGTCATCAGTGCTCCTGTGAGTATTCCCTCACCCATATTCCTATTAGTGACCCCATAAAACTCACTGATTCGCCAAGTTGGGCTTTGGTATAATCGTTACTTTGGTCTGTCATGGATTACCTTTCTGGGGATGAGGAGATATATATGCATGTGTATGTTGCATCTCCCTAGATAAAGCCTCTCATACAAAAAGCACCACTATGAAAGTAGAAGACAATATGACCACATGTATACATCATTGAAAAACAGTTGTTTACCCTCAGTCCAGTCAAGAGGAATTAAGACTGTGGAACACTGCACAGAAAGAATGGTCTGGATACTTGCCAAGAGGAATTCTAAGATGAGGAGGCAATTGGGTCATGTAAGGCCTTGACAGCCATTGTACAGACATTTACTCCATGAGCTAGGAATATATGAGGCTCCTAATTAAGTCTGTATTTTGGAGAATCTGCTTTTGGTTTTAACTTTCATCTTTTGCAGTGCTAGGGATAGAAGACAGGGCTTCAGTCCATCCCAAACATGAACTCCACCATTGAGCTATATATTCCTACCTCTGCTTTGAGTTTGGAAATGGTTACTTGCAATACTATGAGAAAGAAACACTCTAGAGAACCAAGGACACAAGCAAGGTGACTTCAGAAAATTGCTACAGCAGAAGAATGATGGCAGTGGAATTGATGAGAACAGGCAGAGACAGATTCTGAATAGAAAGGAACATGCTTGTGGATGCAAAGCACATATGGGATAAAGAAAAAAGGATGGATTGAAAAGACTCACAACTTTCTTTTTTCATTATTGGGGATGAAAACCAGGGCCTTATGCATGCTAGGAAAACACTCTACCATTGAGCTAGGTCCTGAGCCTAAATTTTAATTTTTGAGATGAGTTCTCAATTAGTTATAGAGACTGTCCTTAAACTCACTCTGTATCTCAAATAGGTTTTGAGCATGTGACCTTCATGCCTTAGCCTCTGAGTAACCATGATTACAAGTCTCTGTCTACAGGATTTTTGGTTTGGTTGGTTTGTTGGTTGGTTGGCAGGCTGTTTTTTTGTTTTGTTTTGTTTTGTTCTGGGGAGGTGGTGGAAGTATTTTTGGTTTGGGACCTAAAGGACAACATCATTTCTAAGGATAAGAGTGTCAAAGGTAAGAATGAAGGTGAATCAGTGTTAAGTTCAGCTCCAGACATGTTAGATTGACCAGCCAAGTGGGACAAACTATTTGAAGTAAAAGTTGAAATTCAGAGAAAACATGAAGACTACAGATTACACTTGAAAAAAAAAAGGATGGCACTACAATACAGGGATTTCTAATTTGCTGAGTATCTTCCAACAAGTTTCAAAAAAGACTCACCAACCAGACTTGTCCCAGAATAAAAAATTAAACTCATGCCTTGAAACTCTTTAACCTTTCTTTTGGTGTTGGGAAAGACACATAGAGCATGAAACATACAAAATTAAATGTGCAAAAAGAAAAATGGATGATATAAGCAAACTAAAAATTCCAGAAAGGCCAGAAGGAATATCTAAAACTGAGATCAGTATACATAGCAATGAACATGAAATGCAAGACTTAGGTGTTAAAGATGGAGCCAGGGACCAGTTAGTCTAGAAAAAGGGCAATCTGATTTAGCATAGCTCACAAAAAAGCACTCTGAAAAGCCAAATATCATTGAAATATATAACTGGTGTCTGAAAGTACACTAGTCAGATAAAGTAAGGATACAACTCTCAAGAACCTATACCTGCCACTTTACATGGGCAGGAAGAGTACCTTTTTTCAAGGCTTTGAAGGAATAGCATGTAGAAATCGAAGTAAATGCCCTTTGCTGCTGGGGAGTACAGAGCAGATTAACCTGGTATGTTTCAATAGGTCAATGAGCTCCAAAATCAAAAATACCTCTCAGTAAGCACGAGGTAACCCCCAAAACATTCTACTCATATGCTGGGGAGACTTTGTCTCAGCAGCCACTTCCTCTAATGTATGACATGTTGTTGTCACCTCCAAACAGACCTTCCCACCTTGAGAATGTCACTTACTCATTTGGCCCTCTATACTTTCCAAGGGCCCCAATATATAGTAGCCATTTTTGTAAGCTCTGACTCTGCCATGCATTCCCAACCTAGTGCATGGGAGATGCTAAAAAATACATGAATACTAAACAATATTGAGAATGAACTCCAACATACCACAAAGAGGGACAGCTTGTTGTCTGATAAGGTAATTCACATATAAACCAAAGGTACTCTCACTGCTAGGCACTGTCACTTCTGTATGTTTATACCTGGATCCATCAGTTCTGAGGTAGGGTCAAAAGGGTCCTGGTAAGGGAAAAGCTTCTCGCCTACTCCAGGAAGTGGTGCTGTCTTTCCAGGAACATAGAACATCAGGGGCACATGGGTAGTGACATCAAAATTGCTGTATTTGGCCCATTCTCCATGTTCACCTAGGGCCCACCCTGGGCCATAAAAAGAACACAATGAAAGAAAATTAATAATATTACGGTTTGTTTACTTTAGATACCATTTCATTTCTCAATGTAAAGAGCAGAGGACACCAAACCTCATAACTTCAGGAAATTCCTCTAGAATAAAAGGTAATTTACAGCTGGGCAGCAGTGGCGCACACCTTTTAATCCCAGAACTCGGGAGGCAGAGCCAGGCGGATCTCTGTGAGTTCAAAGTCAGCCTGGTCTAAAGAGTGAGATCCAGGACAGGAACCAAAACTACATGGAGAAACCCTGTCTCAGGAAAAAAGAAAACTTAAATAAGTAAAGATAATAAAATAATTAGAGAGAGAGGGAGAGGGAGGAGAGGGAGGGAGAGGGAGAGAGTGAGAGAGAGATTGATTGATTGATTACAGATTTAGAATCCAGCCATAACCTCAGACTACTCTCCTTAGTAGACTCCTACTTAGAAGGACTGAATAACCAGTGGCTACGAATAGACATCATGTCACTGTGGATGTGCAAGGGCTCTGACAATCTGTCCATTGCTCTGTCTGTAATGCTGGAAACTTAAGAGGAGTGTTCAAAGAGTCTGCAGGAGCTCAGTAAGATGTCTCTCCAGACTATCATCTTTGTGGACTGGGTGAGGGGAAACCCTGAACCTCCACTCCTCTGCTCTCTCCAGGACAAAGCAGCCTTGACCCATTTGGGTAGGGCATTAGTACAGAGGTCATGTTGTTCCTGCGTAGCATGAAGCTAAAAGGTTAAGGGTTAAGAAACCTAGGGGACACAAAAATGAGGAACCCCAGCAGTGGGACCTCAGGAGTCAGTTCTGGGAAATTTGACTGATGTGCATGCACAGACCTGGAAGGGACAAAGTAAGCTCTCCTGTGGCATTTCCAAATATGGCCATTCTAAGTCCAACAGGCCTTCACCAGCTTTAGTGGGCTGCATCATCCAAGGCACAGCACTTAGCCTAACCCACAGCATTCAGGACAGAGCTGTTGTTTTTAGTTCATGGCTAAATAAATATATTCTTTCATTATTCTTCTGCTAAGCTCCAGTCTAGGCTGCTATAACCAGGAACAAATATGTGAATAAATACGGAGACCAACAGACATTATGCAGAGTGAGAGACCCTGAAACACTCAGCCCTAAATGGGATGTCTCCATCAAATCCTTCCCCTCAGGTTTCAGGAACACTTTGGAAGAGGAAGCAGAAAGAGTGTTAAGAGCAAGAGAGGATAGAGGACACCAAAAAAACAAGGCCCTCTAAATTAACATGATGAAAGCTCATATGAACTCAGAGACTTGAGGCAATATGCACAGGACTTAGGTCCACACCAGATCTTTGGTGTATATAGCTTCTAGTTTAGTGTTTCTATGGGGTTCCTGAGTGCGCAAACAAGTGGATCTCTGATTCTTGTGCCTTCTCTTAGGCTCTTTCCCCACAGTTTGTCTTGTCCAATTCCAATGTGTTAATTTTTATTTTATCTTATTATATTTTATTTGATTATTATTGTTTGTTTGTTTTCTAATGAGAGACAGAAAGGGAGTAGATTCAGATGAGAGGGGATGTGGCGGGTAATTGAGAAGAATAGAGGGAGGGGAAACCCTAATCAGGACAGATTGTATGAGAAAAAGAATCTATTTTCAATAAAGGGAAAAATAAAAGATAACAAATGTGAGAAAGAAAGCACATATCCCTGAGAGGCCCAAGGGTCTGTCTTTAGACAAGGAGGAAGTAGAGAACCACCAAATAAAAATCTTCCAGTTCTCTAGATTAGAAATGGGAGTTTCCTCCAAGAAAGCAATACTAAAGAAGGGGGGAAAAGGAAGGATAGTTGGATATATCAGTGGAATACATGTGACACAAAAGCAGAATGAACCACATTGGTGGATGGAGGCAATCAGATGCAGGAGGAGCAGAAGATACAGGAGAGGGCAGTAGAGGGAAGGATTAATTTTAATAGAGTATAATGACATATGTTTGATGATGCTGTAATGAAGCCTATAACTATGTATGCGAACTTTTTAAAAATGTTGAGGACTGGAGAGGTGGCTCAGCAGTTCACAGCACTTCCCGATCTTCCAGAAGACCCGTTTAATTCCTAGCACCCATATCAGGCAGTTCACAACTATGACTCCAACACCAGAGGATCTGAAGTCCTCTTCTACACACACACACACACACACACACACACACACACACACACACACACACATATACATAATTCAAAAGACATTAAGAGACACCAAAGCAAACCCTCTCTCACATAAATGCAAGGTCACTGATGAAATCACTAAGATAAAAGACATAGCACTTGCCTCCATTCTCACATATCCAATCCAAGAGGGAGGACCAAGAACTAAGTTGCTCTTAAAAGCTCCCCATGATCCTGGACTCAGAGAACTGCTGGGTTACATAAGAGTATACCCCTATGTATGTGGAAATTGTCTAAAGCATGCTTCAGAGGAAATTGAGATGCTCAATTCACCAATGCCCTGCAAAATGCTTACCATGATCAGATGTAAAAGCAATAATTGTGTTGTTGGCTAGATGAAGATCATCCAAAGCACTCAAAAGATGCCCAACCTGAGTATCCAAATAGGACACAGAAGCAAAGTAGCTCTGGCGGATTTTCCGCTGCAAATGAAAAGAGTAAGAGCAATTTTGATTGCCTTGGCATACAAAGGGAATAGCTACCTGAACATCTCTCCTAAACCCAACCTCTCCATTGATTGATGATGTTCTTATGCTAAACCTAACATTCCTTTTCCTACCTTCTGCAGTCCTATTCCTGGAGAGGTCAGACTAATAATCTGTAGGACCAAACTGACATGTTTGATAGCAAATCAGCTTTTATTTTAGGATACATGTCATGGCAAATGGATGTCATTAACTATTCCTCTCTGTCTGTTCTGCATTATTCTGGACAGTCTCTAGAAATGACAATCTAAACAGAAAATGATCCCTTCATCCTGGCATTCCCAGAGCCACATGTACTCTGATGAGGAGTATGCCAAAGAGACCACTCAGCTCCATTCAAGCCACCAGGTGACTTGAAACACTAGAAATGGATTGTCTCCCAGCCACTGACACCAGAAGTCCAAGATCAATGTTTGGAGAGGGCCATTTCTGAAAGTTCTAGAGCAGTTCTCAACCTCCCTAATGTTGCAACCCTTTAATACATACATTTCCTTGTGTTGTGGTGATTACCCAACCATAAAATTATTTTGTTGCTACTTCACAACTATAATTTTGCTATTATAAATTGTAACATAAATATTTGTTTTCCAATGGTTTTAGGTGATCCCTGTGAAAGTCATTCAACCCCCAAAGGGGTCGAGACTCACAGGTTGAGAACTACTGTTCTAAATGTACCTGCGTTTCTTGACTCATTGCAATCTGTCTCTGTCTTTACATGCAGCTCTTCCTGCATCTGTTTCTATCACTGTCCTCCCTACCTGACCTCCTTATCATGACAACAGTCATATTGGGTTAGGGACTTACATGATCAGTATGAGTGCATCTTAACTTACAGCAGGCTACATTCTGAGGTAGGAGAAGTTAAATAGTTCAATATATCTTTGGGGGAAGGGCACAAATTAACCCTTAATAACGACACTGAGTAGGCTTGTCCTCTGACCACTTTCTTACCCAGCAAGAAATGGCAACTGATTAACTTTATGGATCAAGGTGTCAAGTGTAGCTCATTTCTAACAAACTCTCAATGGGCAGAAGAATAATGAAGGGTAACCCAAGAGGAAATGCTGGGACTGCTAGTCTATACCCAGAAGTAAAGAAGGAATAAGCCTTTCCTGGACTGACTCCTCAATTAAGGAAAATATTATTCTCCCTCCCCACTATCCCCCAAGTGGTAAGAAACAAGAGAACCACTTACCAGATCAGCCCCATCTTCTACCATCCTCAGGGTCCCTGTCTCATGAGATGGACCTGTGAGATGCTACTTCTCATTGCTAGGATAAGGGCAGTCATGAGACTTATCCCTTAATCTACTTGCAGTGACAAACATCTATGCTTTTAGAAGGATTATGCTAAACCTCTGCTTACATACACTTTTTAGTAAATAAACTTTTCAGTCTGGAGCCCAGAGAACTTCAGTTCTCCTAAGGATCAAAACACCTCTTGCCTATGCTGGTCATTGAAAGAAAGCAATAAAAAAGCAGGTATGATGTTCAGACCTATTAAGCCACCTAGCCAGTAAGGGTACAACTACAGAGAAATAGACATACTCATTATCAGAAGGGCCAGAGTTAAGACAGGCAAATGAGCCTTCAAGTTAGTTTGTCTGGATAAATCAGGGGAAACTTCACAGAGGAGTTTCCATTGCTATCAACCAAATATGAGCAAGATGCTCTACAGCAACAGCTGTTATGCATAAAACAGTTATGCATATAACAGAGTGGAGTTATGGAAGAGCAAGGCACATCCAGAGCTATGTAATAACACAGGAAGGCAGACAAAAACAGTAGGTTACGGCCAGATGACATACACTTAGAAGTTCTTCAAGGGAGTAAAAGTCTCAGGATGTAGGCCAAAAAAGTCTTTCAAGACAGAGGTAAAGCAATATAGGCGGCAGATTAACAAAAGTCCTGTGGCAACAGCAGCGCAGATTTTGTAGACAAAATAGTACCGAGCTACTGCTGGCACCTAAGAAGAATTCAGAATACTTGTTAAAAGAAAATCAGAGCCGGGTGGTGGTGGTGGTGGTGATGGCACACGCCTGTAATCCCAGCACTCAGGAGGCAGAGCCAGGCAGATCTCTGTTAGTTCGAGGCCAGCCTGGACTACCAAGTGAGTTCCAGGAAAGGTGCAAAGCTACACAGAGAAACCCTGTCTTGAAAAACCAAAAAAAAAAGAAAAAGAAAAGAAAAGAAAAAAGAAAGAAAATCAGAAAGGTGTGATGTATTTACCTGTGATTCTGGCACTTGGAAAGCTGAGACAGAAAGATCACCATGCATTTTTCTTCAGCTGGGACTACAGCGTGAGACCCTATCTCTAAAAAATGGAATTATTTTTTTAAAGTTGTGTTCAGAGAACAAGGCAGAACTACGAAGAATTTGGGGAGATCAAGCAGGTGTGGAGACAGGTAAGAAACATGGTATCAGAGGAGGATGAGAAAGCCAAGGATGACAAAATTTCACATTCACCAACAGCATGATTTGCTATCATTTGATAGGAAGAGACACAGTGGAAGAGGAAGGAGAAAAGGCAGAGTAGGGGTGGTGGCCTACCACGTGGAAAACAACAAAATCAGGGTCTCCACAATCATCTGCCTGGGAGTCAGTAACAGGAAGGTAGACATGTGTGTCTGAAAGTTAGGAGACACACCTAGGCTGGAGTAGTTCTTGGATTAATCTAACAACAGGGTTCAGATGAGGCTAATTAGGGAGAATGGTAAGAAAGGCCAAGGTAGGAGGCTGAAATTGACCAAGGAGCAGTACCTAACTGGGAGACACAGGAGGATCCTGTCATGCATACTAAAATAAAGAGAGACCCAGAAAGGTTAGCAAGAAAGTATCAGAGTCAGATAGCTCCAGATTAGATTGGTAAACAATGAGAAAGTAGCACCAAGCTCAGGGAAGTTGAAGACATAGAAGACAGATTTTTGCCAACAAGGTCAGTGTCTGCCACAGTGAGAACTCTTAGTGAACCAGGAAGGCAGAAACTCATGCAGAGAAAGATGTAGAACAAATAGACCAGAAAGATCATGGATGCAGCCAGAATAGGCTACTCTTCACTGCCCTCAAACTATAGCATGAATCTTAAATGGTCTTATTAATAAAAACCTGCAGCCCGATATTGGGATGAACACTGGAAGATCAGAGAAACAGAACAAGCCACAGCCACTTTACCTTGTCAATTCCTCAACTGATCCTGTTTCTTCAGACTGGAAGCTTCTGGTCCTCATCCAAATGGATCTCAACTGAACTGCTGCTAGAAGCCTAAAAGCTTAACCAGCTAAAAGCTTCTAGTTTCTGGTCTTCACGTCTTATATATCTTTCTGCTTTCTGCCATCACTCCCTGGGATTAAAGGCTCACTTCTTGGGATTAAAGGTGTGTGTCATCATGCCTGGCTGTTTCCAGTGTGGCCTTGAACTCAGAGATCCAGAGAGATTTCTACCTCTGGAATGCTAGGATTAAAGGTGTGAGTGCCACCATTTTCTAGCCTCTGTATCTAGTGACTTCTGTTCTTTGATCCCAGATAAGTTTATTAGGGTGCATAATATTTTGGGGAACACAATACCACCACATCAAACAGTTGAGGCAGCAGAGCAGCAAACAGAAAGAGAACAAGGCAGAGGTGATAGAAATGGTACTTCTGAAGATAGCAAGATGTGAGCAAAGAGGCTGCAGAGAATATCAGTAGGAATAGACATCACCAAACAAGCAAAGAGCTCACCTGGACAGCTGAGAACCTCTGCTTAGTAGTAACAGAGGTTCTCTCCAGCAACTCTCACAGCTGAACTGTTTCATTATAAGGGTACTGTAAATGGGCCAAGTGTGCTGATGAGAGTGCAAGAACAGGGAGGGTCATGCCATGGGACTCCCTCCCCAAGACAGAATGGGAAGAGCGGCAATAAGAATGTCAGGCAAGGGAGCTGCAAGGGGAAGGGGCCATAACCAGACTTGTGTAACCAAGCAGGTGCAGGCCTAAGCATAAAACTGGGAGGCTGAAGGAGGGAGATAGGTGAATTAAGAAAAGACATTCAGGGAGCATAGCTCAGGTCCATAGAGCATAAGAGGTTTGCCCCTCCCCCATACAAGGTCACCCAAGTAACTATATGAGCCATGCTGCCTGCTGTGTCACATGACTAGGGGTGTAAGGAAAGGGCACAAAACTTCAAGGGGGTTCTCCCCATGCAGGTAGCATTGACCCTCTCAGTATACTTCCACATATTCTCTACACTCTTCACTAAGAATCTCAAGTTGGTATCCTCACAGAAAACTTGTACCCCTCCTGCTTCTGCTTGATCAAGAACATAAGGCACAGTGACTTGACAGGCGTCATGCTGCTTGCATGGAGTAGAAAGCAACTTCAAAACAAAACTTTTCTGAACTGAAAAAAGCAACCATGGGGGTTTGAAGTTACATGTCCATGGAGCTAAAGCAGCTCCACCTGGCACCAGCTCCATGCCCCCCCATGTCACACAGTAGTTTCCTGTCTGGCAACAGTGAGGTTCTCATCCAGCCCAGACACTCAAATACTTAGAACCCTTCCTGGTACCCAGTCCATTGTAGAGGGACATTTCAAGTCACTGTCACTAATAAAATAAAATTTGAATTGACCTAAGGCTGCAGTTCAAACCATCTTGTTATCAGACTTGACAACGTAGAACTAAGAAGCTAGTAGTTGGCAAACTGGCATATATGTTGCTTTCTGAATTCTCTCTACTTGCCATTTGAAACTCAGGAATCACACAGTTTTGAGAAATGCATATACCTCACCTCTGAACTCTGGCTGTGTAAACTCAGGGGCCAAATGGCTTTAGACAGCAAAAGGTATCTTTTGTGTGTTGGACTTGTTTCATTTAAAAAAAAATCTATTCTCCTCTTTCTCAAATCACTGAGTACATCACAATCACCTGATATGCTTTCTGAGGAAATGTGGTTTCTTGCGCCCAATCTTCAGCTCTAGGGCTGCAAATTTAGTTCAGTAGTAGGGTGCTTGCCTGGTGCATGTGAGGCCCTAGGTTTAATCACTAGTACTGCAAAAAATAAAAAAGAAGAAAATGGGTGGGGAGGGGGAGAATATCCATATCCTTTGAAAGGTAAGCCAGAACTATGTACTTTCAACAAGTCTGCCCAGCGAATCTGACACAGACAGTCAATCCAAGGAGCAGATTTTGAAAATTCTGCCCTCTTCTATCCACTACCACCTGCTTTAGTCATGTCACAAGACTTCAAAAGTACCAGAAAACCAAGGATTTTAGGCTTCTACACAGCTGCCGACATCCTATAATTAATAAATCGTGGCCCATATTAATCCCCCATGAGCTAGCAAGGTTCACCCAAGCTATATCCTGAACCTATGTCTGCTTATAGCAAGTCGGATGCGACATTCTTTAGAAGCTAAGGTACTAGTAAGGAGACTTGCTCTACATATAACACTGCCCATGTCAATAACAACAGAAATTCACTGTCCCCCAAAAATCACAAAGAAGACTTTTGTTTGTTTTGGCTTTTTGAAACAGGAGCTTAGTATTTAGCCTAGGTGAGCCTTTAACTCATTATGTAAACCAGTTGGCCTTGGCTTCAAATGTGGCTTCACCAATGGTATCACATTATCAGTGCCTGATATATCACCCAGGTATACCACTGGTACCTGAAAATCCATAGGAATTGGGCCATAGGGAACACTGATGTTTAATGCTTGAACATCTTCTCTCTCCCTGATGTCCATCCAGGGGTTGTAGGCAACAGGTGGTAAGCCATCAGGGACCCAGGGATCAGGAGCCAGGGTGATATTTTCCAAGGGATACAACTTCTGAAATTCCTAGGGAAAAAATAAAACACACACACACACACACACACAGAGCCACAAGGTTGCTGCTCATTTGGCTGTGTTTTCTGAAAGCCTATGATACATTGCTTGGTACTAATGCTCCCCATGTACTCACCCACCATCACCTGCTCTCTACCTAAAGCCTCTCAGAAGACTCAAACAGCAACAAAATCCTCAAATGGTTCCCACAATGACAGCAGCAACTGTTCTCTCCTCTCATATACAGGTGCCCTCCTGCTCCTGTCCCAACATATAAAGGCATAGCAAAGCACAGTGGGCTCCCACAACCTCCCTCAGCTTCTGTGAGTCCATGAGGAGAATGCACAGGACTTAGCAGAAGGCCCCATTTACTGTTATCTTTTATTAGAGTGAAAGGATTTCACATCTAATCAGCAAAGAAAAAACAAACATGAGGCCAAAAATCTGGAGGAAACCAATGACAAGCTTCGGAGTCCTTCCCAGGGATTTTACATAAGAGGCACTTATTGCCCCAGCTAGTTTAAAGAGGGTGCATGTAAAATACTACCAATCAGTGAAGCTCATTAAAACCACAGCACCTAGTTTTGACATGGGGTTCATCACGTAGGCACTCTGCCTGAACCAGAACAAAATTTCAGGCTTCCATAAGGAAAGCACTGACTCAGCATGTACCATGTCTGCCAAAACCACTTAGGCACTCCCAAATCAAAGTTCCCAGTTGCCAAAGGCCAGCCTTATAAGCAGACTTCTGAAAGGCTTGCAGCTAGGCAGCTTTGTGAACTCTTTTCTGCAAGGGAGCTGAAGAGACTGTGTCACAAGCTTCTTCTAAGGGGGCTGAGAGCTCCTACTGTGAGGGCAAGAGCCTCAAGGCTCATCAAACAAGATGCCTAGGGCATCAAAGGGCATACTTCCAGGTCTGAACTCGAATTTATAACCAAGGGATATTCTTTGTAAAGTGAAAAGGCTAGACTGTTCAGGCCCAGGAAAAATAAAAAAGAGAAAACCTGGAAAAGATTACTTAAAAGGACTATACATTTCTAAATGATATAGAGAAGCATAGGATTTGAAGTACAAACAAGCAATTCTGTCTCCTGTGCTTACAGGGTCTGATATGGCAACCTTAGGGAGGAATAGCAATTAGGAAAGAGGGCTTCATGTTTCCCGAGATTTTCTCCCACAAACAATCCCTTTCAGCTTCTGGTGGCTTTGCCTCACCTCTGTATGACATCGTTGTATGAGCCCATCTGCATGATGAGTCAAACAAAAGAAATCAAATCTCCAGTGGAAGAAAGTGGAAAGCTAAGTATTTATTACAAGATTCTTACATGTTCTAAGATTACTTTTTGCTCTTAAACTTTGACTACCACTATCCCAAGTACACTAGTATCCATTAGGCATCCCAATGGGTTATGACCACCTTCAATACACAAATGCCTCTCTGGTGAATAAGTGAATAACAGATAATAGTGGCTGTGCTGGATCAGCCCTCAGACAGATCTTCACCTTGGGGTATCTGAAGGGGATGTGTGGCTTGTGATACCCAACCGCCAGGAAGAAAGGACTGGCTGATGTTTTCATCTTTTCCAACAACTGAATAGCTTCCTCAGTGCTCTGTTTGTCAGGCAAGGTGCCCTCGGGCACATCTGCCACATCCACAGGACAAAGCAGGTTGGCATGGAGTTTTCCATCTCGTCCCCTACATGTCTTTAAAAACAAATGCATAACATCAGTCTATTAAATTCAATAACTAGAAATCCTGACAATCATATACTGAATAAATAGCACCATCACCAGGCCTCAAGTTCTTAAGTCACTCAGAATGAACATGCACATTGGAAGCAGAACTGAACCAGAAAAGTGTTTGTCCTTTCTCCAGACAAGGACAAAAAAAAAAAAAAAAAAAAAAAAAAAACACATAACATTCAGTTTATTCCTGTGAATTCTATCTCCAGGCCAGAAATAATTAAAGGATACCCAAACAAACTATCATAAATTATATCTCAACATTTACAATCCTTAGCTTAATACTTCATCCAGAGTGAGCAACAAAAATCCATTAAGTGAACTAATCAGACTAATACTTAAGGTTAAGGCTTTAATTTATTATTTGTGTATGTGTACATATGTGTGTTTGTATATGTGCCAGTACACATTTGTGGTGGGGGGGTTAGTACACATGAAAAGTAGAAGTCAACCTCAGTTGTTCCTCAAAAGCTATCCACCTTGGTTTTTGAGACCCAGTCTCGAACTGAGACATTAGGCTAGGCTAGCTGGGCAGTAAGCTCCAGGGACCTGCTTGTAAACCCAGTACTGGCTTCTTGATGGATGCTAGGAATTGAGTTCAGGTCCTCATGCTTCTAGAGCAAGCACTTTACTGACTGAGCTACGTCCTTGCCCCAACTTAAGGTTTAAGAATGAAAAACACCCCATCAGGCAGTTGTGGTGGTCCATGCCTCTTATTCTAGCCTCAGAGATGCTAAGGCAGGAAGATTCTGAGTCTGAAACCAGCCTGGGTTTCAGAGCAAGTTCCAAACCAGCCTGCACAAAAAAGTAATCATTATGCTCAACAAACCAATTGCTAAATATCCTAATGCTTGTTTCTGAAAGACATTACAACAAGCAAAAGCTACAACTATCATAGTATAACCAGCTTAAATGAAAATACCATATATTTAATAGTCCATTTGCTAGGCAAGAAGACAGTGCTTCCTCAGCTCTTGTACAGACTTACCTTAGTGTTTTCATATTTCTCTGTTGATGGATGATAAGGTGGAAAAGACCAACTGTATGGAGAATCATCACTGTGATTGGAAGATATACCTTGAATTGGGGAAAAGAAAGTTGCTGAATAAAATGTGAAATGTCTTTCAATACCCCATTACCAAATTAAAATTGAACAACTACACAAGTAGCTCCTCCCCTCTTTGGGCCTTAGTCTCTTCACCTATAAAATCAAGAGCTCAAGATAGATGATACATTTCCATAAGACCAACTGTTCAGGTCATCAATTTAGTACTGAGCAACTGTTCAGGTCATCAATTTAGTACTGAGCATCTAACTTCCCAAATCCTAAGCCTCAAAATGACAAGATCAGCCAACCTGACATATCAATACAGTTCCTTGAGGCCCAAGCTAAAGACTCTTGCCCAATGTAAGGAAGCAACAACCACCTAAGGAGAAAGCAAAAGCACTGTCACCACCATGAGACAGATGAGCACAGAGAGGTTGAGACAGGGCTCGTGGCCTGCACAGTGCCAATCCAATAGATGAATGAGCCAAGACTCAAACCCATGCCTTCAGGACCAAGATCAAGTATGCAATTGTGAAGCATAACTCCAGCCCAAAGCTTAGTAGTTTACTGTGTACCAAGCAAAACAAATAGCATATGAAACCAAGAAAGAACTGCCAGAAGTACCTTGGAAGTAAGGGTCTGTAAGACAAAGAACCTCATCCCTAAATCTAGACATCAGGAAGGAGATCAATGAACATATAGGCCTTGCTTGGTTTCCCTTCCCAAAATATTATCTGCTCTTCTAGAAAATACTCACTTCCTTCCTTCCCTTAGGCAAGTGCTATAAGTACCAAATTAGGAAGTTCAACTGATATTCAGCTTTAGGCCACACAAAATGATTTCTGATACATTTATTTTCAAAAATGAGCAGGGCATAGTCTACCTGACTGGTATTCTCAACCTGGACTGCCAGCTAGGTTTCAGAAGAAAGGTCCTGAGCCTGTTGGTTATAATCAGTGTGCAAAAGGCTCTTAGAGACACTCAAGCTGTCTCCTTTGGTGATGAACATCATCATCTGAATGGATCTAGCACTTTGAAAACACTTTACACTCACAGATGCCTACACTGACATGCTCCCCTGGTAGGGCATCAAAACAACTACAGCCCCAGCTTCCCAGAAAAGGAATGTGAAACTCAAAATCAGCTGCATGGCTAAGTAGTGACAGCACTGAGACCATAGTCAGGTGCGCACATCCCTGATGCTATTGCCCAGTGTAGTCTATTCTGCTTCCAGAGAGTTTCATGGCGGTGAAATGCCAAAATGACCTGAATGGTATGCCAGACTACCATGCTGTCATTAAAAAGGGATTTTTGTGGAGTGTAATAAAATGGGAAAATATTTACTCTTGGGGTATAAAATTATAAACAACGTAACTACAAATCAGAAAAATACTATGTCCAGAAAACAGGCAGGAATACATCAAGCGCAGCTTTCCTCAGGGTGGTGCAATTACACATTTATATTCTTTGATTTCTTTCCATTCTTGAAATCAAGTGATCCTTCTATCATTGTTTTAAAGTGGTGTCTATCCTTCATTTAGGAAGTAAACAACCAGTTTATCAGGCAGTATTCAAAGTCAGAACTTGACACCCAACTTACTTCCTCTTTCTAACATTACTCACAGAGAAAGCATTAGCTTCCACCAAGCTGTAGCTCTTACCTGGATATCAAGTCCACACAGTACCTCTGGACATTCAAGATCCTCAGATATGGTTATCTCACACCCAACTTTACAGACAGGCAGCCTGCAAGGCACAGGGTCAGATCCAGAGCTGGACTGACAACAGAACTATCTCTGCAACAGCCAGCACTTCTACAAGCCAAGCAGCTGAATAAGTCCCAAAGTATCACCTCCAACTTCTAAAGGAAACCAGTTTCTTTCTATTCTTTTTCATTTAGACTGTGAACATGAAACTAAGTTAAAAAGTGTTTTGTTTTGTTCTTATTGTTTCATAAAAATTTACCCAACCTATCCGAAAGATCACTTCAAAGATAGCCCCAAACCAGCAAGGGATTCCAGTGTTCAGGTACAGAAACAGAGGGCCCAGGCTTTAATAATTTAACAGTACCAGGGTGAAAGACTTTTCCAACTGACATGGTCATGTAGCCATTCTCCTTGAAGTACTGGGGGATGGTGGAAAAATTCCCCGAGTGTACCCTCCAGTAGGAGTTGAAGTCATACAGGCGGGTGGTGTCAGGCCTCCTCCCAGTGAGGAAAGACACTCGACTTGGTGCGCACACTGCTTGCTGTTAGGGAGCAGAAGCAAATGTCAGCATCATCCCAGCCAAGTATGTCTGCAGTCTTCAAGGTAACTAAGCAACCTCTCTAGATCCTCAGCAACCACCTGGCAACTGAGTCATGCAGATCTCAAAGCTAACCATTGGGATTTGAGCTTTGCCCAGGTACTGGAGATTGTTGTCTTCTGAACAAAGGAAGGTCGTAATCATGCTCTCAAACAGCAGATGTATGTGTGTGTGTGTGGGGGGGGGGGGGGGGTGGTTCCTATGCAATGGCATCCCTAGGTACCCAGAAAGGGTGATGCTCTTGGAGAGCAGCCCTGAAAGGTGGCTCAGGGAGGACAACTGCCCCAGATAGATGACTGATTCTTAGTCACCCTCAACTCAGTTGGATTTTTCAGCTCCAGGCAGTTCCTGATTCTGAGCCTGTCTTAAGCATGTCAAGGCCAGGTCATAGTCTCCACCCAATGAGGAGGGGGGCCTTGCAGGTACAAGCTCCTTGTGAGCAGAGAACAGGCTTGCCGAGTCCTCCATTTTCCAAGCTCTGCATCCCTCTTTCATACTCCCTACTGCATATAATACAGATGCACATACCCACACCTAAGGTCCCCAGACATACCTGTGCAAAGGCATTCTGGAAGAGAATGCTGTGGGATGCCAGCTGGTCAATGTTTGGGGACCTCACTAGCTTATCTCCATAACAGCCCAGGGAGGGGCGAAGATCATCCACAATGATCAGAAGGATATTCAGAGCATCTGCATAGGAGGGAGGGGCTTTGGTTACATCACATGCACTGACACTGAAACACCACCACCACCACCAAGGCAATGAGAAGATCTAGGCTGGTCCTGGCTCCTTAACTGTCCACCTAGAAAAGGGGTAACCAGGGCTCTGCTTCAGCAAGGGTGAGATTAGAGTGCAGAGAAGCCCTAATCTAGGGTGAGAGTGCTATGTATCAGCCATGTCTTCACACCTAGGTGAAGAAGAGAGACAGAGACTTGAGGGCGGGGAGGTTGAGAGGGAATGAAAGAACGAAGAGAAGAATAGAAAAGATAGATGAAAAGATGGAAAGACAATTAAATGAAAGAAGGATGGATAAAAGGAGAGGAGGAGCTGGGCGGTGGCGGCGCACACCTTTAATCCCAGCACTCGGGAGGCAAAGCCAGGCGGATCTCTGTGAGTTGGAGGCCACCCTGGTCTACAGAGTGAGATCCAGGAAAGGCGCAAAGCTACACAGAGAAACCCTGTCTCGAAAAACCAAAAAAAAAAAAAAGGAGCAGGGAGAAAGGGAGGGAAGGATGGTGGGAGGGGGAATGGAAGGAAAATGGAGAGATGGAAGGAAAAGGATGGACTGTTAGAGAGATGTAATGTGTGCCAGTGGATGGCCCCACACCATGTGTATATGGCAGGCACAAATTGGACTCAGTGGGTTATAAAAACAGAAAGAGGGCATGAAGTTGAGGGTGGGTGGATCTGGGTGGAGTTAGGGGGAGGAATGGGTGGTGAGTGTTATAAAAATACGTTGCATGCCCTTATGAAATTCTCAAAAAAATTAATGAAAAAAAAAAGAAAGAAGAGATGATGGAGGTAAAACATGAAGGGGTGAAAAAGAGAGAAAGACCTAGGAAGGAAGAATGGATGAAAGATTAATGTGGGCTTAACAGATGGAAGGAGGGGGAGATGGATAGAGGGTAAGTGGGAATGAAATTGTGGGGGGAAAGGAATGAAGGAGGAGAGAAAAAAAGAAGATAGGATGGATGAAAGAAGAAACGTTAGCAGGTACGGAGACAAGGTTGGGCAGGGCAAAGAACGAGGAATTGGCACCTGTAGCGTTGTTGCCTAACTCAGCAGACTCCAGAGCAAAGCAGAAGGAGCCTAGAAACAAGCTGAAGCCAAGCATGCGCCAACCACACGGCGGCGGCGGCGACATTCCTGCTTCGGAGCAGCCTTCGGAGAAGGTGGCGTCAGGCTAGAGCAGGAGAACTGGGTAGTCGTCGTCGTTGCGGCCCTTGTCGTCGCCGCCACCGCCGCCGCCACCGCCGCCACCGCCGCCACCGCCGCCACCACAATCTGAATCAGAGAACACTGCGCGACAGGGTAACCTAAGGCCCAAAGGCCCGGGCCCTGGCCCGAGCGCGAATGCGCTTGCGCAACTCCCCTTCCCCGCCCCCCCACCTCTGGCCTGGCCTGTGGTGCCGGATGTCGAAAGCTTGATCAGCCACAGTGGGCGGGACCTTAGCCGGAAGCAAAGGGTGGTGGCTTTTCCAGGGCACCTTTTACAATAGACATGGTGACAGGATCCTTGCTGTTCCGCAGGTTTTGGTTTTAAACTAGTTTCTTGCCTCTTTGCCTCTGCTAGTTCTGTGCCTTTTACCTAGAAGTCCCGTCCTACCCTTATCTCTCTATAAATGTTAATTTTCCTTGCAGCCCATTCTCCAAAGAAGTCCCTTGAAAACTTCCACTCTATACCTATTGGTTCAAATCCTTATTAAACACTAAACACACACACACACACACACACACACACACACACACACACACACACACACACACACACACATCAAGCACTGTTGGCAGTGCTAGAGTTCTCAGTTCCTGCTCTGATTGAGCTTAAAATTTGTAGAATGTATCTGGGAGCTCCTGATCTGGACAAAATAAACCTGAGTGGGAAGATCTTATTATTTTCTATGAGGTTGTCTAGTCAAAACTTCACTGATAAAGTGATCGTTAAACAAAACTGAGAAAGAAAGAAGCAAGCCGCTTGATGTCTGTATAAAGAGGGAACAGCAATTATGGAGCAAAGTTAAGAGAGATGTGGCTGGAGCCATTGAAGTAGAGAGCTCCAGAGAGAAGAGATGGGCACAGTGAGTGGGAATTGGACTCTCGTGGCAACAATTATTCCCTGCTCATTTTGGACTGAAGATCAAGAAGGACTCCACGTCCTACCTCTACCAAACGGAGCTTCTGACAAACTAGACCCTTTATCTATGAGTAATCCCTAACCCCCTTACTGCTGAGCACTGTTTCTGGGCCCTTCTCTGCCTTATTCCCTCCCAGAGCAATATATGGGTTTTATCACTTTCCATAATCAAGGGTTTAAAATATGCACATAGAAAGAGAAAGAGATAGATGAACTGTAATCTCATCTATCACAACAGGAAATCAGCAGACAGTGTGTAAAGTTGAAAAGGCACAAGATAACAGTATAGATATAGACACAGGATTTAGGTAGAAATAACATCTCAAAACTGACTTGAGAAACATTTAAAATGAAAACTATGGTTTAAATAAGTAGAAAGGATGACCTTCATTTTGTACTATAAGCCAAATGTTATCTTATCATGTGTTGAATTATTGACCCCAAAAAGATGCATTGAAGTTCTAACACTCAACACCTCAAAATATATCATTTTGGGGGGGGGGGGACAGGGTCTTTACAGAGGTAACCAAGTTAAAGGTGCAGTGACTCCAGATCAAGTATGATTAGTGTCCTTATAAAATAGGGAGGATTAGGAAGTTAAAGAGATGGCTTTGTCAGTAAAGTGCTTGCTGAATAAGTGGACATAAATTCAGCCCCCAGCACCCATGTAAAAAGGCCAGGCACAGCAGAGGACACCTGTAGTCCCAGTGCTGGGGAGGTAGATACAGGAAGATTCCTAAGATTCACTGCCAGTTGCTCTTGACCAGTTGGTGAGCTTAGGTTCATGGAGACCCTGTCTCAAAAATAAGGTGGGGAACATTCACATAATATACAACATGTCAATATCTGGTTTCCGCATGCATACATGCAGGCACAGCCACACAGAAAACATACAATACACACATAAACATATATACATACACACAGAAATATGGGATGGAGATTGAACACAAATACACATAGAGATGTACATGTGCTGGGCGATGGGCACCTGAGGAATGTCAGAGACACTGGAGAACACAAGGTAAGCTAGGAGCATGCAAGGAATGGACCTTCCCCCATAGGCTTCAGAGAGTGCATAGTCAGCTGACATTTTGATTTCAGAGTTCTCCCATCCAGAACTGTGAGGCACAATTTTCTAAGCCACACAATATGTGGTACAAGTCATTAACAAAAAAAAAAAAAAAAAAAAAAAAAAACCTAGAAAAAAATACAACTTTTAAAACAATTTGAAGTTAAAACAATTGATGGTAACTGGGCCTTGAGGTACGGACCTGTGATCAGAGTTACTCAGATGGCTGAAGCAGGAGGAGTGCAAATGCAAGGCAGCTTGAGAACTTACCAAGAACCTATGTCAAAAACCAACTAAAAAATATTAAAGAGAAGGGAATGCAGCCCAGTGGTAGAGAACTGGCCTAGCATGTATAAGTCCCAGGTTTCAATCCATAGTACTGAAAAAAAAAACAAAAAACCACACACACACACACACACACACACACACACACACACACACAGGACAGTCTTAGCCTGCCCTTAGACACAGTAAACATTTATGCTGCCTTCTAAATAAATTACCTCACCCTAAGCTGGGTCCAAGCTGCAGGGCCCATGCTGCAGTCTTCCTTTTTGTTTTTTTTTTTTTGATTGTTTGTTTTTTGTTTTTTGTTGTTTGTTGTTTGAGACAGGGTTTCTCAGTGTACTTTTACTGCCTGTCCTGGATCTTGCTCTGTAGACCAGGCTGGCCTCAAACTCACAGAGATCCACCTGGCTCTGCCTCCCAAGTACTGGGATTAAAGGCATGTGCCACCACTGCCCAGTGCTGCATTGTCTTCTAATGATACCCACACATACTTCTTGGAGGCATAGGAAAATTAAGCAGCCTTCACATGTTTCTATATTATTAAGGATACTCCAGGGCCTTTCCAAGGCACTTATGCATCAAAGCTATGCTCACCTATCACAAAAGCCAGTTCTGCAACTCCAGGCAATTCTGAGATGTTATGCAAATAGAGGTCACAAGTTCTCTTGCCCTTATACTACTGCTGTCTCCCCACCTGTGGCTCTGTCTCCAGGGAAACAAGAAACAGAGCACAAGAGAAAATTAACACTCAAATAACCTGTCACTGTGGCAGGATGTGTGCACTGTATGTTTTTTGTGTGGATAGGACTGCATGTGTGCATATAGAGCCCAGGGTTTGACACGTATCTTATTTGAATATTCTCAACATTTTTTTTATCTTTATAATCATTCTAATCTTCCAGAATGCCTTTGCCAAGGTATGTACATATTTCTAGGCCTGGATGTATGTCTTCTCTTGCAAGTAAGGATTGGGGCCACTCCACCTAATTCTAGGTGGTGCTCACTGCTCTAGACACCTCCATGAAAGAAAGAAGCAGAGTGTACAGAAAACTGTAACTTTGGATACATACATGTCCACTCATAAGATGAATTCTTTGAAGATAATTTGAATATTTTATTTCTTTGTGTGACAGGGTTCCTTGAATAGGCTTTGTGGTAGGCTCTATTCCTTCCACTCACTGCTGTATCTCTGTAAGCATTCTTTGGTAGGCTTTGAAGGACTTACTGGAATAAGAAGTATGATGCTAATAACACGCATGAGAGTGAATAGTCCACAGTATATTCAGGCTGATGCCTGTGAGGACATTAACTCTGTAGTAAGAAGGACAGGGTTAAACTCTGTGGACACATAAAATTGTGTCCCCAAATGGAATATAACATTCATTGCACCTGCCAAGAGTGTCAAGCATGCAGCTGAATATTCTCAGGAATGGCTGTGTCCAGATGCAAAGGGGCAGCCATGGGACTCCGTTCTTCTGCTGTCTGAAAACTATAGATGAACATAGCCAAGCCTGGATCACCATGGTTTGTAGCAGCTCAGGCGGCCCTTGGCTTCAGAGCATGATGAAAGTGACTTGGATCACAACGAGATTTTGACTCTGTATTGGTTCCCTAAAGGTGCATGTGAAGCCCCATGGAACACAAGGAGACAGACTGGGGGCTGCACTGCTCAGCAGTCCTGACCTTTACAGAGCTACCAAGCTGGTTCACATGCTGTGTCAAGTAGCTTGTGAGATGAACAGCTCATGCAAAAAGCCACACAGACCTTTGCTTGCTTCTGGTGTTCCACATCAACTTCTCAGTTGTCCTTCTTTTCACTCCCCTCACATTCTGTACAGATCTCCCCACTTTCCTCTCTCCTCCTTTCTGAGCCCAGACTTTTACCTCATGCCATTCATTGGTTCAGCCAGCTCAGCTCCTGGTAGCTGTTTGGAGCAGGCAAGCCCAGGGCTGCTGCTAGCAGAGCACTAAAGCAGAGATTCTAAACGTATCCACCAGGGGACGCCAATGTGCTGATGGTCAACTATTAACACTGGAAGGCAACAGATTTCCTTACTTTGTAAAAACATAAGCTCAAAACCAAATATTTAAAACTCAAATGTCCAATCAGATATTTTGAAGTGTGTCACTGTGACTAAGTGAGCAGGCTAGCTCTGTCGCCATGGCACTCTATTTTGTCTGAAGGGGATTTTCTGTGTTCCTTTGCTCTCTGGCACTGACCCAGGAATGGTTCTGATTTTCTAAACTGACCTATCTTCATCAAGCTTCTCAGGGAAGGGCAGGAATGAAGAAGCTGTTGTGGAACGCTGGCCTCTGGGCATAGCATGGTATGTATGTAGTAGCACCTTTACCACTGCAGCTGTGTTTGTTTGCCTGAACCATACTCTCCAAAGGCAGAGATTCTCAGCACTCATTCACAGGAGTGGGGGCTGGGGTCATCTGATCCTCACCTCAGACTGCAACCACTCACTCACTCCCTCTTGTCACCCTTCCCAGCTGTGGTCTCAGGAGGTACTAGAACATGTAAAGAGGTGGAAGGTTAATGAAGAAGCGATGCCATCTTTGAAGCTTCAGGGAAGTTGCCATCCATGTTGGGGTGGGAATTTTTAAGGGTGCAGCTGTTTGGGGGCCACCTATACACCTGTGGGGATATCTAGTAAAGGCACTGCAATCTAATGAAGTCCCAACATATCAACCACCAGGTGTCCCAGAATTTAAACATCCAGGATGCCTTTTAAAAGATACATGCAGATTGCTAGGCCTGGATGTGTCACTCGTCTTCTTACTTCTTACTTCTTACTGCAAGTAAGAATTGGTGGCCCTCCACCTAATTCTAGGTGGAGCTCACTTCTCTAGACACCTCAATGAAAGAAGGAAGCAGGGTGTACAGAAAACTGTAGCTTGGGACAGATTCTTGTCCACTCATAAGAAGGCTTGTAGCTAGAGCTGAAGAGATGGCACAGCAGCTGAGTGCCTCCTGCTCTTTCAGAGGACCTGGGTTCAGGTCTCAGGACCCACATCAGACAGCTCACAACTACCTGTGCATTCAGCTTCAGGGGATCTCCCACTCTTTGCTGGCCTCCAAGGGTAGCAGCACACCTGTGACATATACTCACAAAAGCATGGACAGATACACTGGTAAGTAAAAATCGACCATAAAAGAAGAGAAAGTTTGTACCTGCGAGGTTTCCCCTCCTCCTCCAGTGGAGGCTGTGTCCTGGCCCTGACATGCTCAAGATGGGCCTGCTCAGTGTTCTCCCAGAAATGGGAACTATCTTGAGCTTCAGAATGCCACCTGTGAGTCTGCTGACTGACCTGAGGATGGGTAAGAATGAGCTGAGCTGGCCATAGTGGCCTTCCTCATGGAGCCTTCGCTCAGGGCTGTCTCCCAAGACCATTGCCCTCCAAGCACACATTGGGATGGCACCATTTAGGAGGGTTCAGCATGTGCTGGTACAAAAGGCTGATTTTGGCCTTCCCTTTGCAACATCCAGCATACAGATAAAGCCCAAATCCCTCCATTTGGCTTTAATATCTGCCCGGTTCAGTTGCCAGGTTGTTGCTGAGGAGCTGGGAAGGTTGCTTGGTTGCATTCAAGGCTGCAGATGTGTTTATCTGTGGTGACATTCACCTCTGCTTCTGTTCCCTAACAACAACAGTGTGTACACTATGCCAGAGGCAGCCTGACACCACCTGCCTGGTATTACATCAACTCCTCCTGGAGGTGTATGCAGGAGACATCTTCACACCTCCCTGGAGCTCAGGTGGGTTCACTAAGTGACTGTGTGGGGGAAAAAAACACTCCCTGGTACTGCTCTATACCGAAAGCCTCTGTTTTTGGTTTTTGTGCCTAACTGCTGGAATCCTTTGCTGGTTGGAATCCTGTTTTCATCAACCACTTCCAGCCAGCCAGACACCTTTCTGTTCACTGAGGCCTGTCTACAAAAAAACAAAAAAACAAAACAAAACATAAAATAACCAACACTTTTCAACTTGACTTTGTGTTCACATGGAAAGTGCCAAGAGGTGGGAAGGGCTTAGATACCTTTAGAAGATAGTAGGGTCCTTCTGCTCTTTACTTGGAGGGGAGGGCACTAGTTTTAGGGAGAAATGTTGGATCTAAGTTCAGTTTGGGAGCCTGACTAGTATGGGTGGGGTGGACACATGTGAGGACCTTACATGGGGCCAGAGATCTTCTGCAGACTTGGTGTCCAGTGAAAGGGCTAAGTTTGGTGTGCTACTGTCCACGCTGTGAATAAGATCAGAAAGTTGTAGCAGGTAGCCATTCTAGCCTTGGCCTGGAAGTTCCAACCCCCATTGAGGCTTAGGTAATGGTCACGCCTATAAGGCGGGGCTGAGAGAGGACGCTGAATACCCAGGACACAGATGAGAGTGATCTCTTGGCACCTGGACCCTGGACGCTGGAGATAGACTGAGCAGAGTTCTCCAGAGAACATTGCCAGAATGTACCATACCTTTGCCAGACCCTACAACCTACCTATCCCTTCATTTGTAAGTTACCCCACAAAATGAACCTCCCTTTTAACTATGTGGAGTGGCCTTAATAATTTCACTAATATCTGGCACTCATGTGGGGCAAATTCCAAAGGCCTGGGAGGCTCCCAGGCTTAGCCTCCTCCCTGGCTGGCGGGTACCTAAACCCGCCTGCAAAGTTCCATTTAACCAGGGAATGCCTACACCATACCATTCCCGAAAAAGGGAGTAGCTATTCCCCTCTCAGTTTCCTAGCTTAGCCCCCAGACCAGCAAAAAATGCTGTGACTGATGTTAGTTGCTTGGTGGCGCTCTTACCTGTGAGGAAATGTCACAAAACACGACAAGATCCACTAACAAGAGTTTTTATTAGGATAGGAAAGAAAGAGACAGATGTGAACAGGCCTGTGGGAAACACACATGGTCAAGAGAGAAAGTGAGACAGGAAACATTGTGCCTTCTTATAAAGGCTGGGCTTTGCTTGCATATACAGACCCATGTGGCTACTCCAGGCATGTGTGTAGATTACATGATTGTGCTGCAAGCTTTATGCCCCGCGAAGCCAAGGGGTCCTGGTCACGCAAGACATTTTGACCATGAAATGGCTATTTTGAACCAGAAATAGGTAGGCAAAAGTGTCTAGGTCTGCCGGGCATTCCCGGCCATGGGGGCATGTTGCGAATTCATATCAACTGAGGCATTCCCCCTCCTCCCTGAGTGCTGGCTCCCAGCCATCTTGGCTTCTGCCTTCAGCTGCCACCAGCCAAGGTTGCCAGCAGGCCCTGTTTTGGAACTTTACCAACGCCTCCTGCTAGCTGAAAAATGCTACTGCACCCCCAAAACCAAGGAAGGTTAAGCTAGGCAAACAAGCATCTTATTTCAAGTAAAAGTACTTGATAATTTTACACCTTAAAACTGACTAACACATTTTGAGTAATTCTTGTAATATGGCTGACAACATTACCTCACAAGAATTTAAAAACCTTTTTGCCTGTATGATGAATGATATTTTCCTGGAAATATACAACCTCCCTAAGGCACATCTGGTCTGTACCATTTTGTCATTCACACAGTGTTCAAACACTGGTTTAATAATAAGAACAAAGATGAGTCATTATTGGGACTGATACAGGCTTTAAAAGAGGATTTACAGGCTTTAAAAGATAGCAATGAAGACTTACAGAAAAAAGATTCTTTCTCTGGAATATGCTAATCAGGATTTACAAAACAGGCTTGTACCCAAAATTGATGTTATTGCTAATAAATGTGAACATTTAATGGATAGAACACTAACTCTCCAGACACTACATAAGGAAGAAAGATTATCATTAATTGATAAGATAAGGTCCAGGGAATCATGTGTTTTTGAGGAACATTTATCTGAGAAATCTAGAGTCCCTTACAAGAGAGGAGGTTTACTTCCTAGAACAGACCCCAGGTGCTCATTTACAAGCCCTAGAGGAAACTCTCAATAAACATGACAAGGGACCTAATAAGCAGAAGGGCAAGACCATACAGGTTGTATCATCTCTAAATGGCTCTCATACAATGGCTTATCCTGTTATCATCCATGAGAAGCCAGCAGATGATACACACCCTGAGCCATAAACAACATATACATTACAACCAATTTCAACAAGAGACTTTAAAAATATAAAGGACACAGTAGTTACATATGGGATACACTCCACATATGTAAAAAAAAAAAAAAGATGTTAAATTTGTGATCTACCTCATATAGAATCATTCCAGATCACTGGCATCAGTTAATTTCAGCTGTTCTAGAATATAGCCAGCAGTTACTGTGGAAAAGCTGGTTGAGAGAAGAGGCAAGAAATTTAGAACAACAAGGTAAAATCAGAATTTTTGTGATCTCCCAAGATCAAATACTTGATGAGGGATGTTTTGCTGACAGGAATGTACAAGCCACTTATGATGAGCATACAATATCCCTATGCCATACAGCAGCTCTAAATTCTTGGAAAAAAATCCAGAACCTGGAGAAGCAACTCAGGTATACACAAAGATATTTCAGGAACTGCACGAAGCCTTCACTGATTTTTTTTTTAACAAAAGCTGTGTCAGATAAAGAATTAAGAAAAGTATTAAATGAGTCCTTGACATTTGACAATGATAATGCAGAATGCAAAATAATACATCATTAAAGATCAGATCAGCTCCCTTGGAAGAATGGATTCAGTATACTAATGGTGTTGAGTCTCTTAACTACAGTATTGAGGCTTGGATAGGAAAGGCAAATCCCAAGGGTGAAAGAAGACCCCGTGGTACACAAGGACATATAAGTAAAAACTGTACATGGGGTACTAGTAGAAATAATACTCCTTCAAGGAATAACCTAAACAAGAGACCCCAACCATCTCCTGGATTATGTAAAAGATGTGGCAAAGGCTGATATTGGACCAGTGAGTGCAGATCAAAAATAGATATACAAGGCAATCCTTTACTGTCGGGAAATGCCTCAGGGAGCCTCTTGCAGGCCCCCAAATCAAACATGGTAAGAACATTCCCAGCCACTGTGGAAGACATTCCTCTCCAGTACAACCGAATAAACCAATGCCTAATGTAAAAACTGATACTGCCATGGATGATAAAACAGCTCTGATAGATGAATCACTGTATACAAAGAACACAATAAAACAAATATTTTGGCAGATTTCCATAAATGAACAAAGACCAAATCTTAGAATTTGAATTAATGTCCTGGTTCTGGAGGGGCCTGGTAGACACAGGTGTGGTTATGAGTATGATTACACCAAAATCATGGCATCCGAATTGGCCTCTTCAAGAGGTAGATGTCCAACTTTTAGGAACTGGCACCCTATCTCAGATAAAACAGAGTTTGAGATGGGTTGAATGCATAGGGCCAGAAGGACAGAGAGGCTGAAGCCATATGTAGCAAATGTAGCAGTAAATCTATGGGGCCGAGATCTGTTACAACAGTGGAATACCCAGATTAAAATTCCTATACTCTCAGAAAAGGAATACAGACCAATGAATGTATCTAGGATTAATATCATAGCATACTATAGAAAACAGTCACCAACCATTCAGGCTATACACAAACAGAGCACAACTGCTGTTGAACTCTCAGAAGTACCAACTGCCTTACCTTTAAAATTGCTAACTAATAAACCTGTCTGGGCTGGAAAATGGCATTTGACAAAAGAGAAGCTACAAGCTTTAGAACAGTTGGTTCAAAAGCAGTTAAATGCTCAACACATTGGAGAATCTACCAGCCCTTGGAATTCTCCTGTATTTGTTATTTTTAAAAAAGTCTGGTAATTGGAGAATGCTGACAGATCTGAGAGCTATTAATAAAGTAATTCAGCCGATGGGCTCCCTAAAGACTGGGATGCCCTTGCCCTCTCTGCTACCCAAAGAATGGCCTATAATAGTTATTGACTTAAAAGACTGTTTCTGTACCATGCCCTTACAAGAAAATGATAGAGAAAAATTTGCCTTCACAGTACCTAATTATAACAATTCTCAGCCAGCCAAGTGATATCAATGGAAGGTCCTCCCACCGGGAATATTAAACAGCCCTACCTTGTGCCAATACTTTGTGCAAAAACCATTGGAGATAATTCCTGTAAAGTTTCCACAATCCATGATTTATCACTATATGGATGATATCCTATTAGCTGATCCAAAGTTAGACACATTAGAAAGCATGTTTGAAGAAGTAAAAAAAAAAAAAAAAAAAAAAAAGTTTTGCCTTGCTGGCAACTGGAAATTGCTCCTGAAAAAAAAATACAAAGAGAAGATTCTATTAATTACTTAGGATATAAGATAGAGCTACAAAAAATTAGACCCCAAAAAGTACAACTGAGGAAAGATCGATTGAAGTCTCTTAATGATTTTCAAAAGTTGTTAGGAAGCATTTCCAATTTATTGGGTATCATGGGAATACCCAAAGATGGACTACAAAATTTGGCTAATACTCTAGAAGGGGACAAAGAATTAAATAGTCCAAGAGAATTATCAGCCTAAGCTGAGAAGGAATTGGCTCTAGTAGAAAAGAAAATTCGAGAAGCACATGTGGATCGTGTGAATCCAGAACTTAAATGCATTCTTGTCATATTCCCCTCCAGACATTCCCCCACAGGTATTTTGATTCAGAGGGAAGATATTATATATAATGGATATTCCTACCACATAAAACAAATAAGAAATTAAAGACTTATATAGAAAAGATCTCTGATTTGATTCAAAAAGGTAAATAAAGACTTCACCAGTTGACAGGAATGGACCCAGCAGAAATTGTAGTACCTTTAACTAATGAGGCAATTTTATCACTATGGAAAGATAATGAATACTGGCAGAGAGACTGCAATAACTTTATGGGAGATATTAACAACCATTATCCCAAAAGCAAGATAATAGAATTCATAAAGTAGACTGAATGGGTCCTTCCTCACATTGTACAACAAAAGCCAATTTCTGGAGTCCTCACATTCTATACTGATGCAAATAAATCAGGGAATTCAGGATACAAATCAGGAGACTTAAGTAAAGTGGTACAAAGTCCATACAGCCCTGTACAAAAGGGATAACTGTATGCCATCTTTATGGTACTGATGGACGTCACAGAATCCCTAAATATAGTCACTTACTCCCAATATGCAGAGAGAGAGTTGTTTTACATATTGAAACTGCTGAATTTATTCCTGATAATACAGAATTAACTAATCTCAATACCAACCATAGAAGACCTGAAGGTCTGTATAGACAGGCTGTGACCAGGAGGTCATGTGGTTGGGTTTACAACAAATGAGAAGGCAGAACAGAAAGTCTATAAAAAAGACAGGACACAGGAAGTAGAGCTCTTACAGAGAGGAAAGACAGCAGCAGCAGTGAAGGGTAAGGTTTTCAGCTCTCAGCTATTGCTCTGACCTCTTGGCTATTAACTCTGTATTTGGCTCTGTGATTCTTACTTAACAAGATGGTTACATTAACATTTGATGCCCACGTGGCAAGAATTCATTAAAAACCACTTGGCTTGGCAATGGGTCTGGCTCCCTAGCTTGGGCTGGATCCCTAGCTTGGGCTTAGCTCAGCTTAGGACTCAGGCCCAACCATCCTTAGCTACAAGCAGTTATTGCAGCTGGAGTTACTTGTTTTAAAAGAAAGTGCTACAAACAACTCAGGCCTGCAGGAGCTAAAGCTAATTTTAGATAGGGTGCTTTTGGCTGAAACATCAACGCATGTGGTCGGAACTTAAGAAAGCCAGAACCTAGGCTCAAGCGGGAACACATGGTTGGTTTCAAGCTTTTAGCCAGAACATGGCTATGCTTTCTTGCTTTCTCTCTCTCTCTCTCTCTCTCTCTCTCTCTCTCTCTCTCTTCCCACCTTGGATACTAGGTAGCTGTTTGGATATTCCCTTGGATTTCTACTATGTTACACAGACTTGGTAAGTCAATTATATCACATAGTTTAAAGGAAACTATTTAAAAAAGAATATTTTCCACATAAAAATGGGTTTTATGTGTACATTGGAAGAAAATTGGGCTTTGTTTAAAATTTTAGGCAGTCTGACAATGGAACAACTATATGATAAGATTAATGTAGATCAAATTCTACACATTATTAATCTTCTTATCCTTATTTTTCTATTTAAAAACATAGTCAATTTGAGTGCCAGGATAAAAATTTTAGAAAAACCTGTTTAACCTGTTAAGATGAATTATAGAGAAATTCATACTCAGACAGAAGAAATTAACTGTGAAGTTGTTTCAGGATTGGATTATAAGGTTACACAAAGAAAGTCAGTTTTCACCAAATCACACTTAATTTATCTTCTCTAAAAAAAATTAACACTATCAGTCTTCTTCTTGTCCTAGTTCAATTAAAATTTAAAGCTGATTTTGGAATGGCTCTCTCCTTCTTTAAACTCAAGCATGTTGTTAAAAGGAAAATGCTAACTCCCTGTATCAGACCAGAAGAAAGAGCCATCTTCTGACATGGGACAGGAGAAAAACCAAATTAATTAAGGGACTGTTCTATTACTAATCTCAATTCTTTAATTCTATTCTGATTCATTAACTTTTCTTAAAGTATGAGTTTTATATCAAAATTTACATGATATATATATTTAAAACTTCGTTAAGATAATAATGGTCATATAGAGTACTAACTAATTCTAGAAAAAAGGCTTCAATTAGCTGCCTATACATGTCTTTGTGTTCGAGTCTCTTATCAGTTTTCTGCAGGAAATCATGGCCAGGCCTAACATCAACTGAAATCTCCAGGAAGAAGATGGGGCCCCACAAAAACAATTTCACATGGACAATAATAATATCACTAAGCTGACAAACAATCTACAGATCAGATTTGGACTACAAAGTGTTCAGAAGAATTTTGAGATGGCTAGCTGAGATGATCCACTTCCAAAGACTACTTGAATAAGGACTTGAGATAAACCCTAAACTTTGGCATTATGCTCAAACTGGACAACAAAGGATATAGCTACCTTTCCTAGAATTTGACAATTAACCCAAAATTTTTATTTTCAGAAAAAAGATACATTCACCCATACCCAGCAGGAAGCATTTCTAAGAATATGACGCCTACATTCCTAAAGAGGTGGTGTGGGGCAAGAGGTTTTTTGGTCTTTTAATGGGTTTGGGTCTGAGATAGTTATCATTGTTTAGGAGGGTTGGTTACAATTTGTTAAGGGTTAGGAAAAGGGCTAGGCAAAGGAGATTAGATTTAAGGTTCTTGTTTAAAAAAAAAAAAGAAAGAGAAAAGAAAAAGATAATTACTAGTTTTAAATTCTTTACATTTGATTGGATTTTTTATATTATATACAAATTATAGAGAGATAGAGAGATATTGTTAGAATATGCCATACACATATTTCTCTTATTGTACTTATACCATTCATTTAACAATGTAATGCAATTTGCTGATTCTTGAATGTTATTATTACCAACTATTAGGATATATAGAAATGAAAGTTAGTAGTTAGACATTACAATTTTACTTGTAGTCATATTAGGTGTGTTTTCAAGATCAAACAAATATATTTTAGATAGACAGGTCATGTTCAAACACTTCCAAGATCTACAGAATATGGCATTTAAAATGTTTTAATAACTTACATTTTTTTTCTTTTTTGTTATGACTATGAGACATGTCGGCTCCTGGCAGTACCAATCTACTTCAGAGAAAATATGGGCATTGAAGAAACTGCATATGGAGTTAACTTTCATTGTGGCAAAAGTTGGCCACTGGACAACAAAGTATCCTCGAATCAACTGCTGACAAATAGGACAGACAGTACATGAAACAAAGGACTACCGATTCTTGCCAAAAACAAGTGTGGTTATGGCTTTAAAAAAAGGCATCTTCTGAAGCCAGGACAATATGGCACCATCCCTCAAGTGAGTGGACTTTGCAATCTGGAAAAGGTACTGTACACTTTTCTTCAAAGGCAGCTGAACAGGCAGTGGGCCGATGGCTTCTGAGGTGCAGTGGAACAGCAGATGAAACAGTTATTCTTGAAGAATAATTAAGCTCACTCCTCTCAATAGTAGACTGGCATTTACTGGAGGGATGTGGAGAAGAATGGGATGCCAAGATGAAGCCACACATACACACACAGCCACCAAGAATGGACAAAACTCAATAATTTCCAGAATTTAAAATCCTTAATCATGACATGACACTAATGGAATTCAAGTGTTTCTAGTACATGGAGTGCTCTCACCAAATGTGAGGTCAAACTGTTGACCTTGTGTACATCCTAGTTCACAAATGAGTCTGTCAGATACGCTAAGCTTATAGGCTGAAGATGATGCCCCAAAACTGAGGAGAAACCTCAGGTGACTGTCCAGGCAGCTGGCTGTTTCTGTCAACTCACATTTTTTTTGGAAGCTGCTTGCATGCACTTCCTGTTTTTATTTTTTATTTGGTAGTATTATTTCCTTCTTGGGTCTCTGAGGGAGTTGAAGATCAGTTAGTTATAGTTTTCCTTGTTAAAAATTTCAGAAAAGAAACTCACTAAGAGGTGTAAATGTATAAATTTGAAAGATGTTATAAGACAGTTCTGTTAGTAATATAAGTTAGGATAGAAAGTGAATCAGGTACATTTTGGACTTACCAAAATAGGATAGATAATGGAATTATTTTCTCTGAATTTGTCAAATGCAAATGGACTAGACATTGTTTAGGTATTTATTGCTTTTATATATGGTATGTAGTTATTGTACATTTGCATATAGTTTTTCTTATATTAGTTATAACTTTTTTCCTTTTTTTCTTTTCATTAAAATAGAAAAGGGGAAATATATAGTGATATTTTATTTGTACTGAAATGTGATTTTATTTGTATATTAATAAAGTTGCCTTGGGGTCAGAGCAAGCCATAGCAGAAGCTGAGTGGTGTTGGTGGTGCACACCTTTAATCCCAGCACTTGGGAGGCAGAGCTAGGCAGGATCTCTGTGTGTTCAAGGATACAGCCAGCATGGCGACACATGCCTTTAATCTCAATACCAACCATAGAAGATCTGGAGGTCTGTACAGACAGGCAGTGATGAGGAGGTCATGTGTCTGGGTTTACAACCAATGAGAAGGCAGAACAGAAAATCTATATAAAAGACAGGACACAGGAAGTAGGCCTCTTACAGAGAGGAAAGACAGCAGCAGCAGTGAAGGGTAAGGTTTTCAGCTCTCAGCTATTGCTCTGACCTCTTGGCTTTTAACTCTGCAATTGGCTCTGTTTTTTTTATTTAACAAGACAGTTACATCTACAACCTACTTTCTATATACCTACATCAATATGCCTTTCTGTTCTGCCATCTCATTCCCTCTCCCCACCCAGCTACATCACTTCCTTTTCCTGCCCAGCTTTGTCACTTCCTGCTTGTCTGTAAAGACCTCCAGACATTTATGTTTAGTGCTGGGATTAAAGGTATGTACCACCATGCCTGGCTCTGTTCCCAGTGTGGCCTTGAACTCACAGAGATCCAGACAGATCTCTGCCTCCTGAGTGATAGGATTAAAGGTGTGTGCTACCATTGCCTGATCTCTATGTTTACTATAGTGGCTGCTGTTTCCTCTGATCCTCAGATAAACTTTATTGAGGTATATAGATAAAATATCACCACACTTGGGCAAGTTCCATACTTCCATTTTTTTTTTTTTTTGGCATAGCAGGGTACAGGGGAGGAGCAGTCTACATTCAAGATCATGATTTGAAACTGCCCCAAGCATGTGCTCAGCTGTCAGGAGGAAGCCAGCAGCCATCCAAGGAGGAAGAAGTCCAGTAGGAGAGGCCAACACAGAAGAGAATCTGGACAACTGTTCTTTAAGGTCCTGATGTGCTGCGTAGATTATCTCCCCTGTGCCTTGGAGACCTCAGAAACCTTTTCTGAGAGAACAGCTACAGTCTTAGGTGGGTTCCATTAGCCTAACACAAGAAACATGGGACACTTGCAAAATGCTACCAGAGCTGAGAGACAAAAGTTCATAAATGTCTAGGCAGTAGATGGTGAAATTATGTCCTGAAGGAATAGGGCAACTAATACAGACGTGAGATAGGCATTGTAGAGTATGGACACTGAGAAGTCAAAAGTAGTTGACCTAGAGAAGTCTATTGGGTCAGAGACAAGGAAGTACACAGCATAGCCCTAAGAATATGGATGAAGAGAGCTAGGACTGACGTGGTGTTGAGACCCCCAAATAAGAAGACCTAAAAGACTGATAGGGTTAGGAAGAAGTTGTACTTTAGAAACCTGTGTGTAGAGGGTGGCTGGAAAGGAGATATCCAAGGACACTCTCATTTAGAGGCTCAAGAGTCAGGCAGCAGGTGAAGACTGTCCTCAGGAAGTAGCCCTAGCAACCTGGAAGAAAACCATATTTTCTTACAGGTATTGCAGAGGTAGGGACACAGAGCTTGGCTGCCAAACTCACACTTGAAATAAGTCTTAATAAGATCAGGGCCATTGGCAGTTTTGGACAGTGGTGTCTGGAGAAAAGAAGGCTGTCTTCAGAAATTCAGCCTTACCCTGTAAGACTCAGTCTAAGGTCACCTGGGTCTCAGACAAAAGTTCCTGGCCTCCTTGCAGCATCCATGACCTCTATGGTGTCCCCGTGGAAAGGAACCTCAGGACATGGTTAGGTCCCTAAGTCACCCTTCCTTGCCATGTTGCCTTACTTAAGGATGTGCCTCACAATCTCTGAGTGCCTCTGTCCAATTACACCTAGCCACTCCCAAGCCTCTTTGACTGTACATAAAAGGTCCCTGTTCTACCATGCTCCTCCCATAGCCTTACCCCTATCTGTCTAGCAACAAACATGTCACTGTCCCCATTTTCCTGTCTTAGCTCTCACAGTCCTGCTCTGCTCCACTCCAAATGCCTTACCTTATAACTCACAGGTCTATCCTGAACTACTTCTTGTCCCATCATATTTTGCCACTAACAGCCTTACCTTGCTCTCCCAGAAGCCCCTCCAGCTCTATTAAACCACTCACAGGTCCACCCTGCTTCTCTTTATCTCTGGCCCTAGCTACACCATCAGCCCTGCTTCTCCATTAGCATCACCCTATATTAGGTTAGAATTCTATACTCTCTCCCTACTTCCTATATCACTGCTCCCATGGACTCACCCACAGAGATCAGCACTCACAGCCCAGTCCTTCAGCAGAAGTCCAAACTATATATTATGACAGTATTCAAAGCTCCAGTTCATACTTCACTAACAGCACTGCCCTGGTTCTCCCAAGGCCTTACCCAACTAGGTCAGCACTCATATGCTTACCCATTACTCACTTCAGCATGCACTGTTCTGCCCTCAACTTCCAGTGGCCCTGCATCATATTGTATCAATATCCAAAGCTCCAGCCCCACTTCATACCTTCCCATTGACAATTATCCCTGTTACTGTTGAGACACACCCTAGATCAGCACTCACAGCTGTGCTCACCACTCCTACTTCAGCATACAGTTTTGCTCTTCTCCCTCCAGTGGCCCTCTGCCACAGTATATTAATATTCAAACTCTCCCCCCTCCATAAGTTAATAACTAGAGCATCTTTCTGGTATTCTGTAGACCCTGCATGCCTAGGGCAACAATTGCAACACCACCCACCACTCCTATTCCTGCACACACAGCTGTAGTTGGAGAGCTTCTCTCCAGCCCCAGCCAAGCTCTTTCATTCCGACAACCCACTTATAAAATAATCACACAGACACTTATATTATTTAAACTGCTTGGCAATTAGCTCAGGCCTACCATTGTCTAGCTCTTACTCTTATATTTAGCCCATTTCTATTAATCTATAGTTTGCCACATGGCTCGTGGCTTACCAGTACCTTACATCTTTCTTGTCATGGTGGTGGATGGTGATGTCTTCCTCCCCAGGCTTTCACTTCCTAAAATTCTCCTCCTCCTTGTCCTGCCTACCCTATCCTTCCTGCCTGGCTACTGGCCAATTAGCACTTTATTTATTTTAACCAATCAGAGCAACACATTTGACATACAGAACATCCCACAGCACACAGCACTGCCCACCACTCCAACCTCAGCATGCACAGCCCCACTGGACATCAACACACACAGTACCACCCATCACTACTAACCCAGAATGTGTGCCTCTCATACCACTCCTATATCACCACAAATGGCCCCTCTCTTCTCTTTCAGAGTTTCTAGGTCTTTATTACATCACTATCCAAAGCTATTTTCCTACTTCATATGTCACCAATCACTGAACCGCCCCCAACCTCTACCTCAGCATACACAGCCCCGCCCACCCTCCTAATTCAGCAAGCTGAGGCATTCCTTCCTCCTCCTATAGCCCTCCACCACAAATGACAGGATCCATAGCTCAGCTCTGTCAACCTATCTCACCATTTACAGCCCTGGATGGTGCTTTGAGGCCCTGCCCACCTTACTTAGCATTCACAGTCTGGCCCACCACTGCCATTTCAGCATGCACAACCCTTCCGTTCACCTTAAGCAGATCTGGGTCAAATTAAGTTGGAAATTAAAGTTCTGCTCTAATATCCCGGTAGCCCCACCCATGCAGGACAACACACTCCGCCCAACTCGGTTCACTGCCCTGCCCAGACTACAAGCACTGGCAATTCCAATCTGTTCCCAAGGGACTCCAGTGCACAAACTCCTGACCCGATGCTCACAACTCCTCCCCGCCCTGTCCCACCCCATGCCTAACCTCATGACTCACAGCTCTTCCCTGGACCTATTCCAAGCCCCTCCTCAACAAGCCTCTTCCTTTAAAGTTCCCACCCCGCACCTCCTGCTGCCTGGCACCCTGCTACTTTCGCGTGTTTTTGCAACCCATTTGACTGAATCCCCGTTTCCTTTTCTCACTTCTTTTTTGTTTCCCCCCAGCTGCCTACTACCGACCCTGACCCAGCTTTATCTGCCAGATTGCTTTAAGAAACCGGTAAATTCCACAAAGTCTCCTAGCACCCAGTGTGGCTTACAGCTCAATTACGTAAATCCGCATTGTCCTATCCCTGATGCAAGAACGGTGCCTAAAGTTCTAATTGGCTGTGAATGTTTAGGTACGTAAATGGACCTAGTGTGCGTGCTTACGCAAGATTATGTGCGTAAGGGCGTGGATTTGTCTCTGCGTTTGTTTCGCTGCTTAAAGAGTTAAAGTCCCAGAGCTCTGATCGTCACTAGCCAAATGCTTTCCTTTCTTTAGAGCCTATGTTAGCCACCCACTCTTAAGAGCCGCTGGTACTGAAGACCTCCCTGGAACGCTGAAAGGCAGAGGACTGTGCTGTAAACAAGAGTCGGCTGAGAGCTAAGAGGTAAGGCTGAAGAGACCCACAGCAGGAAAAGGACAGGTAATCTCTGAGTGAGAGCCTGTGAGCTTTCCCCCACCCCAATTGAAGGTGCCCCAGGCTCCTGCTTCCCCGACTGTGCAATTCATAACCCATGCAAGGCCATCCCAAAGCTAGTCTAGCTCAAGGCTGACCTTTGCCTACCCCATCTTGTCAGCATCTCACTGTTTCTCCAAAGTGTGGATGCAGGCGCATGGAAACCATGTATGCTGTTCCACAGGCTCCAGTCCCTCCTTACTTTTAGGCTATGAACTGAGACCCCAGACTGTTAGGGGTGCCGATTTGTGGCTTTTTGTTAATATGCCCGGTTTCATCTACCAGTTTACATTGAAAGCACTGGGATTCAGTACACCTGAACATTCTTTGTGGCATTGTTTTCCTCCTGTTAGATCGTGCATGTTTGGCTTAATGGAACCACTTGCAGAATTAACTTTCTACATCAGGTGGTCCTTGTCCCAGTCAGAAAGGGACCTTGAACCAAGCATTGAGTGAGATGCACGTGTGTGTTCTCTGTAAGGCCAGCTGTAATTCTTGTTGATCTCTAAAACTTGCTGAGTAGAAAGAAGCCTTTCCTGTTGCCAATAGCCAACATAACTATCTTTTACTTGATGTTTTCCTTATCTACCTTCTGCTTGTGCAAGTGGAGAAGCAGAGACAAGCCAAAGAGAGCAGCTTCTTCATTCACAGAACAGGGTTGTCTGCAGTACCCTTGAGGAAGGGCACTCAGCTGGTTTGGCTGCTGGGTAGTTAATGAAGTAGGAAAAGAGCACATGTCTAGGGTGGGCAGCCAGATTACAAGGGACCATGAGGGGGCCTACTGAAATGGGTGTGTTTTGGACTGGTTGGGACAGGAGCCCTTGGCAGATTTCAACCTAAGAATGAAATAATCTGACGACCCCAGCACCAAGGCCATTCTAAGTGCAGTGTGGATAGTAGAGGGCAGCAGGCAAGTTTCACAGCACAGGGCCTCTGAAAAATAGTGCTTGAAAAGGCAGTGGATGATAGGGGCTTGATAGGATGGTGGCTATAAAGATAATGGAAGATAATGTTTGGGAAGCATTCATAGACAAGTAGTGCTGTGTGGGAGGAGGAAAGGGCAAGCATAAGAGCTACTACATCTAGGCAATACAAATAGGACAGACTATGACCTCACTTACAAAGGAGAAACTGGTAGATTTGGGTTCATAGAAGTTGAACTCCCAAGTCCAACAGCCTGCCTCAGTCACCTGAGTAAGAAGGTGTGGACCATGACATAGCAGACAGAGTAGGCCATTGAGCATCATGGAAGCCTGGGAAAGGGGCAGCAAGGGATGCTGAGGTATTGAGTATTGTGAAGGCAGAGTTCTCATAGGCCAGATGTTCTCTCTGTAAGACCAAGTTTAAGAGGAGTGCCAGGGGATAGAACACAAAAGGAAGGGATCATATGGTTAGAAGGTCAGAGGAAGTAGAGATCTGTGTGTGGACCACTATTTGATATTTCTGCTGTGGGCAATGTGTAAAGAAGGTAGGGTAAGCCTGGAGGCATGAGTGACTCACAGAAGGGACTTTAATTGTGTGGTTAAAAAAAAAAAGTGTGCAGTCACTGTTCTCAGAGGCAGAACCATCCACTCATGGAATGGAGAGACAGTGATGCTGAGCAAAAGCAGACTGGCAGAACAGAGGTCCTAGATTCTAGGACTTAGAATGAATGTTATAGGCTAGTCCTCAGTGACAAAGAACTGGCTTAGTGTTCTAGTTTCTTCTGTTGATATGACAAACACCATGACCAAAAGCAATGTAGGAAAATATTATATTTTGATTTCTGTTGGCTGAGATAAAATGTTGACAAAAAGCTTGTGGGGTCAGGGAGCATTGCTTGGCTTGTATTTCCAGGTCACAATCCATCATTGAAGAAAGTCAAGGCAGGGACTTAGAAGGAAGAACACTGCTTTCTGCCTCACTCACGGGCTTATGCTTAGCCCAGGATCACCTGCCTAGAGATTAATAATCTAGACAGCCTTCCACAAGCCAATCTGATATGGAAAGAAAATATTAGTTTACAGGATACAACCTATCACTGGGGGAAGTCAGGGCAGGAATTCAAGGAAAAACTTGAAACTAGGCCTGTATGCTATTCAACACAATATTACTTGTGACCATGAAGCTCACTCCCAGCCAAGGAGCAGAAATCAAGAAGAAATGCTGTTTGATTGCCTGCCTATAGACTCAGGGTTAGCTAGCTTTCATTTACAGCCCAGTATCACATTCCTTGTTGTGGTACTACCCACAACAGGCTGGATCCTCCTACAATAATTAATATAACAAACTCCCTCAACAGATGTCCACATTGGTTAGTCTTATCTGGACAGTCCCTCAATTGACTCCCTTCTGGGGTGAGTCTAGGCTGTGTCAAGTTGACACTTAAAACTAAATAGGACTGTGAGTGTTGCTAGCCTTGAGAAGCTGAAATGTGACTGGAGAAAGGTATGAATGACAGACTGCTTTTATCCTGGAAGGGCCATGTCTTATAACTAAAGGATACCCATGAGACTAAGGTTTTGTATTTAAAGAAGGATCAGGAAGGCAAAAAACAGAATGGAGGGGGCAGTTCATCAGTGGACAGCAGAGCCAAGATAGAGCCCTGTTCTCAGTGCCCCTGTTTTTGCTGCTGTCACAATATTGAAAATGGTCACCCTTGGCTGTGTCCCCAGGTAACGTGTTCTTGGCACTTCATGTGCTGTACTTACAGTCACATGCAAATGGAAGCTGGGTGGTATGCTAAGACTGAGCTGAGGTTCTGACTTCATGGCCATGGCTCTATCAGCATGACCCATTAGTTCCTAAGGCACAGTGTGTCTTTCACAAGGGACACACAAAGACTGCAAGGAACTGGATATGAGATGTGCAAAATCACGTCATTGCCACCCTAGGCCATTGCTTTCTCACTCAGCATCTTTTTTCCATCATCTATACAGGGATCCTAATAGGCATACTGACTGTGCTGGGTCATTTGAGGATGCAATTCACTATGCAAAGATACTTCTCTCCTAGGAACTAGAACATAGACGGTGTATGAGTATTGGCGCCCTAGTGTTTAGTGTCATCATTCACTTCCTTAGGCTTAGGTCATGAGATATGACAAGGGGCTTGAGAAGCATGGCACCCACAAGACCCAGGAGGAGACACAGATGAGGCTATTTGAGATCAAAGGGGATTTCAAAAGTAAATCAAGTTTACATTTCAAGGATTGGTGTTCACTAGCTCAAATTGGAGTTGGACAGTTTTAGACCTATATGAGCTATAATGACAGGGTCAGGAAGCAAAGAGTCTTGGTGACAGTGACATAGGAAGAAAAAGTAGGAAAGCTAAGACAGTCCCTCTGTGCTAAAGCCAGCCTACTCAGATGTGAAGCCTGACTAGGTCAAGACGGCCTTCCCTCCTATGTGTTCCGCTAGGGCCTAGTGACCTCTGTCAGCACTGACCACACTGTTCTCCTGGTACCTTTCTATAGCTGTTTCTGTCCTATTTTGTGAGCTCCCCAAAGACGACAATGGACCATGCATCATCCTAATTCCAGCCATTGGCTTTGGTCCTAACATTGGGCAGGCCACCATTAACCTGTAACGGGAAGCAGCACATCAAGTTCAGTGGAGTTTGGGGGCACATGAGAAACATCTGGGGAAGGTGAGGCCTAATGGACATGAGGCCTAATGGACATGAGCCTGAAGAGCTGAGCTGTGATATGCTTTTGTGTTTAGGCTCAAAGACTGAGGAAAATGAAGTTTTCCTGCCTCTCCTTCCGGCAGCCCTATGCTGGTTTCATCTTAAATGGTGTCAAGACTCTTGAGACTCGTTGGCGTCCCCTGTTGAGGAGCCATCAGAAATGTACCATCGCCATCCACATTGCTCACCGGGACTGGGAAGATGATGCCTGGCAGGAGGTGCTGGTAGAGAGGTTGGGAATGACCCTGGCACAGATTCAGACCTTACTACAGGAAGGAGAAAAATATGGCAGAGGCGTGATAGCTGGTAAGTGAGTCTGTGTCAAATATGAAGTAGATAATTCAGACAGGATCCAAGACAGTTCAAAACAGGCTGTTTTGCTTTTAGCTAGAGGGTATAGGTTAAAGTTTCTAAGCAGCCTGTCTTAATAGCTGCCAGAGTAACTAGGCTGGTGTACATAAGCCTGGATTCCATAGACTCACATAGTTACCTCTTGACTCTGGGCCTTAGATCCTGTTTGTGTTGTGATCTGAAAACCTGTGTCAAGTCAGTACCTGTTTTTAGCATTGGACTATGTGTGCATGAATATGTGCAAAAAGCATGGCCTTAGTTCCACACAGACATGAAAAACTGGAGTGTTATCTAGAATAAAGCTGCCTGCATGGCTTCTAATGCCAGTCACAAGGACCCTGGGTAAGATACCAATCAACATCTGATCAAGTCACCTGGTGACCTAATTAAGCATCTTATTGACTGTAGTCTTCCTGGCTAGGGCTGGTGCTCTTTCAGGAGTTAAACACCACCAGCCAGCCTTAGCAGCGTGCTAGAACCTGACTGTCATTTAAAACAGGAGCCACTGGGGACAAACCATTCTCCTTTTTCTCAAGGCCTGTGGCTGCCTTGATTCCCTAGTTTAATTGGTCATGTCCCAAGTATTCAGTGAGAAAAATCCCTGTTTCTTATCATTTTGGTGATATGTTATACCCCATCAGTTGACACTATAGTGACCCTGCTGTCATAAAGATAACCTTGCTGCATAGAAAAGAATACATCTGTATGTTTTTGTTTTTGTGTCTAGGACTTGTTGACATTGGAGAGACTTTGCAGTGTCCAGAAACCTTAGCTGCCGATGAGGTTTTAGAACTGGAAACTCAAGCTGTGCTAACCAACCTGCGGCAGAAGTACTTGACTCCAATGTCAAATCCCAGATGGTTACTAGAGCCAATACCTAGAAAAGGGGGGAAGGATGTATTCCAGGTAGATATCCCAGAGCACCTGATCCCTCTGGGGAAGGAGTGGAGCAGTGAATGCACTAGAGAACAGTGTCAAGAAAACAAGTAAGCAATGTCCCTGCCATTAGTCCATCATAGTATAAACCTCTAAATATCACAGTGACTCTAAGCCACTGCTGCCATGCTATGCTGTTCCCAGACTCAGACTGCTATGTTCTCAATGAAAGGGATAGCAGTGAGGACTTCCCATCTACTGTGGCTATATCACTGAGATGCAAAGCCTAAAGAAACTTGGCCTTTATAAAAAAGGAAAACTGCCAGGAAATGACTTCTTGCTGAAGTTCACATTAGTCCTACGGTTTTCTGTATTGCACAAATAAATGTATTAATAAGAATTTAGCGTCTGGGCTCACTTTGTCCTTTCCCATATATTTATTGTAGTCAAACCCCATGCAGGGTATGGAAGACAATGATACAGGAACAATGCAGATGTAAATTAGCTAGCATGTAAATTCCAGGCTCACATTTAGGATGTTTATTTAGCACCACAAGATCTGTTTTTATTTGGTAAAATTGGTTCATTTCCAGAAAAATGGTGATTTTTTTTTCTCAGTCTTTTGTGGCCCAGGAGTTTACGAACATCTTTTTGTTGTTAAACAGCACGCAGATTATACACGTGTTGTCTGAGTATGCCTCCTCCTGTTCCTTCCCCTCCACTTCTTCCCCTCTTCCTCTTCCTCCTCTTTCTGCTCCTGATCCTCTTCCTCCTCAGCAGACACACTTAGGGATATGGCTGAGAGGGCAGCTTTCAGGATGGAATGGCAAGTGTTGTACACAGACATCACATACCCATATCTGAGGTACCCCGAGGAGCTACTGGGCACATGCCCAGCCCCTTCCATTTTAATAGTATTCAAAGGAGAAACTGTACCTTTAATCAGACGTGCCCTCTCCATGTGGGCCACTTTTCTCCTGAGGTGGACAGTTGTCTGGGGCACTTACAGGGATGCTGCTCTTTTCTAATGCACTAGATGGCACAGTGGAAAGGTTGCCCACAGGTGTCCGATTGTTAGGAACCCCATGCTGGGACTTCATATTCTCTTCTGTCTTGTGTAAAAGCTTCACCTTCTTTGGACTTGGCCCTTGCTCAGCAGCACTTGTGACAGGAGATTGTGCCTTACTCACCCGAGCCGGTTTCTCAATTTTTTCCTCCCCATATTCTCTAGGAACTCCAACTTGTCTCTATGAAAGTTGAAGTTGCAATAGATCTGAAACAAAATGAACTAGGTTAGCCAGTTGGAAATACAGCTACACTGACCCCGACCACATTATACTGGTAAGTTTTGTGATAGACAGAATGACTAAAGTGGCTGGAAAGAGGTGTTATGTGCTGCAGCAAGACCCCAGTAAAGAGAAATGATTCATAGGTGAAGGTGGTGACTCATGTATGTGACACTAACTGGCTTCTTGGGGGCTGCCTCCCTCCCTCCCTGCCTGCCTGCCAACATCTAAGGGGCAGCCCAGAACTTAATGTCAAAGTCTATTACTTTTTTTCTTTCTTTCTTTTTTTTTCGTGTGTGTGTGTGTGTGTGTGTGTGTGTGTGTGTGTGTGTGTGTGTGTGTGTGTGTTACCAAGACTCAACAGTATTTTATGTGCCCGTGACCTTGTTCCACTCAGGAAAGGCCTGGAAAGTCTTGTAGGGTGGACTCTTCACTCATCTCTCAGGAACATGTGTTCTCCCACTCTACTGTGCTCAGAGTTCCTCTTCAGCATTGCACAGCTGTATTTGCTTGTAGTTCTAGCCACTCCATCCCAATCTGCATGGTTTGTGGGTACAGTCCTGCTTCTACTTTCTCATCCTCTTACCATCTGGTTGGAGACATCTGTCTCTCCATTTTCTTATCTCCAGATGCCAAGGAGTGTGCTGAGTCCAGCTCATGTTTGGTCCAAATGATGAGTTCAGTTGTATGCTTCTGGGCCAAGGGATCCTGAGTGCTAGATTCAGAGGTGCTGCCTATGGGAGGGCAGTGGACTATTGGTGAAGATTGACCGAAGGACAGAGAATGTGGGCCACCTTTCATCTTGAATGTGCAAGGAGACTCCCACGAGTTCCAATTATACTTGATTGTTCCAGAAATATTTTATACTTGAGAAATGAGCTTCATCCTGCTCCATGGCCTTTCTGTAGGAATCACCCTGAAGCAAAGATGTCCTAGACAATGTGCTAGAGAATGCCAACTACATATTTTACATTTCTTTTTTTTTTAAAGTACTTTTTTATTATTAAGAAATTTTATATTCACTTTACATACCAACCACAGATCCCACCTATTCTCTCCTCCCAGCCTCAGCATTCCCCCCAAAAAAACCCCATCCCCACATTTCCCAAGTCAAGGCTCCCATGGGGAGTCAGCAGAGTCTGGCACACTCAGCTGAGGAAGGTCCATGCACCTCTCCCTGCACCAAGGCTGTGGAAGGTGTCATACCCTAGACACTGGGCTCCAAAAAGCCCACCCATGCACCAGGGATGGATCCGGATCCCACTGCCTAGGGGTCCACCCAAACAGTTCAAGCTAAACAACTGTCTCCTGTATCCGGAGGGCCTAGTCCAGTTCTATGGGGACTCCACAGCTATTAGTCCACAGTTCATGGGTTTACACTAGTGTGGCTGGTCATCTCCATTTGTGTTACTTTTACCGTTCAGTAAACAACATCCCCTGTGTAGTTAGAGTTTTCCTGCTTGGCCCACAGTATGAAGATAGGAAAATGTTCTCATCACAAAAAGTGGGAGGCAAAGAATAACTTTCTACTTTACCATCATTTTCCTGTTCTCTCCAGACTTGAGGGCAGAATCCTGTGGGTGAATCTTTCTGAACCCATACAGGTTGAGCTGGTGAAAAACTCATCAAGCTTTCATTTCAAAAATCTTCCCTGTGCCCCTGTGGTAAAGGACCTCTCTCTGAAACAGGTCTACCTCAAACATGATGCTGTCTCCATCATCACTCCAGTTCACAGACTGGAAGACCTCGTTCTGTGCTATGGTCCATAGCTTCCTTGCAAAGGGAGGAATGAGGAGGTCGGTGTTATCTTCCTTGTTGGCTATACATTGGCTTTGGCCTTAAGGTTTGAGGCTCTCTTGGACAGCTTGACCTTGTGTCCCAACTCAGTCACCTTGCCTCAGCAAACTTTCTCTTGAATGTACCCATGTCTCAGAAGAAGAATTAGATGTGGTCTCTCTTCCTGGCTCTTGCTCAATAGGTAGGTGCAACTTGATGCCATGGTCCACACCCATACTCTGACTGGTCATCAGGTGTATTTTGGACTGCAGACCACTAAACATCTCCCAGGATAGTCTGAGCTGCCTTTGCTTCCACTAGGGATGCCCAACAAATAGTGGCCACTCAGTTCTAGCATTGGTAATATGGCAACCATCTGCTGAAGTCGTCATTCTCTTCGTTTGTCACATGATGTTACAAGGTGGCCCACAGCCAGTCTGGAGAAGAAGCTCCGTCTCGGTGTTAGGGGAGTTTTCAAAAAGGGTACAAAATTCTGCGTATTTCCAGAATAGTCTCCTGTGTCCTGGCAGGCACATTTGGCCCACCCTGCATCAGTTGAGAAACAGATACCATTTCTTTGCCACTCCTCAAGGTGTGGGTGAAGGGGGCTGTTTCCTGGGTCACTGCTTTGCTCAGGGGCCAGCCTGCAGTTAGTCCAAGCTTCGGCAATACCAAGACTGCCCAGGTAAGAAAAGCTGCTAGATGACTGTACCTCCAAAGCAGCATGATCTAACCTTGCTTTTGCCTTCTACTTGTCCCACCACACACCCCTATCTTGGTCCTGCATTGGTCTCTTGCAACTGCTCCTGCTGGCTGGTTGTGTCTGTTCACATAGGTCCCAGTAAGGAATGTGTTTCACTGCATCTTGATCAGCTTGTCCCCTGAGTAGTGCTGTGCCCAAGTAGGACATATGAGTGTACTATATTCTAGACACTGTTATGTGATTAAAAGGTCACATGGTACTTTGAACTTCCATGTGCACCCAGGCTTGCCACCAAATCTCCTTGTTCTGTGGATCACAACAAAACTCTCTTCCATCTATATCTTCTCCAAATATGACATTTTCATGTTCCAACGTACACTCAATTTTGAGGTCCAATTTAACCAGACTATCCCCAGGAAAGTCCCTACTTGTTTAGCTATATGTGACTACAGTACTTCAATTCCTTGAAAGGAACTAGGATGTATCAGTTGATCAGATGAGTGTCTCTGTGTGAGGTAGGGTGGGAGGCTCAACTGAAACTCACCTTCCACATCAGATGAGAGACACTATGGAGCCACCTTGTCTTTAGAATCAATCTATGTAGGGAGATACAGGCTTATATTGGAAAGCCACAACCCAGGCTGAAAGGGTACTTTGCACCTCTTCCCATTATGTGGTACAATTAGACCTCTCTGAAGGGCAGCCCATTGTTTCAAGATGGTGTGTGTGTGTGTGTGTGTGTGTGTGTGTGTGTGTGTGATCAGTTGGGGGGGACAAGGCAAAGAGAGTTCTCTCCCCTTTATCTCAAAGCCTAGAATGAGAGCTTGAACAAGATCCTACACAGGTATATTTCAGGCTAAAGTCTCTCTAGGAGTTAGACATACCACGTGTCTAGATTCATACTTGCTCCATGTTCATGTTACTTTTTACATACTTTCTAAGCCTTCATTAAAGAACTGTGTTTCTGGGGCTGGTGAAATGCCTCAACATGTGCAGCCAAGTTTGACAATCTCATGTTCTCTAGACTGAACCAACATGGTGGCAGCAGTGTGTCACTATACTTCCCTTCAAAACTCTGCACTTAGAAGGTAAGAAATAAAGTGGGGGCCCTCAGAATGTTCTGAAGGTAGCTTAGAGTCAATAGATTTCTCTTAGGCAAACTTTGTCCCTTAATTACAGAGGGATATCTTATTTCTTACACAAATTCTTTGGATGTCTTTCTTGTTTGTTTTTGTTGTTGTTGTTGTTGTTCTGTTTTTTGTTTGTTTTTTACTTTTTAAAATGCTTTAAATTAACATAGAATTACCTCATTTCTCTCTTCCCTCTAACTGTCCCTCTAACCCCTCCCAGCCCAACCACTATCAAGTTGATAACCACTTTTTCTTGGGTTATACTTTTTTACACACACACACACAAACACACACATGCACGCACAATACACACAATCACACACAAATCCCCATGCAGGCATGTGTGCATGCATACACACAAACATTCTTAAGACTGAGAATGATATTTTGTACTGGCCTTACTAGCTGAACTTACTGTTCCTGTAAGGAAATGCCTGAGTCAGTGTCTCAGTGCAATAATTGTATTTAACTCCCATGTTTGGGACCCTCTGGTGAGGGTGACACATCCTGACAGAACTGACTTCTCACAGTTCAAAGCTGAGGTCTCATAATCCCTCTTTTTAACATCCTCATGCTTTAAAAATATAAAGACTACACCAAATAAACAGTCTAAATATTTACGTTTGTACTCATAGGCAAATGCTACTCTCATCATCCTTAATCAGAGAAGTTTCTCTTTGCAGTGAATGTCAATGAATATCGAGACTCTCAGCTCCTCGTGCTGCCCAGAATAAATAGTGGTTGAATACTCAGCCCTAAACAGGATATTTATACCATCCCACCTAAATATCTGGGGAAGATGGTTGGGACATTGAGGGAGAGGGAGCAGAGAAATGTCAGAGTCAGATGGTTGTAGCCTTAGATAATTTGCACTGTAATTTGCACTGTTATGAATTCTTATATGTTGATACAAATAGAAACTTTTAATATTCTACTCAAGATAATTTTATATTGATATAAATACAGAACTATGTTTGTTATAATGTGCACATATTTTTACTCTTATTTGAAATATTTGGATATTGATACAAATGCAAATTTATATATTATACTGTATGTATGTTCTACTTCTGTTTAAGATATTCTATATACTGATATATATTTAGGATTATTATCATATTGCATATTGCACTATAATTCCTACCTCTGTTAAAGATATTTTGTGTACTGTCACAACTTAAAGTCATTGTCCTTTTACTGTACATTTGCTTACAGACTCTTTGCCTTATTTATATGAAGCCTTAGTCCTTAGGTGGTTTAGGTAGATAAGACTTATAGATTTATTGTCACCTATGCTTGTCATCTCTATAATTATGTTAGTTAGGTTATCCAGATTTATAAATACATAGGTCAGATGGACAGGTAATCTTCAAACACTTCATGGACCTAGAGAATATGGCATTTAAATAACTTGGAATTCTGTTGACGTGAGACACAATTGCTCCAGGAAGCACCAATTTGATCCCGAGAGAATGCTGGGCTTCTAAGACATTTCCATTTGGAAGTTTGTCTTCTTGGCACAAAATGGTCTACTGGGCAAAGAACTGCCCTTGCCTCAACTGCTGACAGTACAAATGTTGTCCTTTCTGGACAAGCGGGACACAAGGAAAGCGACCAGTGCACTTTGCCAAGACAGGGTAAGATGGTCTTTCAGAATTCCTGCTTCTGAAAATGGTCTGTCAGATACTCTAGGCCTGTAGCCAATTTTAATGCACCAACGATGCTGAGAAACATTAGGTGACTGTCCAAGCTGCCAGCTGTCTCTGTCTACTCTTGCAAGACTCCCGAAATTTGCTTGCATCCTTCTCCCATTTCTCAGGTATTATTATATTCCTTTTCAGGTCTTTGATGAGGTTGAAGACTAGCAGTTATAGTTACAACTTAGTATATATACATATATAATATCTTAGATAGGATATATTAAGTATTAGACTCAGGTTCATTAGGATAGGACACCTTTTGGAATGATCTTTGTGACATGCCACCTACCCACACTCTAGACTTCCCTGGATTTTTGTATGTGTTTTTTGCTTGATATTGTTTGCATTTATTGTAATTCCTACTTATCTAGGTCATTGTCCCTCATTACTCCTGGACAATATTTGATAACCATCCTTTTGTGTATATTCTTGTATTAGGTTAGAACCTTCTTATTTAGACAAAAGGGGGAGATGTAGTGGGAAGTCATCCCAGCCTTGGCCTGGAAATTTCAACCCCCATTGAGGCTTCGGTAATGGTCATGCCCACAAAGTGGGGCTGAGGGAGGATGCTGAAGACCCAGGATTGAGTGGAGAGGCTTCTCTTGGTTCTGGGACCCTGGACGCTGGAGGTAGACCAAGCAGAGTTATCCAGAGAACACCGCCGGGCTGCGCCATACCTTTGCCAGACCCTACAACCCATCCCTTCATTTGTAAGCTACCCCACAAAATAAACCTCCCTTTTAACTACATGGAGTGGCCTTAATAATTTCACCAATAGATAGTGATGTGAAATGCTGTCTTCAACTTGTGACACAGCAATTGCAAACAAGGTCTCACAGCATCTTGGTTGGTTGTCTGCACTGGGCCTGTCAGCAGCCAACCTTGGATTGGGGAGGTGTTCATGGGGCTTATCTTCCTTAGGGTTACTATTACTGTGATGAAATAGCATGAAAAAGAGCAACTTGGGGAGGAAACGGTTTATTTGGCTTAAGTTTCCACTGTTCATCATTTAAAGAAGTCTGGACAAGAACTCAAGCAAGGCAGGAACCTGGAGGTGGGAGCTGATACAGAGGACACAAAGGAACACTGCTTAGTGTCTTTCTGTCCTGTAAAATCAAAAATAAGTTAAATACTTGTTTTAGTTAAGGCTTCTATGGCTATGATGAAACACCATGACTGAAGAAGAAACCTGGGTGAGGAAAGGGTTTGTTTGGCTTACACTTTCACAGCACTGGTCATCATTGGAGGAAATCAGGACAGGAACTCAAACAGGGCAGGGTCCTGGAGGCTAGAACTTATGCAGAAACCATGCAGGGGTGCTGTGGAATAATTCTTTTGTATACTGTGAAGATTTGTCACTCAAAATTTGTTTAATAAAAAGCTGATTGGCTGGTAGCCAAGCAGGAATTATAGGTGGGACAACCAAACTAGGAAAATGATGGGAAGATGAAGGGTGGAGTATAGTGGTCTTTGCTCTTCCCATGACCTTGGCCTATAACGGCCCAAAGGAGGTGGTGCAAATACCACTACATTTATACTTTTCCTTGGTTAAGATGAAAGGTAAATTAGATATGAAAATTTGGACTCACAGAAATCAGATAGATGATAGAGTATTTTCTTCAATTTTGCCAAATAGTAATAGATTAGATATTGTAACTGTAATTCTTGCTTGATGACTGTTCTAGTATATATAATTTTACTATGTTAAAGTTAAAACTTTCCCTTTTGATTAGACAGAAAAGAGGAAATACTGTGGGATGTCTTTCAGTATGCTGTGAATATGTGTTGCTCTGATTGGTTAATAAAGAGGCTGCTCTGGCCTATAGTGAGTCAGATTATAGCCAGGCAGGAAATCCAAGAGAGAGACAGGAGGAAGAAAGGAGATGCAGAGGAGACTCAAGCCCACCGCTGTAGAAGCAACAAGATGCCAGCTGACTGGTAACACCATGGTCACATGACAGCATATAGATTAAGAGGAATGTATTAATTTAAGATGAAAGAGTTAGCTAGCCAGAAGCTGAAGCCATAGACCATACAGTTTGTAATTAATATAAGCTTCTGTGTGTTTATTTGGGACCAAGTGGCTGCAGGGCACAGGGGTGAGAGATTTGTCCTGACCATGGGCTGGGTGGGACCAGAGAAACTTCCGGCTACAGAGGAGTCAAGGGAGATGCCAGCCAGCCACTGAGGAAGCAGGACGTGTAGAAAATGATGTAACAAGCCGTGAACCATGTTGCAAAGCATAGATAAGAAATATAGATTAATTTAAAATGTAAGAGTTAGGTAGTAACAAGCCTGAGCTATCAGCCGAGCATTTGTAATTTATAGTAAGGCTCTGAGTCAGTTATTTTGGAAGCGGCTGCCTGTTATTTGGAAACAGGCGAGGCGGAACAGAAACTTTCAATTACAGAGGGGTGTTACTTCCTAGCCTGCCTCCCCTGGTTGACTCAGCCTACTATCCAAGAACATCAGACCAGGGATGGCACTGCCCACAATGGGCTGGGCCCTCCCCCATCAATCACTAATTAAGAGAATGCCCTACAGGCTTGCCTGCAGCCAGACCTTATGAGGGCATTTTCTCAACTGAGGTTCCCTCCTCTCAGGTGACAGTTGCCTGTGTCAAGTTGACTTAAAACTAGCCAGCACAGAGCTCTACTGCTCCCTGCTGAGCTATTGGCAACAAATGTATATCCTGTTGGAGGAGCAGTCATTGCTGTCAATTGTATATCATTCACTGACACCACGAGGCTCCATTGGATATTTCCAAACCTGTGACCAATCAGAAGGTCCTGATTAAGACCAGTAAGTCACAGAACAAAACAAAAGGGCATGGATGTGGGAAAGGGACATGTGGGCAGGAGAGGGGTGTGACAGAGGTGGGAAGGGGATAAGAGAATGGTGGGGAATGAGCATGAGCAGAATGAAGTACTATATACACTGTGTTAGGTAGTAAATGTGTCACAGGACACATTTAATCAAATAAAAAATAAGGACTTCTCACAATGGACTGCTGGAAGTGCAAGGGCCTTGAGTGAGGAGAACTACAGTGAAAGGTGCGACACATGATAGTTAAGGGGCCAGAATGATATTTCATGAATAAACTTCACTAAATCCTCCCACTCATTGGACACACGTTTAAAATCTGGGTTGCAACTGCACTAAAGATAACTGAACTAAAATGCAATCTTATGGCTGGGAAGATGGATCAGATGATAGAAGTGGTAGCTGCTTATGCTGAGGATCTCGTTTATATCCCTGCAACCTGCATACATAGTGGGATACAGCAGGATGCACCTGTAATTCTAGCACTACTTTGGTGAGATGGGAGGACAGGCAGGATGGGCTAGAATCTCATAGGCAAGCCAGCCTGGACTATACACTTCAGCAGCAGAAATACGAGAGATCCTGCCATTACAAGGTGGAAGAACCAACGTGACATATGTCCTCTGGCATCCACGCCAGCACTGAGGCATGCATGCATCACCTTCACACTCATGTATACATAGCCAAATGATTTTTTTGTTGTTGCTTTTACTTAAACTTGGCTGGGGCTAGAGCTTTTTATGGTGATATTTTATTTGCACTGAAATGTGATTTTATTTGTATGTTAATAATGTTGCCTTGGGGTCAGAGCAAGGTATAGCAGAAGCTGGGTGGTGGTGGTTGCACGCCTTTAATCCCAGCACTTGGGAGGCAGAGCTAGGTGGATCTCTGTGTGTTCCAGGATACAGCTAGCATGGCGACACACACCTTTAATCTCAATACCAACCATAGAAGACCTAGAGGTCTGTACACAAGGAGTGACAGTGACAAGGAGGTCATGTGGCTGGGATTACAACCAATGAGAAGGCAGAACAGAAATTCTATAAAAAAAAAAAAAAAAAAAAAGACAGGACACAGGAAGTAGGCCTCTTGTGGAGAGGAAAGACAGCAGCTGAAAACCTTACCTCCCCCAGCCTTCACTTCCCAGAATTCTCCTCCTCCTTGTCCCGCCTACCCTATACTTCCTGCCTAGCTACTGGCCAGTCAGCACTTTATTTATTTTAACCAAGCAGAGCAACACATTTGACATACAGACCATCCCCACAGCAGTTACTTGCCTAAAAAGATGTTGCTACAAACAACTCAGGCCTGCTGGAGCTACTGCTAATTGCAGTAGCTACACGCAACTGCAGATAGGCTGCTTTTGGCTGAAATGCCAATGCCTGTGGTCAGAACTTAAGAAAGCCAGAGCCCAACCTTGACTCGGCTCAAGCGGGAATTACTGGACATCCCTAATTATCCAGGAAATGCATATCAAAATGATTCTGAGATACTACCTTACACCTGTCAGAATGGCTAAGATTGAAAACACTGAAGACAGCTTATGCTGGAGAGGATGTGGAGCAAGGGGAACTCTACTCCACTGCTGGTGGGAATGCAAACTTGTACAGCCACTTTGGAAATCAATATGGTGCTTCCAGAAAATTGGGAATTCATTGCCCCAAAGACCCAGCTATACCACTCTTGGGCATATACCCAAGGAATGCTCAATCATACCACAAGGCCGTTTGCTCAGCTATGTTCATATCAGCATTGTTTGTAATAGCCAGAACCTGGAAATAACCTAGATGCCCATCAACTGAAGAATGGATAAAGAAAATATGGTACATACACACAATGGAGTACACTACAATGACATCATGAGGTTTGCAGGCAAATGGATGGATCTAGAAAAAATCATCCTGAGTGAGGTAACCTAGACTCAGAAGGACAAACATGGTATGTACTCACTCATAGTAGGATACTAGATGTAAAACAAAGATGACTAGACTGCTACACAACTCCAGGGAGGATACCTAGAAAACAGGACCCTAGGAAAGACACAGGGATCGCCCAGTGACAGAGAAATGGATGAGATCTACATGAACAACCTGGACAAGAGTGGGAATCATGAAGGGCAAGGTTTGAGGGAAAGAGAACTTATGGGAGCAGGAGATCCCAGCTGGATCAAGAACAGAAAGGGAGAACAAGGAATAACAGACCATGATAAATGAAGACCACATGAGAACAGGAAGAAGCAAAGTGCTAGAGAGGCCCCCAGAAATCCACAAAGATACCTCCACTGTAGACTACTGGCAATGGTCAAGAGAAAGCCTGAACTGACCTAGTCTGGTGATTAGATGGCCAAACACCCTAAGTGTCGTGCTGGAACGATGTAGTGGGTAGCCATTCCAGCCTTGGTCTGGAAATTCCAACCCCCATTGAGGCTTCGGTAATGGTCATGCAAACAAGTCGGGGCTGAGAGAGGACACTGAAGACCCAGGATCACACTGAAGACCCAGGATCAAGAGGAGAGGCCTCTCTTGGTTCCAGGACGCTGGATGCTGGAGGTAGACCAAGCAGAGTTCTCCAGAGAACACTGCTGGACTGTGCCATACCTTTCCCAGATCCTGCAACCTATCCTTTCATTTGTAAGTTACCCCACAAAATAAACCTCCCTTTTTACAATGTGGAGTGGCCTTAATAATTTCACCAATATCTGGCGCCTAAGCTAATACTTTTCTTAATTCTTTATCTGACTCAGCTTTTGTTATAGCTGTGTTCAGCCTGTGTAAAAAAATCAGTGAAGGGTTCGTGTGGTTCCAGAAATATCTTTGTGTATACCTCAGTTGCTTTTCCAGGTTCTGAAATTTTTTCCCAAGCATTTAGAGCTGCTGTACGGCATAGGGATATTGTATGCTCATCATAAGTGGCTTGTACATTCCTGTGAGCGAAACATCCCTCAACAAGTATTTGATCTTGGGAGATCATAAAACCTCTGAGTTGACCTTGTTGTACTAAATTTCCTGCCTCTTCTCTCAACCAGCTTGTCCACTGTAACTGCTGGCTATATTCTAGAACAGCTGAAATTAACTGATGCCAGTCTTCTGGAATGATTCTATGTGAGGTAGACCACAAATTTAATATCTGTTTTACATATGTGGATTGTATCCTATATGTAACTACTGCTTCCTTTATATTTTTAAAGTCCCTTGTTGAAATTGGTTGTAATGTATATGTTGTATATGGCTCGGGGTGTGTTTCATCTGCTGGCTTCTCATGGATGATAACAGGATAAGCCATTGTATGAGAGCCATTTGGAGATGTTAAAACCTGTATGGTCTTGCCCTTCTGCTGAAGGCAGAACACAGATTCCATGGACCTTATCTTATCAATTAATGATAATTTTTCTTCCTTATATAGTGTCTGAGTAGCTACAACTTCTCTCTGGAGAGTTCATGTTGTATCCATTAAATATTTATATTTATTATCAATAAAATCAATTTTGGGTACAAGCCTGTTTTGTAAATTCTGGTTAGCAGATTCCAGAGAGAGAATAATTTTATGTAAGTCCTGGTCAGCAGATTGCAGAGAAAGAATTTTTTTCTGTAAGCCTTCATTGCTATCTTTTAAAGCCTGTAAATCCTGGTTAGCAGATTCCAGAGAGAGAATCTATTTCTGTAAGCCTTCATTGCTATCTTTGAAAGCCTATATCAGTCCCAATAATGACTCATCTTTGTTCTTATTATTAAACCAGTGTTTGAACACTGTGTGAATTATTATGATGATTGCCAAAATGGTACAGGCCAGATAATCCTTAGGGTACCAGGTGGAGCTCCAGGACTCCACTTGGTGAGAAAGAGGAGGGACTATAAGAGTGTGAATTGCTGAGACCAAGACTGGAAAAAGCACAGGGACAAATAGCCAAACTAAAGGAAACACATGAATTATGAACCAAAAGCTGTGGAGCCCCAAACTGGATCAGGTCCTCTGGATAAGTGAGCCAATTGAATAGCTTGAAATGTTTGGGAGGCACCCAGGCAGTGGGACCCGGACCTGTCCTTAGTGTATGAGCTGGCTTTTTGGAACCTTGGGCTTATGCAGGGACACTTTGGTCAGCCTGGAAGGAGGGGACTGGACCTGCCTGTACTGAATCTGCTAGGTTGAGCTGAATCCCCAGTGGAGTCTTTGCCCTGGAGTAGATGGGAATGGAGTGGAGGGGCTGGGGGAAGGGCGGGGGCAGGGGTGGAGGAGGGAGACAGGGGAAACCATGGCTGATATGTAAAATTAAAACACAAATATAATTTAAATAAATAAATAAATAAAAAGAATTTCTGAAAAAAATAAAAGAATTTTTTTCCACATTAAAAAAATTGGTTTTATGTATACATTGAAAGAAAATTGGGCTTTGATTGAAATTTTAGGCAGTCTGGAAATGGAACAGCTATATGAGAAGATTAATGTTGATCAAATTATGCACATTATTACACTTCTTATCCTTATTTTACTATTTAAAAACATGGTCAATTTAAGTGCCAGGATAAAAATTTTAGAAAAACCTGTTAAACCTGTGAAGATGAATTATAGAGAAATTCAGATTCAGACAGAAGAAATTAACTGTGAAGTTGTTTCAGGATTGCATTATAAGGTTACACAAAGAAAGCCTATATTCACACAATCACACTTAATTTTTCCAGTAACCATAGAAGAGATACCTGGTTAAGTGATCACACAAAATATTTTGACTCCAGTTGAAACGTTAGACTTACAAAAGTTTAAGGAGGCATAGTACCTTATGGCATGCATTCCCCATATGTAAAGCAAATTTTAAACTCCTGGTCAACTTATAATAGGATTATACCACAGGACTGGTGGGAGCTGGCACATGCTGTTCTGTTACCCGGACAACAGCTCTAGTGGCAAATGTGGTTCAAAAAGGAAGCTAAAAACATAGCAAAACCATGTAGGGATAAAGGTATACAAGTCTTCCAGGATCAGCTTGTTGGAGAAGGGAAATATGCTGCAGCACAAACACAAAGTTTATATGATATCCAAACCCTAATTCTATGTTGAATGGCAGCCTTGAATGCATGGGACAGAGTTGAGGAACCAGGAAAGAAAACTGAATCATTTACAAAGGTTATATATGGACCAAAAGAATCTTTCACAGATTTCTTACAAAGACTGGCTTCAGCAGTAAATACAGTGGTCCCAAATTCAAAAGCTAGCCGTATAATAATTGAATCTTTGGCTTTTGAGTACACAAATGCAGTATTCAATAGAATAATCAGGCTGTTAAAGGCAAGATCTGATCCCTTGGAAGATTGGATTAAACACATGGTTAATGTTGAGGCTAATGATCATGATAATATGTGGAAAGGAGAAGCAATTTCAAGAGGTTTGTGATATGTCAGATGTGGAGGATGTGGAAAGCAAGGTCATTTGAAAAGGGACTGTAAACAGGGCACTTCTAGAAACAATGTTTCTTCAAGGAACAAGGGCAACAGAATGCCCCTTCCTTCTGGTGTATGTAGAAGGTGTGGAAAGGGAAAACACTGGACCAACAAATGTAGATCAACAAGGGACAGAAAAGGTAATACTTTGCCTCAATCCTCAGGAAACTCCCTGAGGGGCCTCAGTCAGGCCCCCACAATGAATTCAGCTCCAAACTTTCCTGCAATCATAGAGGAGACCCCTACTCAGAGCAATTAAATAACCAAATGCCTATTGAAATAACCCAGGCTACTCAGAGTAATGGAACAACTGTGACAGAGACAACAGAAAATTCAGGAGAAACCATAAAGAAAAATTTTGACAAACTTCTATAAATGAACAAAGACGAAAATTGACAATAAAATAAATGGTGATTTATTGTCTGGTCTGGTAGACACAGGTGCTGATGGGACCATAATTGCTCCAGAATTTGGCATCCAACTTGGCCTCTTCAGGAGGTAAACAATCAGCTATTAGGAACTGCAACATTATCTCAAGTGAAACAGAGTGCAAGATGGCTCAAATGCATAGGTCCAGAAGGACAGAGAGGAAAATTAAAAGCACATTTGGCTAACATAGCTATGAACCTGTGGGTTCGAGACCTGTTGCAACAGTGGAATACTCATACTAACATCCCTGCAACCTCAGAAATAAATCATAAACTAGCACCTGTTTCTGAGAGAAATATTAGAAGTCATTATTCTAATGAGTGGTCACCAGCCATCCACATTATTCAAGAGCAGGGCACAAAAACTGATGATCTTCCAATGACACCAACAGCTCCATCTTTAAAAGGGCTAACAGACAAGCCTGTATGGGTTCATCAATGGCCTTTAACAACAGAGAAACTCCAGGATTTAGAAGAGCTGGTAAAAGAACAGTTAAATGCTCACCGTATTGAAGAATCTACCAGCCCATGGAATTCTCCTGTATTTGTTATTAAAAAGAAATCTGGTAAATGGGGAATGGTAACAGACCTTAGAGCAATTAACAAAGTAATTCAGCCAATGGCCTCTCTATAATCTGGGATTCCTTTGCCTACTCTGTTACCAGAAGGATGGCCTCTCATAGTTATTGATTTAAAAGACTGTTTCTTTTCAATACCCTCACAAGAAAAAGACAGAGAAAGATTTGATTTCATGGTGCCTACTTACAATAATTTAGAACCGGTTAAAAGATTTCAATGGAGAGTCCTCCCACAGGGAATGTTGAATAGCCCAACCCTGTGCCAATATTTTCTACAACAGCCATTGGAAGTGATACATAAAAAATTTACTAAATCTATAATTTATCATTATATGGATGATATTTTACTAGCTGACTCAAATGCAGATACTTTAGAAAGAATGTTTGAAGAAGGAAAGAAAATTTTGCCTTGCCGGGGATTACAAATTGCTCCTGAAAAGATACAAGGAGGAGATTCTATTAATTCTTTAGGATATTAAATAGAGCTGCAAAATATTAGACCTCAAAATGTACAAATTAGGAGAGATCAACTAAAGACTCTTAATGACTTTCAAAGATTATTTGGAGACATTTCTCATCCTAAGAAGTATTGTTGGTGTAAAAAACGATGAACTAAATAATTTGTTCAACATCTTAGAAGGTGACAAGTACTTTTATAGTCCAAGAGAATTATCACCTGAAGGTGAGAGAGAATTGGCCTTGGTAGAAAAGAAAGTACATGAAGTGCACGTGGATAATACTGATCCAAAGTTGGATTGCATTTTGGTTATTTTAACTTCTAGACATTCTCCTACAGGAATGTTAATGCACAGAGAAGATATAATATTAGAATGGATATTTTTAACAAATAAGCCAAATAAAAAATTTAAAACTTATGAGGAAACAATCTCTGACTTAATTTTGAAAGGAAAATTGAGACTTATTCAATTAGCATGAATAGACTCAGCAGAAATTGTTGTACCTTTAACTAAAGAGGACATTGAAAAATTATGGACAGAAAGTGAACCTTGGCAAAGAGCTTACAGTAATTTTTTTTGGAGAAATTAACAGCAAATTTCCCAAAAGCAATAAAATTTATCTTATAAAGAGAGCTGATTGGATCTTGCCTCGAATTGTACAGATGCTAACAAACAAGGAAAGGCAGGTTACAAATCAGAAAATTTAAGTAAAGTGGTTCAAAGTCCTTATAATTCAGTTCAAAAATTGGAATTGTATGCTATTCTGTTGGTATTCATGGATTTTTCAGAACCTCTCAACATAGTTACTGAGTCTCAGTATGCTGAAAGAGTGATATTACATATTGAGACTGCAGAATTTATCCCTGATGCTTCAGAATTAACTTCACTATTTATTTAATTACAAGATACAATCAGGAAAAGGCATCATCTTTTATATATAACTTACAACTTATCACATACTGGTCTTCCAAGCCCTGTAGCACAAGGTAATCATGAGATTAATAAATTATTGATAGGAAATGTGCTAGAGGCCTCACAATTTCATAAAAAACATCATCTCAATATCAAAGGTTTAAAACAGGATTTTTCCATTACCTGGCAACAAGACAAGGAAATTGTAAAGAAATGTCCTACTTGTTCCTTCTACAATCAGACGCCATTACCAGCAGGATGTAACCCAAAGGGTACTCAGAGGAATGAAATCTGTCAGATGGATGCGTTTCACTCTGCAGAATTTGGAAAACTGAAATATGTACACCATACCATTGATACTTATTCAGATATCAATGGGCGACTGCTTTGAGTTCTGAAAAAGCTGATTCTGTAATCACTCATTTGCTCAAAGTTATGGCCATCATGGGTATACTGGCACAAATTAAAACTGACAATGCTCCAGCATATGTCTCTGTTAAATGAAACAGTTTTTTGCTTATTACAATACAATGCACACTGCAGGTATACCACATAATCCTACAGGCCAAGCAGTTATAGAAAGATCAAACAGAACTCTAAAGGACATGCTCAATAAACAGAAAGGGGTAACAAAAAAAAAAAAAAAAACCCAGAGATAGACTGCACAATGTTCTATTAACTTTGAATTTTCTCAATGCTAATGAGAAAGGAGCATCAGCTGCAGAGAGACATTGGATAAAAGAAAAGACTACAGAATTAAATCAGCCTATATACTTCAAGGATGTGCTGACCTCAAATGGAAACCAGGATATGTGTTACATTGCTGATGAGGTTTTGCTTTTGTTTCTGCAGGAGAAGATAAGCTTTGGATACCATCAAAATTGATAAAGGTTCGATTTGAACAACAGAGACCTCTTAATTAGTAGAGGTGATACTTCATCAACCAACATGACCATCCAATTTAAACTAACTTATACCATTAATACATGCCTTTTCATTTAATCAGATATAACTTGACAAAAGGGAACCTCCCCAAAATTAGTCTCGGGGAAGGGTTTTTTGTTGTTGTTTTTTAGGAGAATGAAGGCTAAGGAATCTGAAGAACACTGGACAAATGAGACAACTGAAGAAAAAGGACAAATCATCGGTCCCAGAAAACGAATAAAATGGCCTCTTGGTATATCATCTACAAAATTTCATAAGACTTCCTAAATGTTTGTTTCTGCTCTTCTCTAAAAAACTTAACACTATCAGTCTTCTTGTAGTCCCAGTTCAATTAAAATTTAAAGCTGACGGGCTGGAGAGATGGCTCAGAGGTTAAGAGTAGTGACTGTTCTTCCAGAAGTCCTGAGTTCAATCCCCAGCAAACACATGGTGGCTCACAACCATGTGTAATGAGATCTGGTGCCCTCTTCTGGCCTGTAGACATACATGCAGGCAGGACATTGTATACATAATAAATGAATAATATTTTTTAAAAGGAGAAAAAAAAAAGAAAAATAAAATTTAAAGCTGACTTTGGAGTCGGACAATGTCTCTCTCCTTCTTTAAACTCAAGCATGTTGTTAAAGGCAAAATGCAAACTCCCTCTATCATACCGGAAGAAAGAGCAATCTTCTTACATGAGACAGGAGAAAAACCAAATTAATTAAGGGACTATTCTATTATGAATTTCAATTCTTTGATTCTATTCTGATTCATTCAACTTTTCTTAAAGTATGAATTTTATAACAAAATTTACAAGATATATATATCTTTAAAATTTCATAAAGATAATAATGGTCATAGAGAGTACTAACTAACTCTAGAGAAAAGGCTTCAATTAGCTGCCTATACATGTCTTTGTGTTCGAGTCTCTTATCAGTTTTTTGCAGGAAATCATGGCCATGCCTAACATCAACTGAAATCTCCAGGAAGAAGATGGGGCCCCATAACAACAATTCCACATGGACAATAATAATATCACTAAGCTGACAAACATCATCTACAGATCACCTTTGGACTATAAAGTGCTCAGAGCAATTTTGAGATGATCCGCTTTCAAAGACTACTTGAATAAGGACTTGAGATAAACCCTAAACTTTGGCATTATGCTCAAACTGGACAACATAAGTTATATCTACCTTTTCTAGAATTTGACAATTAACCCAATTTTTTTCTTTTCAGAATAAAGATATGTTTACTCATACTCAGCAGGAAGCAATTTTAAGAATATGACGCCCAAAATCCCAAAGAGATGGTATGGGGCAGGTGGTTTTTTGGTCTTTTAATGGGTTTTGTGTCTGGGATAGTTATCATTGTTTAGGAAGGTTGGTTACAATTTGTTAAGGGTTAGGAAAAGGGCTAAGCAAAGCAGATTAGATTTAAGGTGCTTGGTTAAAAAAGAGAGAGAGAAAAGAAAAAGACAATTACTAGTTTTAAATACTTTACATTGGATTAGATTTTTTAGATTATATACAAATTTGATATAGATATAGATAGATAGATAGATAGATAGATAGATGATAGATTGTTAGAATATGCCATAAATATATTTCTAATCTTGCTCAAGATATTTTAATTATATCATTCATTTAACAATGTAAAGCAATTTGCTGATCCTGCAATGTTTTTATTACCAAATATTAGGATATATAGAAATGAAAGCTAGTAGTTAGACATTACAATCCAACTTGTAGTCACATTAGGTGTGTTTTTAAGATTGAACAGATATATTTTTGATAGACAGGTTATCTTCAAACCCTTCTGAGATCTACCAAATATGGCATTTAAAATGTTTTAATAACTTAATTTTTTTTTTGTTATGACTATGAGACATGTCGGCTCCTGGCAGTACCAGTCTACTTCAGAGAAAATATGGGCAATGAAGAAACTGCATATGGAGTTAACTTTCATTGTGGCAAAAGTTAGCCACTGGACAATAAAGTATCCTCAAATCAACTGCTGACCAACAGGACAGACAGGAAATGAAACAAAGGATTACCGATTCTTGCCAGAAACAAGTGTGGCTGTGGCTTTAACAAAAGGCATCTTCTGAAGCCAGGACAATATGGCACCATCCCTCAAGTGAGTGGACTTTGCAATCTGGAAAAGGTACTGTACACTTTTCTTCAAAGGCAGCTGAACAGGCAGTGGGCCGATGGCTTCTGAGGTGCAGTGGAACAGCAGATGAAACAGTTATTCTTGAAGAATAATTAAGCTCACTCCTCTCAATAGTAGACTGGCATTTAATAGAGGGATGTGGAGAAGAATGGGATGCTGAGATGAAGCCACTTATACACAGCCAAGAAGAAAGGACAGCTGAGTTAAAAAAGTATCAACAATTTCCAGAATTTAAAATCCTGAGTTATGACACTAGCGGAATTCAGATATTTCTGGTACATGGACTGCTCTCACCAAATGTGGGGTCAAACTGTTGACCTTGTGTACATCCTAGTTCACAAATGAGTCTGTCAGATACGCTAAGCCAATAGGCTGAAGATGATGCCCCAACACTGCAGAAAATCCTCAAGTGACTGTCCAGGCAGCTGGCTGTTTCCGTCAACTCACATTTTTCTTTTTTTTTCTTTTCTTTTTTTTTTTTTTTTTTTGGAAGCTGCTTACAGGCACTATTATTTCCCTCTTGGATCTCTGAAGGAGTTGACGATCAGTTAATTATAGTTACAGTTTTCCTTGCTAAGAATTTCAGAAAAGAAACTCACTAAGAGGTGTAAGTGTATAAATTTGAAAGATGTTATAAGACAGTTCTGTTAGTAATATAAGTTAGGATAGAAAGTGAATCAGGTACATTTTGTACTTAACTACATAGGATAGACAATTGAATTATTTTCTCTGAATTTGTCAAATACGAATGGACGTGACATTTTTTTGGTAATTATAGCTTGTATATATGGTATATAGTTATTGTACTTTTGTATGTAGTTCTTCTATTATTAGTTATATCTTTTTTCCTTTTTTCTTTTTATTAAAATAGAAAAGGGGAAATATGGTGATATTTTCTTTGTACTGAAATGTGATTTTATCTGTATGTTAATAAAGTTGCCTTGGGGTCAGAGCAAACTATATATAGCAGAAGCTGAGCGATGGTGGTAGCATACTTTTAATCCCAGCACTTGGGAGGCAGAGTAGGCGGATCTCTGTGTGTTCAAGGATACAGTCAGCTTGGCAACACATGCCTTTAATCTCAATACTAACCATAGAAGACCTGGAGGTCTGTACAGACAGGCAGTGTACAGGAGGTCATGTGGTTGTGCTTATAACCAATGAGAAGGCAGAACAGAAAGTCTATAAAAAAAAAGACAGGACACAGGAAGTAGGTCTATTACAGAGAGAAAGACAGCAGCAGCAGTGAAGGGTAAGGTTTTCAGCTCCTCAGCTATTGCTCTGACCTCTTGGCTATTAACTCTGTTTGGCCCTATGTTTCTTATTTAACAAGACAGTTACATCTACAGCTTTTACTAGGCACTTGCTTCTCTTGCAGAGGAGCAAGGTTCAGTTTACAGCACTCACATGGAGACTTGCAACCATGTGTAACTCTGGTTCCATGAAATCTGGTACTCTTTTCTGTCCTCTGGGGACACCATGGTCATGTGCGGTACACATAACATGCAGGCACAACACCAATACACATTACAAGCATTTAAAGTTTCTTGGCAGTCAGCTCTGTCTCTCCTGACTAGGGATGCCGAAGAGGCCCTGCCTAGGAGTTCTAGGTCTCACATTCCCATAATTCTACCACAAGGTTCAAGAATCCCTTGCAGAGGGTGGGGGCAAACCATGCCCTACATGTGCTGTGTTCATCTGTAACTCTTAGAACCAGGACAATGATTCCTCTCTGTACATTTTGGCTTTGTGTTTTGAGGTGATGAGACATACAACCTCCCTAGTTGTATGTGTTATCCAAGTGTCCAATCACTGAGTGACACCTGCTGTGGAATGTTCTGTATGCTGTGAATGTGTTGCTCTGATTGACTGATAAATAAAACACTGATTGGCCAGTAGCCAGGCAGGAAGTAGAGGCAGGATAAGAAACATGGAGATTTCTGGGAAGAAGAAGGCTGCGTCAGGAGACACCAGCGAGCCACCCAAGGAGCAACATGCAATGGGACGCAGGTAAAGCCATGGAACATGTGGCGATACATAGATTAATAGTTATGAGCTGATTTATGATATAAGAGCTAGCTAGCAAAAGGCTTGAGCCATGGTCATGCAGTTATAATTAATATAAGCCTCTGTGTGTTTACTTGTGGGATGAGAGTAGGAGAGATTTATCCCCACCCCTGGCAGGCCAGGACACAGGAAAACTTTAGCTACAGACACCCAAGCCTGAGTCCACCAGCAACAGCAACAGATAAGAGCAGTTTTCCCTTCTCTCAGCCCCAGGTCATTCACAACCCCCAAGGGTCTGGTCCTGCCTTGGCTTATACCACTGACATGGAATTGCTCACCCTAGGGGACCTCTCTGCAGACTTCCTGTATTTACATTTGTGATCTAAAGATAATTCTCACTTTCTTCTTGACAAGGTTGTTGCTGTTGAAGTTGACTTTTTCATGAAAATGGGTAGATCAGCCTTTTCCTACATCTCACTGCTAACACAGGTCCTTTCACAGAGCAGGTATTCGCTCTGTGAAGGTTTGGGGAAGAGATTGCATTCACCTTACTTTAGCTTTCATTTTCACTAGTTAACCAGAACAGGAGACCAAAACTAGTAAGACAATCAAGAATAATTTTATTTTATTTTTTTTCATGAAAATGACAAGTTCTTTCCCATTGCCTGTGTAATTCCAATTAGAATGCCACAGTATCTTGAGACACATCACAAATAAGATATGTCATTCTCAATTGTTTACAAAATGATACAATTCTTCTAAAGTGGATCAACAACAACATTCGTAAACTGAAACCATCTCCAGCTAGTGAACCTTGCAGTAAAAGTATCAGCATTTTGAAATGCCAAGAATGCCCAAGTCACCCAGTGAGAACAGGAAGAAAATTGATCACACCCTCCTCCCATCAGCACTCCAATGAGGATACAGTCCTTAGATCTCTGACTCTGCCTGTCCTGATGTTGGTCGAAAACTGCCAGTGAAGTAGAATGTGTGGTGGTCAGGGCAGTGGTATCATTTGCTGGGCGACTCTGGCCTACGTCCTCTCTATCTCATCTCTCAAGGCCTCTGCATGACTGAAGGGGTAGGATCTGGGTTCCTGCTTCACAACGCTGGCAAAAAATCACAGCACTTTCACCTTGGTGGTTTTGGCATGAGCCTTTGGGCCCCATAAGAACTCATGACTGGGAGGATTGCTGTCTGGCACCTGCCTGTACTCCAGGTACCCTTCCTGCACAAAATGCTCAGTGATGAGTCTCCTTGGCTCCCCATATATGAAATGCTCCCTCCCGGCATAGAGCCCCATGTTATTCAATATACACCACAATACCTCCTCACTGACACAGTTGTCCTTCATGAAGATAATGCACTACATGATTATTACCAGGCCTGTTTTGGGTATGCCTGGGAAACTATGCTGCATCCCATCATAGGTGATCCCTAGAGCATGGACAAGAGAGTAGGATGGACACAGGGGTCCCTTTCTGTTATGTCAAGGCCAAACATCAGTCTCATGCAGTCAGAGGCCTTAGTAAAGATCACAGGGTGCTGTGCCTCATAATCTCTGACGACCGTATACAGAATTTCTGCCCTAGTTGTCAGTTGCTTCCTCCTGTACTTGAGGAGCAGGAAGAGAACCAAATCAACTACCTTTCTATTGAGTACATCCTGTGGGGGAGACTAGGCATGAGCCACTTTGTTAGCTTGGTTGTGAGAGGCCTCAGCAGATGGTGCCCCTGCAATGGAGCCCATGGCAGTGGGAGGAAAGGAAGCTCTCTGAGCACTCTGGGGAGAACTGAGTGTTCTTCCAACAGATGCAGCCCCTGAGGTGGTGGCAGTGGCCTCTGCCTCCCCTGCCTCAGCTATGGGGACCTGGGCACCCTCCAGGCCTCTTGCCTCCCTATGGGACCGAGTGCTGTCAGGATGGTTGAAGAAGCTCTGGCTGTCCTCAGTAGGATCCATGCTGAGTGTCCTTGGGAACACAGGTAGGACGTGGTGTAGATCACAGAGATGAAGACTCACAGGCTTAGGAGAGAAATAGAGAGGGTGAGCGGACTCTGACAGCTATTCTTGGGCATAGCTCTCAGAAAGCACCTGTCACAGGATTTTGCCTGGGAAGTGCTCTGTGGCCAAAGGACTCTGGTAGTGCATGTGCCTCTGAGAGGCTCAAAGAAGGGGAGGCCCAGCTCCCACGGTATATGCCTCTTCTTGCGTGAGGTAAAGTCTCAGACCAAGTTTCTGTGTCTCTGAGAGGTTCCAGAAGACAGTGAGGTCACCTCACACCTCCTGGCACCTCTTCAGGGGGCACTGAAAGAGCCAGCTCAATTCAGTGTAGTTCACTTGGGCTAGAACAGTACAGCAGCCCAATTCTCACCTTGATGAAGGGCTAGTTCGAGGAGCTTCCCTGGGATCCCTGGGCCCAAGGTCTTTAAGGCAAGAGACTATTTTCTGTGAGAAAGAAAGAATAGGAGAGGGGATGGAATCCACCCAAAGTGCCTCCATTTTCCCACAGCCCTCAGGAAGGCAGGTAGGTAGCCAGGTCTCTGCTTTTGGCTTGATGGGACTCTCTCAGCTCTCACCAGAAGTCCTCACAGACTCCAGCCTCCCTCTGAAGACCCAGGTCAAGGTGCTCTTAGCAGGCCCTTCAGTTCCCTTAGACTATTGCCTGGAACCAGGGCAGGGGACTCAGCCTGCAGCCCTGCCCCTGAATGTTTGTGAGACAGTGCTTCGGGGAAATCTTTTGTGAGGCAGCTGTCTTGTGCTCTGGAGTGGAGTCTCCTACCCTCACCCCTGGGATCCTTTCCTGGAACTTCCCAGGTGCCTGCTTAACCAAGAACTGTGCTCAACAAATCTTCCACTCTGGCGAACTTCCACACCTGGTGGTCCTGTAACCTCTCAGCAGACAAGAGACAGTGGCACACCCCATCAACCCCTGTAGGGGAATCCCAGGGTTGGCCACGTGTCCCTGAGTATTGAGAGCCACTGGCAGTGAAAGTCCATGAGAGTATACAGCAGTGACTAAAATAGAATTCAGAAGGTCAATCTATCAGAACTAAGGCTTCTGTTAGAGGAAACCATCAAGCAAGGCATTAGAGAACTACTGCCTTTTGAATGAACTGGCTGTCTCTGTTGTAAACTTCTTGTGCAATAACAGCTGTGATTCTCCCCATTTACCATGCATCTCCATGTTATGTGTACATGTAATCTCACTATTGCATCTCAGTCTTGGGCACAAACTTTCCCTATACATTTGGGGTAATTGGACAACTGTCCCCAGCTGTGTTTATTTTTCATTAACATATATCTGGCCAGGGACACTCTCCAAACAAAAGTATTTCAGCAAAGATACCTTTTTTTCCAAGGACAAATGCAGAGAAATAAACATTAGCTCTTCTCACCCACAGATAGAGAAAAGAACCACTACCAATTAAATCCTCAACTCCTTACCTTCTCCCGGGTTATTTATGCAAGACCCTAGCTTAAGAGATTTCCTGCTCATATTCCTGGGATGAGGTTTTAGCCATTTGCTAGTTACTGAGTTAAGGCAGTTACTTCCCACTGACCCAAGGAGACTGCCTACAAGGCCAGACAGGCAATAGGTGCCAAGCTTCTTTCTTGTGCAAACTAAGTTTTTATTCCTCCTCAGCCAGGTGCTATTCCTAGATTTTCTCCTCAGCAATTACTCTGAGTGAAAGTGCTTTTACTAACCAAATACTACAGGCTCTGACAGAGGTTGCTTAGCCACCTAACAGATGTCCCCCTCCCTATCAGAAAGCAGCTGCAGCCCGGAGGAGCGGGAAAAGTGGCACCAAAGACAGTTTACTTTCTTGTGACTTACTGACTCCTAACATTCTACCTAGCCATTTCTAGATTATAGTTTGAGCACATAAATTCCCTAATTGATCTTAGCCTTTAGTTGACCCGACCAGAGAACTCCCCTTTAGTCACTCCCCTTTTGGGTTGTAATTGGAAGCTGACAATTAATTGCTTTATGTGTGGATCTTTATCACCTCTCTCTGCGACCCCAAAAACTTCAAGCCTCGCATTGCTTTACCAAAGAGTTC